>NC_022020.1:27386432-27480333 GCF_000317375.1 Microtus ochrogaster
TGATGGTGGTCCCTGGGTGTGGTGGTGCATGTCTGTAATCTCAGCACCTGAGAGGCAGAGCAGATGGCTCACTCTGAGTCTGAGGCAAGCCTGGTTTACAGAGACCGTTTAATACAGTTCCTCATGTTGTGGTGACCCACCAGCCATAAAATTATTTTTGTTGCTACTTGACAACTGTGATTTTGCTACTATTATTAGCTGTAATGCAAATATCTTCAGAGACAGAGAATTACCAAAGTGGTCACGACCCACAGGTTGAGAATCTGAGAACCGCTGACATGGATGGTTCAAGGTCCAGGGCTATGTTGCAAGACCTCGTCACAAAAACAAAAGACAAAACAAAGGCAAGATTAAAAAAACAAAACAAAACAGGATCACGGTGCATTCTGGAAAGAGATTCAAAGAGAAGTAAGGTCACAAATCACAGAAGTCCTTCCCATGCCCTCCTCCCCTGGCAGTCATATCCCACTGGCTGGGTGTGGAGACACAGGACAATTATTTCACACTACTGTTCTTTTCATGTTCTACCTCTCCACAGGCAAAAAGAATCAAAGAATACTTCATCCCTTGAAGTATTGCCCTACCTTGAAGTATTGCCCTATTTTCTCCCAACCAAGATTTTTCAATAAACCTGGGTACTACCTTATTGTGTGCCTTTTTTTTTGTGACTGTGAAAGGAAAAAAAAAAGTCTATTTCATCCCAGACAGGCCATAACACACACACACACACACACACACACACACACACACACACGATTCCACCAAGTTCAGTGTAATGAACCAGCAAGTTTATTGGGATTGTTTATATGGTCGGGAAAGAGACAGGTTACTGAGAAGCCTAAGGAAATGAATGCTTTCCCTGGACTCTTCCGAGTTCTTTGGTTCGCACTGGCAGCATGGAGCTAGGCTCCCAGGAAGTCCCAGTGGTCAGGTGACCCGGGTAGTTCAGCTCAGTTCCGTCTATAACATGAGCAGAGATGGTAAGGAGGTTGGGAGGAGACTGGGTTAATATTTATCCATTATCTCGAGCTGGGCCTCGCTCACAGCAGCAGGTTAGCAGTGCTTTTCCCGTAAATGGCTAATGGACACGAAATGGAAAGTAGCAGGCGTGCTGTGCATAGGATGAATCAGTCATTTCTGAGGGAAGACAGCATTACAGAAATGCTGCCACTTCCCTTAAAGAGCATTAGCAGTAGTGTCAAGATGGATTTAACGTTTTCTTTCTTTCCAGGAAAACAAACACACTGTATGGCCTCAGACTTAAAGCCTGGGCTGAGGCATGTGGAATTTTCGCTATGCCTGGGATATAAAATACAAAGTGAAGTCTGGAAATACCTGTTATGTGACAACATTTTTCTGGGGAGATGCCACACGTGTGTCTACCCACCCCAGATAGGGAGCCCATGACAGAGCAAAGTACGAATATCACCAGGGTCCAGCTTGGTGAAACCAATGAGTTTTATTGGGGTTCCTTAGAAGAATGTGGGTGAAAGGTTAGTGACAGGAGCAGAAATGACTCAAAGACAGTGGCATCACTATACCCACCCCAGTATAGGTGACAGCGTACTAAATCTGGGAACCTTGAGCCCACTGCACAGCCTGCAGGCAGCTTGAGAGGTTGGAGAATGATTCGGTTGGTCTAAACCTCTTCCAGGAACCCCCGCTGGTTTCTGCTTCTTCCAGGCAGCTGGTCTGGTCTCAGAGCGTACTTTGCAACTTTACTTGTCTGAGAGTGACTTTCGGTAGCCTTATTGCTTATTCTGGGGTGGAGGGTCGGGGGACTGGGGAATCAGTTTCAAGGACTTCTTGAAGCTATTTTGAATTGTTTACCTCCCTGCTTAAAGGACCTCCCTGCAGGATGCAATGTTTCAGTCTGGGAGGAAACTGGTAAGACAACACCATTTCAAGGTGTGATACTTTTGTTACAGGTGTCTGTATGGAGATAGTGTTTTTGTTTGTCTGATGTTTTTGGAGAGATACATTCTAAGTCTGAGCCAAGCTCTACTAGTAAGCTATGAAACTTTAGATATCTTACTTCTCCAAATCTCAGTTTCCTTGTCTGTAAAATGGGGGTAGTACCTCAGTTTCCCTTATCTGTAAAATAATGATAATAACAGTATCCACTTCACAGGATTGTAATCAATGTTAAATGAAAGGTAATTGTTTGACACAGTTTTTACTACATGTGAGGATGTGTAATTTTTGTGTATTAAAATGATCCATAAATTTTAACACATACTGTGCTCATGTAACAAACATTGCAATTGAAATACAGAACATTTACAACAAGCAATAATCATTATTTTAAAAATCAGAACACTAGTGTCTTGTTCTACAACTACAAAGAGAAGATACATATGGTACCAGCCATAAAACAATAAGTACAGGCTAGAATCGTGACACCATAGGAATGCGGTTGGGAGGGGCTGATGAAGGGTTGTGTGTACTGCACACTGTCACATCTGCCTGCGCAGTGCAAAGCCCCCCATCTCCAACCACAACACCTTGCTTAGCTGTGTGTGTAGGGGGACAATTCCCCAGTGTTCCGTGTATTTGTAGGGGGTCTGTTCTATCCTTGGCTTCGATTTTGTCACTTCTGCAATCTTAGGAAGAAAACTCTCTTATGACTAATTCTTTTTGTAGTACTAGGGCAGATGAATCCAGGAGCTTAAAATATACAAAACAGGCTAGGCGGTGATGCGCGCCTTTAATCACAGCACTCAGGAGGCAGAGGCAGGTGGATCTCTGTGAGTTTGAGGCCAGCCTGGTCTATAGAAAGAGTTCCAGGACAGCCAGGCCTAGACAGAGAAAACAAAAAACAAGAAACAAACAAAAACAAAACAAAAACCCAAAACCAAACAAACAAACAAACAAAAAAAAACAAACCAAGACAAATACTCTCTCTTTGAGCTACAGCACCAAGACCCTCCATCCTCCTTAAAAAAAATTGAGACAGGGCTTCAGTAATTTACTTAAGCTGTCTTTGAACTTATTCTGTAGCCCAGAAAGGCCTTGAACTCCAGATCATCCTCAGCCTATTGGTATTATAGGCCTACTTCACTTAAAGCTAATTTTTCTGAATACAAATTGAAGCTGAGAGAGTCCCTAGAGAATGCAGCCACACGGTGACTGGGGAGAACTCAATGGAAAGAAAGTGTCTGCTTGGGGTGATGGAGAGTCTGTGTTCCATCTATAGCACCAGCTCAGCGCCAGTACCACCACCACCACCAAAACATAAACAAATGAACCGACCAGATAAATCCCGCAGACACAGAGGTTCAGCGCTAGGGCCAGAGACACTCTGTGCTGGTGTCATTCCTTTCCATATGAAAGTCATTGCTGACCTTAACATCTTTCACTATTTTCATTTCTTTATTACTCGTGCATCCCGTCCATCTGTGTCTTCGAAGCCCCCTTCCTTGTTGGGCCTGCTTTCTAAGAAAGACACAGGCAGCCCTTCTACATGCAAAATGTTGTATTCAGTATTGCTATACTCATAACACTGCCAAAAGAGTAGGAAGTCATTTGCCAGGACTCTAGATTGAATTTACAAGACTCTTTTTCATTATCCGCACGCTTACACATTTGTGAATGGCTGTAACAAAGACATAGGAACTGCCTCCACTACAAGAACCAACTCTTCACTTGGACATGCAGAAGCCCAGAGGTGCCTAATGGATAAGTGTAAACAGGCTGAAATGTTATCTCTGCTTCCATCTTGCACCCATTCTCTTGCTGCTGGTTACCTTGGAGTTTCACAGGGATCAAAAAGTCTGATGGATAAGCATTTTGTGGTGGGAGCTGAGGATACCTCCCAGGCAAGAGCAATTTACTTAATGCTTGAGATAATGATCAAGTAGAGCACAGTTCACTCCAGGCTGTTTGTTTAACTATGTAAGCTTCCTGTTTTCCCCCTCTGGCTCTTTTTGGTGTCATCTGAGAGTTCAGTGTACCTTTGAAGACAGACATGGGTGTAGCTATTTTTTCTTTCCCCTCACCATTTTCTCTATTGTGGGGGGGAGTAGGGAGAGAGGCAAGTGGCAGGACCTTGTTAGGACCTGCTTTAGACCTGTAGCCTAGGACTCCAGTAACATGCCCACATTAATTTCCATGCTTGTTAGTATATTTGTGCCACACAGACTACTCAGTCTATGTAACCTGGTTCAAGTTATGTAGTACATTGTAGACATCAATTACATGTCAAAAAGTATAACAGTGCCCACCACAAACTAAACAAATGACAGTGAATCATTTATACATATGTTGAATGCGTATTTGCCCAACGTTTCTCAACACATAATAATGCATCTCATTTTGTTTCACTCATTTAACATTTATTGAATACTACATGTTTCATGTTTCTTCCTGTCATTGTTGCCTAGCCTGGCTACAGAAGGAAGTAAAGTACAGGATACAACAACAGCGCTTGAGATACTTCGGCCATGTTATGAGAATGAAGAACGGCAGGTACTCGAAGATAGCACTGCTTGGAGGAGTGCACGGGATAAGGCAAGGAGGAAAGCCCCCCAAAACGCTGATAGACAGCATAAAGGAAGACTGTGGAACCTTGGGTATGGCAATAACACAAGCATCTAGGACTGCCCGGGATAAGAACAACCGGAGAAGCGCCATAAACGGGCTGCCCAGTCATGCTTCAGCATTGCCGGGGCATAAATGATAATGACGACACGATATGCCAGGTCTACCAAGGCAGAATGTATTGTTTGGAAACAGTCAGGAAACTATTTCCTGTTCATGTCGTTCTCCTATCTAGGTATACAGCTGGATCCCCCTCCGCTTTCATTGGTGTGAACTTGTGACTGACCTGCTTACAGCCAATGAAGGCAGTAGAAGTGTATGACATTCATGGTTAGGTCACGAAACGTGATGGTTTCTCCTTGTTTGCTGCAGGCTTGAGGAAATCTGAATCAGGCCACAGAGAAGATGCCTAGAGAAGCCTCCAGTCTTCCTGAGGAGTGGCAGTGGTTCAGTTGATGAACCTCTGCTCCAGTGTCTGTAACTGACTGCTCAGAGCCCCCAAGCTGGATCCCTAGAGTCTTCCCAGGGGTGGTCAATGTCTTAAAACATGAAAGTTTTGTGAGCGCCATCATAGAACAATAGATAATCAGAGTACCCACCTTTAGGTACTCAAACCTTGTATGCAGATTTACTTCCATGGAATTTCCATTCTAGATTTTCCTCATCTATAGAAGGGAGGAATGACTGTTTTCAGGGTTTATTTACCTGTTGTTTATCTGCTGTCTGGGCCTGCCCTCTAGCCTGGCTTTGTTGATACAAACTATGAAATTGATCGTATTTACTCATTCAATAAATACATCAATTAATTTCCCACACTAGGGCTCCTTTTCTGACACTTGGGAGCCTGAAACTTTTCTCTGTTGTTTCCAAGTGTCTAGGGGCTCTATCCTAACATCAGGCAACAAGGCTAGTCCTTGGTTGTGGCTTCTTTAGAACAGGCCCATTCAAGTTCTTTCTGGGCTCCTGGTGCTATCCTGAGTCTAGTCCTGTGTGTACGGTAGCAGACCGATTGAAAACACAAAGAAGCACCTCCACACAACTGAAGGTCTGTTGTTAGTTACTGTACACAGAAATAATTTAGCCAGAGGCAGTCCCTAGTCTCTAGAGTTTCCCTTTCAGTTCTAGACACCGAGACCCAGCCTACCAAATGCACTGAGTGAGCTGTCAGTCTTGACTCCTGTGACTGATCACGACGAGGGTGGTCACCCTGAAGGTGGAGAGGAATGCATTCCTGGGCTGCACACATGCTTGATCAGGTACAACCGCACACGGTGCACATTCTCTGTTCTTAAATACCACTCGCTCTTCTAGTTGATGGGATTGCAACACCCGAGCAGAGAACTGCGCCGGCACGTGCCCCGGGGAAGCTGTGCAGCAACGAAGAATGACAGACATTAGACAGAACTGTGTAAAATGGTGCTAGAAACCCAGCAGGAAAACGAGGCGGCTGAAATTCTTGCTAAGGACGTGAGAACCTTCGGTGGGGGGCAGCCGTGGGCGGGTTTTGAGCAGAGAGGCCACGAGGGCGATGGACAGTAGGGGGCGAGAGGACTGCAGGCAAGGAGAGTTGGTGATTTAAAGAAGCAAATACGTTCTACTTGGCTGGAAGAAGGGCGTGCGGAGCTCCTAGAGCTCAGAGTTCTGCGCAAGGGGTTGTATTTTGAGTGCAAGCAGGAATTCTCAGGAGTATTGGGTGGGCTGAGACGAAGAGCAGTTCTTATTCGGGAATTTTCCTGCTTGGCACACCTAGGCTCTTCGGTTCCCTAGATTAGCAGACGTCTCATTTCAGGCTCCGATTAGGGCAGCACCGGGTGGGTCAGTTTCGGGTGGCAGGGGCGCACCCATCACAGAATGCTGCACGGGGCTCTGGTTCTGCAACCAGCACTGAGCGGGAGGGGGCGGGGCTTGCTCTGCGGACCTAGTGCTAGCGTGAGCTCCGCCCCCATGCTCAGACCCCGCCTTCAGAAAGATATGATTGGACTAGAACCGCGGAAGGGCAGGGCGTCCTCGAGCGGCCCTGGGGGTCGGGCAGAGGCAAGCACGCTGATTGGCCCTGCAGTGGATTAGGTCATTGCTAGCAGGTTCGGGCGGCCCGGACGCCGGCGGGTCGGCTGAGGCTTCTGTGAGAAGGCGCTCGAGCCTGCTGAGCAGCGAGCCGCAGAGGAGGCGGGGAGGCGGTGGCCGCGCTCGTTTGCTTCCCGGCGCCGCCGAGGGTCCGCCAGCCGCGCCTCCATCCCGCGTGCCGCTCGGTGGCTCCGTGCAGGAGCGCCCGCCGTCCGGCTGAGTCCCGGCTGAGGTCCAGAGTCTCCGGCTCCCTCTGACCCCGCGCGCGGGGCGAGCAGGCGCCACACCTGTGGATTGGCCGTCGTCGCGGGTGTCCGCTGAGCAGCGCGCGAGGCGCGTCCCCTCGGCTCGGCTCCACGGGCAGAATGGGGCTCCCGGCGCTGGAGTTCAGCGACTGCTGCCTCGACAGCCCGCACTTCCGAGAGACGCTCAAGTCACACGAAGCAGAGCTGGACAAGACCAACAAATTCATCAAGGAGCTCATCAAGGACGGGAAGTCGCTCATTAGCGCTCTCAAGAGTGAGTGTCCGGAGCCACGCTGGAGGGCTCGGGGCTGCGGCACTTGGCTCTGGGTTGCCCGCGCGCAGCCCGCTTTCACCCCCCCCCCCCCGGGCGCTGAGTGACGGGTGTCGATGCTCGCCTCGGGCGAGAAGGACGTGAGAAAAGAGCGAGTCAGTTGCCTTGGAGGCGTCTGGCCACCCAGTCCTCGGCATTCGGGGACAGCCGGGAGGTGGTCAGTCGGGGTGGCACTGTGGACAGGGTGGGTGTGTGCGACACAGGTGTTTTTGGCCTGAGGCCAGAGCGCCCAGCCTGCGGCAGCCTGCTAACAAACCCATCGCTTCGACGCTTCCACGGGTCGGTGTCTTTAGGGGGCGAGTTGCTCACCCTGGGTGCCTAGCCGGTTGCCCCGGCTTGGGAATGGAACATACCGAGGGGGCGCTGCCCATCCCTGGGAAGAGGAGGGTGGCGACTGCTTTGAGCTCTGCACTAGCCCTGCATGCAGCTCCAGCCTGGTCCGGACTGCCGGGTTCTCTGCGTTGGAGTGATTGGTTAGCTATATTCCTGGGAGCATTGACAGTCATCCCTAGACATAGCAATGCGGTGTACGTGTGCGGGTTTTGATTCTTGTGCTTAGCAGAAGGTGACAGGGGTGGGAGTATAGAACCAGAGTGTTCCTTTACTCTAAACTGTGGGCGAAGGTTTAAAAATAGAACGAACACATCCGTCTTTCTCCTTCTCCCGCTCCCTTGCTCTCCCCCACCCCCACCCCCGCCCCTTCGGCTATCCTTGAAAATTCAAAAGGCTGAGAGGGGACATCCTCAGCCTTCGCGCAGAAAAGAGAAGTTTAAGCTCATCTTAAAGGTCCCTGAGATTCTGGGAAGCCATTTAAATTTTTTACCCTCTTTTTGTACAAGGTGTCTATGTGTATTAAAATTTTAATGCCACCTAACTTTTGCAGAGCAAGGCTAGAGTTTCTCTTTATGGTCAAATCCAAGCATTCTAGGGTTGAGCACCTTGCAGGGCGAGAAGGATACCTTTTCATTGGGTTCATTTTAAAAATAGTTCAGGCCTTTTCGTTTTGATACTCAGGAAGTGGAGGCGGATAGTGGAATTGTCTTGACTCTTTACTTTTCCTGTCTCTGTGATGGGTTCCTAATAGACGCTATCTTTCTGCTAAGAATGGTTGCCTCACTAGAGTTGGTTCCTAGCTGTGAGAATGATCCCCAGAATGGTTCTTTAAAGAAAAGCTTAAGGGCCAAGATGCCATTTAGTAAGCCTGTTGCTTTGAAAATGGAAGTGCGAGAGGATGGAATGTCAGGGCAAGTGCCAGTCTTCTGGGGGTGAAATAAAAGCGCCAGGCTGACATCAGGAGGCTTGCCAGGGCAGAGTCTCTACAGGAGGCTGTGACTTACCTGAGTGGGAGGAACAGCTTCTTCTGTCAAAGACCAGGGCCTGCCTTGTTTCAGGGAACAAGTGCCCTCTAGTTTGAAGTAAATTTGGGGTCCATTTAGAAGTTGGGTCTGGAAATTTTGCTTGACCCTTATTCTTGCTTGCTTGCTTTCTTGGAAACAGGGTTTCCTTGTACTCCAGACTTGCCTGGAGCTTATCATCGCCCTGCCTCAGCCTCCCAAGAGTGGTGTGATTAAAGGCATGCTCCATACCATCATGGCAGACCTTAGGCTAGCTTAAGCTGATCCTCTGCTTCACTCAGCAAACATCGCAAATGCCTCCTGTTTCCTGGGCATTGCATTGGATACCAGGATGTAGTAGTGATATTTGGCTGCTCCTATGACTACAGAGGCACAAAATTCTGTGGCAGCCACGGCTTGTTTGTGTGCTAATCTCATGTATCTCTCTTGATTTTGCTAATGAGAACACAGGCTTAGGGAATCACTAACCCTGAGGTTTTGAAGCTGCATGGTCTGAGATTGAAATATAATTCTGACCAGTGTAGAACTCTCAGTCTGTTTTATCCTTCTTGCCCAGTAGGGAGCCTGCAGGACCAAGCCTGCTAGAATTTGGACTTGCATTTTATCTGAGCCTTGACTCTGAGGAAGGTGTGTTGGGTGACTGGCAATTTGTTTTTTACTATTTCCGAGGACAGTAAGCATCTTTGCAATGTTGGGATGGATTGGCTCTGTGACTTGGGTCAAAGACTTCTTCATTTTAAGATTGTGCCTCTCTGCTTCAGCAGAGAGTGTGACTGATGTGTCACACGGCTTTAGGCCTTGTGTTATCGTGAGGTGCCTGATGCTGTGTGTACCATATTAGTTCCTGTACAGTAATTTTCCTCAATCAGATCACCACTGTTAATGAAAAGCCAGTGTTTGTTCAGTACAGCTTAACAATAGATACATAGTTATGTCTGCTTATAAAGTTAGCACTAGTTTTGTTTTATAACTAGTACTTCTACAGATCTCTGGCTTCAGATTTGCTTTATCTATACATATAATCAGAGGTAATAAAAATGGCCTCCAGGGGTTGGCAGAGTTTATCTACATCATTTTAATGTTATTTCTACTTTGTAAACGATGACAACAAGCAGCCGAGAAGTCAGAGACCTGTCCAAGGTAAGTTCAGGGTACTCAAATACAAGTTGTCAAATTCCAAAGACCTTACACTTACCCCACTTAATAAAGCAACATTGCTGTCATCTAGGTTAGCCTAAACTAGAGCCTCTCTCATGTTTCTTTTGAATCTGCTTGAGAATCTGCCAAAATCCACATAAAACGACACCTTAAAAACAAACCCCTTGAACTCTATCTGGTTTCTCCATCCCTGGTATGCACACAGAATGTAAGTGACAAAGCATGTCCGGACACACATAGACAAGGAAGAAAGACAGACACAAACCTTACTATTTAGAGAGTTCTCATTTGGTGTGCAGTTTTGTCAGTTCGTAGTCGTTGCTGATGGTGATTTGTTCTGACCTTTTGAGCAGTACTCAGTCACCCAGGACCCCTGCTTCTCATTGGCAGACCAATTTTGTGTGTTTAGGTCTTGTTTCCCTTTTCATTCTGTAGAAGTGATAGAGGATGGGTGAGCTTTGGAGTTTCCTGGGTTCAAATCTTGACCCAATGCTTATTGATTATTTGGCCTTACTACGTCTGAGCTCCTCCTTTGTAAATAGAACTAGTCACACCGACCTCTCATAGCCCAAAAGACACAACAAAATAAAACCACCACCTCCAACGGCAACACTTGGAACATGGCCCTTGGCACCTCTCAGTGAATTTCACCAGTACTGCAGTATGCCAGCATTCAAGGTTGTCAGGACTTGGTGCTTCTGAAAGCAAAAGGGGCAGAGGTGCATGTTGCCAGCTCTTGGGGACTCCAATAGTGTCTGTTAGTCACTGATGGACACAATCCTAGAATTCTGGTAATAGTGTTCGTGTCAAATGTGGTTATGTGAACCACAAGAGGGGTGGTGGGGCGTGACATAGTTGAAAAGGAAGAACATATGTTAGTCTCCCAATGTCTCTTGTCCCTGTCCTATCGAGACAGGGTTTCTCTGTTGCTTTGGAGCCTGTCCTGCAACCAGCTCTTGTAGACTAGGCTGGTCTCGAACTCACAGAAACCCGACTGCCTCTGTCACCCGAGTGCTGGGATTAAAGGTGTGCACCACCACCGCCTGGCCTGTCTTTCTTGTTTTTATGAACTTACTGTTAGGTGAGGTTTTCATCTCAGACAAAGAGGCTGCCTGCCTCCCTGTCTGTATAACAAGTTTGCTGAAGGCAATGGTATTTTAGTTAAGGTTTCTATTGCTGAGATACCCCATGACCAAAAAGCAAGTTGGGGTTGAAAGGGTTTATTTGGCTTACACTTCATTACTTTTCTATTTATCACTGAGGGAAGACAAGGACAGGAACTCAAGCAGGGCAGGATCCTGGAGGCAAGGGCTGATGCAGAGGCCTTGGAGGAGTGCTGCTTACTGCTTGCTTAGCCTACTTTATAGAACTAAGGATCACCAGCCCAGGGATAGCACCACCCACCATGGGCTGGGCCCTCCCCCATTGATCACTAAATGAAAAAATGCCTTACAGCTGGATCTCAAGGATGCATTTCCTCAGCTACTTCCTCTGATGACTCTAGCTTGTGTCAAGTTGACACACAAAACCACCCGCTACAAATGGTCTTCATGTGTGACTCTTGTGGACTTGATGGCAAACCTAATGTGGTTTCATAGCCACGAAAAGCTGTCAGTCTGAGGGTTTTGAGCTTTGTTCCACGTGTTGACAATCAATTTCTGGATTTGTTGCTGGGGAATACCCCTCTGAACTTGACTTCTGCTTTCTGAGATAGAGTCCTTATTCTGACAAACTAAATGGGTGGGGCAGAAATGCAGTTTTTCAGACAGTGGTGTCACTGAGATGTAGTTCACCTTATCTTAGATAGCTTGCTCGTTAAGAACATCTAATTCCACGGTGTAGTATGTTCACATTTGTGCAGCCATCATCAGCAGTCAGAGAACACATTTGTCATCTCCAATAGAACTTGCATTTACTACCATTCATCTGCCTGCTCTTCCCTCCAACCCCTGCAGCCCTGCCAGCCACTGTGCTTTCTGTCTCCGTAGATTTGCCTAGTCTGGACGTTAGAAATACAACCGCAGTCATTCAGGTGGCCATAATCACCTTTAGGTGGTGACCTAGTTCATGAACTGAATTTCAGATGGGGAAATGTTGAGTCAATAAGCCATTCATTCTTGGCAAGATGGGGATTTAAATGGAGGTGAGGGCACACTGATTTATTTCCCAGGGTCTGGAAAGTTTGGTCTGGTGTTTTCTGTCCATGGGGAGGGGTATGGATTCTACCAAGTTTTATGGGTGCGGAGGGAATAACTAGAGCAAAACCAAGAATCCGGCCCCTCCAGTCTAGTTAGGTTGGGTATGTAATTGTGAATAAAGCCTTACTTCAGATTGCCCTTTACTGGAATGATAACATTTTGACTAAATGAAATGAAAGCTTTTATGTTCTATTAGCTGATTCTATGCTTTTTATGGACTTTCTTTTAGAAAGGGATGATGTGTCCTTTTCATTGCATTCCCAGATGTTACTTATCTTGAGATCTCTGTTCTTTCATTTCCCTCATATTCTCGAGGTGATTTTTAACACAAATAGCGCATTAAAAAAAGCCAGCGTCTTTCATTTTATTGAGCACTTAGTAAGTGCCTGCTCCTATGCCAAGGGCCCCCATATTGTGCCATGCTAACACCATTCTGCTACAGTTCTGTAAGACAGATATAGTTGTCCCTCTGTGTCTGGTGTGGGGGGTTGGTTCTAAGATCCATCTTGGATACCCAAATCCTCAGATGCTCAAATCTCTCTTCTGCTGTTGACATGTGACTTACACATAGCCTCCTGAATACTTTAGGCAGCTCAAGGTTGCTGCTAATACATAACATAATGTGAATGCTAGGGAGATAACAATACATACTGCATTGTTTTTTTTGTTTTTTTTTTTTTGGTTTTTCGAGACAGGGTTTCTCTGTAGCTTTGGAGCCTGTCCTGGAACTAGCTCTGCTAGACCAGGCTGGCCTCGAACTCACAGAGATCCGCCTGCCTCTGCCTCCCGAGTGCTGGGATTACAGGCGTGCGCCACCACCGCCCGGCTCATACTGCATTGTTTATGCAGTGATGACAGAAAAATGTTTGCACGTGTTGAGCACAGATACAGGTTCCCCCTCCCCACCCCCAAATATTTTCATACTGGTTGGTGGAAACATAGGATCCAGACCTGTAGATATGGTGGGCCTGCTACTGCCCCGTTTCTGCATTTCTGGGCTAACTTTTTAAAATTGACCTGGCTGGGAAGTTGTTGGCGATGGTCTGCTGGCCCTCCTCTAAACTTTACCCTTGAGTACATTCAATAACAATGCCAGTAGTGAAGATGCAGACTTCTTCTAGAAGGGGAAACATGCAGCAGGTGCTAGGCTAATTGAGAAGATCGAGTAGTGCTTTGTAGATTTCCAGCCCTGAGTAGCCAAGGCTAGCTGGTATTCTGTATTGTACTCTGAACTTTTATCTCCTTCATAGGGTGGAAGGGTAGAATAGGAGGGCGGATTTTCTGTCTTGTCTTTGTAAAGCATTGCTTTCTCTCTGGGAGCTACCAAGTGATTATCAGTGATTCATTCTTAATTGGGTAATAGAGCACTGAAAAGGGAGGCCAAAAACCTGTTCTTGGTCTGAATTGTTAAAGTGAGTGATTTGTCTTCTTTATTCATTAAAACAACAGTAAAATAATTACAAGTGTGTGTACTTTAAAACTAGTCACCTTTCCCACTTCTTTAGCATTTAATGCAGGTGTTTTCCCCCCATGGTCTCTCTCTCTCTCTCTCTCTCTCTCTCTCTCTCTCTCTCTCTCTCTCTCTCTCTCTCTTTCTCGTGTGCGTGCGTGTGTATGTAGTGCATAGCATATCATGTGTCCTATCAACTCTCTGACTTATTTGGGGTTTTTTGTCTACCAGAGTTCACAATTTTGTCTAGGCTGGCTGAGTAGTCAGCCCCCCAGATCCTCCTGTCTCTGCCCTCTACTGCTCTGAGTTTCTGGGTTCACATATGGCCACACTGGCTTTTGATGTGGGTGCCAGGGGTCTGAACTCAGGTCCTCATGATTGTGCAGCAAGAGCTCTTACCTGCTGAGCCCTCTCCCTCCTCCCCAAGAACAAGCTGTTCTTGCATGACATAAACTCTCAGAAGATGTCCAATGCCAGATTGATTGGCTGAGCGGTAATTATGTTGCTCACAAAAAACCTTAATGGACCAAGTAAATATGGAGTCAGGTAGCAAAAAAATTGTTCCCAATTCCTTTGATTTATTTAAGCAACTTGTGAAGAAAAGGAAAAAAATGACTTTCCTAATTATTTGTAAATGGTGGTAATTTGTAATACTGACATTTGGAGTATTACTCATACAAATATAAACAACAGCTAATTAAATCCAAACATGATTTTTTTTTTAGTTTTTATATAACACTGACTCTAAAAACATCTTTGCATGCTTCTCTATTCACAGTGCATTAAACAAATTGCATGTGATCGCTAATCTAACTCTGCTTGTGACTTAGAACCATCTTCCCACTGTTAAAGAATAGACTTCGCTCTTTAGATTTGCTTGGGGTTTAAGAACGTTTGGGTAGAATATAAACAAGACTCTCATTATATCGTAGAATGTCTGTTCCTTCTGGTTTCTCCGTTTTTTCTTTTAAGCATCTTTCAAAATCCTGGCATGTCAGTTACTGCCGATTAACCAATGTTGACTTTATTTTAGCTCATCGGTCCTGGAGGTTGAAGCTAGGGCTTTGCACACGTGAGTACACACCCTTACCCTTGGTCCCTGGTAGGATATTATTAGTGAAAGTTTCCTGGTGGTGCACAGTTGATGGGCATTGGCAGCGTACTCTTTATTATATCATTACAGTTTCACTGTCTTAAAAACCCTCTATGTTCTATCATATCTTCTTTTTCTTCAACTTCTGCCACCTTTTTCATTTTCTTCTTTCGCCTCTTCAGACTGTCAGATAGCTAGCACCAGTCTGTAGCCTTTTTAGATTGCCTTGTGTCACTTAGTAGTGTGCAATTCAGGTTCCTCCATGTCTTGGTAACTATTGGGTCTCATTGCTGAGTACCAAAATTTGTTTTTTCTCTTACCTGTTGAAGGACATCTTGATTGCTTTCAAGTCTGGACAATTATGAAGGAAGCCAGCATAACTATTTTGTTCGTAGACATGAATTTTCAGTTCATTTGCGTAAAGATCATGTGATTGTTGGATCGTGTGATAAGAGTATGTATTGTTTCGTAAGAAATAACCAACCTGTCTTTCAAAGTGGCTGCAGCGTTTTGCATTCCCTCCGGCACAGAGTGAGCGGTCCTGTTGCTCTGTAGGTATGCGGTGGTGTTTTTGTTTGGACCACATAATAGGTGGAGGAATTCATGTTCACTTCCATTTTCCCCTCCAATTTTCTGGTGACATATTCCACTGAGAGTTTTTTTTTTTGTTTTTTTGTTTTGGAAGCAGCAAATCTTTATTCACACCGCCTTCTGAGAGAGCCCAACCCTGTCAACACCTCTCATGGATTTCGAGCATCCCAAACAACTAGACAATGAAGTTCTATTGTTTAGGGCGCTCAACCAGTGCTACTTTGACAGAGAACTCTTAACAAATGAACAAAGACAGTATTACCAGGTGAGCATCTCTAAGTGAAGCTGAATAGAGGGTCTGGTCCAAGTTCCTACTGCCTGCAATTTGACGTGATGCAAATAAAAATGTCCAAGTCAAAACTAATAAATACCTATTTCTATGTTTTTCTAGAATTAGTATCTTAGTAATGCAAATTTTATTTGCTAATGAGCATGATTACCTTCTGTTCCACTGTCATGGGTTTTTTTAAATTGCTCTGACTAGGATAGAATACCTTCTTGGAATATTGTCGATTCCAGAATTCTATGTCTCCTTTTCCAGGGACCAAAAGTTTAAACTGGACTGGAGATATGGCTCCCACTGAGAGTTTTTTATATGTTTATTTACCATTTGTGTACCTTCTTTGGTGGGATGGCTGTTCGATTTTTCTTTTGCTCATTTTTCAAAACAGGCTTTTAAAATTATTGTGGTAAAAAGTACATGGCATAAAATTTACTGATGTAGCAGCTTTTAAATAATTTCGTATACTTTAGTGGGGTTGGGTTCGTTCACAGTGTGTGTACTGTCTGTGCTGTCTAGTTCCAGAGATTTCCCAGCATTCCAAGCTGAGATAGTCCAAATAACATAATGACTCCACTCCCATCACACCCTACACCCTGACAATCTTTGTTTGTTTGATGTCCTAGGCATTTCTAGAGTCATACAACAGTTAGCATTTATATCTGGCTTATTTTATGTAGTATGATGTTTTCAGGGTTCATTTGTGTTAGACCAGATAGTAGAGTTAGATTTCTTTTTATGGCCGAGTGTCTTATTGTTAAATTTTAATTATTAGCAACCTCCACTAAGAAGCACGGTTCCTTCTCCTGTGAAATCAGGGAAATGAGTTTTCCTCTCCTTTTTTTTTTTTTTTTTTTTTTGCTTTCCCTACAGAATGACCAGGAACACTTGCATTTGACATGCTAATTTGTCAAGTGTCTCCAAGAACATTCCATCATGTTTCTATGTATCCCTTTCAGAGCGGCCATTTGTTTCAGGTCAGCGCGCTTTGGGGGGCGTGGGTATTTTTTTTTTTTTTTAAAGCTCCACTGTTAATAATTTACTTGACATAGAATTCAGCTGTTTTAAGTGGCTTGAGGAACAATGACCAGAATCCAGCTGATGAAAATTGCTACCCCGAAAGCTTCTTCATGTTTGTTTGCAGGTGTCTTCCATTTTGAAGCTGTACACAGCCACCAAGTCCCTTTCCCTGTGTCTAGAGTGGTCGTTCTGAGAATTGGAGCTAAGTAGAGTTATAGGTTACAAGGTCTTTATGTTCAGGCTCTTTCACTTAGTGTGTTGGTTTGAGGATCTTCTGTGTCTGAGATGAGTTTCGGTCTTTAGCTTTTTTGAATGATGCTGCCAAGAATGCTTATATACATGCCTTTATGTTTTCACCTCAAGTCTTGTGTCTTGCTGAGTAAAATTGCTGAGTTATATGGAAAACATAAAGTTTGATTTAAACTCAGGTTTAAAGGAAACAGTTTAACTTTTAAAAGGCCGTCAGGTCGTTTTCCACAGGAGAAGATTCCCATTACACATCATCAGTGTGTGAGCCTCACCAACACTTCCTGTGGTCTCTTTTTGATGCTAGCACACTACTGGAGTAATATATCTCACTCGGTGATAATTTGGATTTTACTCATGACTAATGATGTTGAGCATCTGTGCATGCATTTCTCGGCTATTGGCGTTCCTTATTTGTTGAAATGTGTATTCTCACATATACTATGCTCTGTTTCGTCCCATAAAACTTTTGATTATGAAGTGAACAGTAATTCATTTTATCCATTTGTCTTCTTTGGGGACTTCCATTTGCAACAGTTTCACTTGTATTTCAGGACCCGTGGGTTTAGGAGATTGGTATTTTAGGGGGCAGTGATTCAGCCCTCTGCTCTAAGTAGGTCAATCAGCATCTCTGCTGGTGGATCTCACAGGTAGGCATTCTCGTCTTTAGACAATGACCCAAACCCCTAGAGCTGACAGAATTAGAAGATTGTTATGACAACAGAGCTGTTGGAGAAAGCAACTCCTGAAGGAGATTGTATTATCCTGTCAAGGCCATGGCATTCCCGAAAATTACCCAAAGGAGGGATGCCATTATAACCTTATAGTCAAAGTGATTATTTTAGATTTATACTAATAATTGGATGTTTCTAATTTTGAAAATCACAACTTAGTACATTTCAACTGATTATCTATCCATCCATCCATCTATCTAATCTATCTATCTTTCTATATATTTTGCCAGTAAAAAAACCTTCATGCACAAATTGAGAGATTGTATTCTGCTCTTGCCATGGATTTTAAAGCCTTGGACTCTGCTAAGGACTTTGTAGAGAGTTAACAGCTGCAGAAGTCAAGGGAAAGGGTCCCCAGTGAGGCCATCTGTGACTGGAGCATAGCAGTGGGAAATGAATTTGGGAGTCTGCAGCCTAGGTCATACATCTCCCTAGCACTGGAAAAGACTTGGGGACTCATCCTCATTGTCATGGATGGCCATGGGCGGTTATTATATAATCCGATTTGTGCTTTAAAAGGATTATGTAGATCAGGTATGGTGGTGCATGCCTTTAACCTAAACACTTAGGAGGTAGAGGTAGGCAGGAGGATAAAAAGTTCCAAGTCATTTTTAGGTGTACAGTGAGTTCAAGGCCAGCAGGGTTATGGGAGACAAGATAGTGGGACAAGATGGGACAAGGAGCCAATTAGGGAGCTGTTGGGATAGAAATTAGAGCCATGGCACCTTGGACCAGGACGGTAACATCACGTGCTTTGTAAGTAGAGCTGGCATAATTTGTTGCTTAATTGAATGTGGACTGCCAGAGAGAAAAAGAGAAATCAGGGATGACTTAAGATGTTTTTGACCTGAGTTATGTGAATGATGCTGTTTTCTGAAATCAGGAACATTTCAGTAAGATTAGGTTTGGAGAGAAGATTAGTAGTGTGAGTGAATGGCCTAGTTCAGAGGCAAATATAGATGACACTGGTATATACTCACGCCAGAGGAGTATACAGAGTAAAGGCTTCCTCCCTCTCTCTTCCTCCTCTTTCTTCCCCTTCCCCTCCCTCTCTTTCTCCTTCCCCCACTTCTCTTTTTCCTTCTCACTCTCAGTTCTGAGGTCACACTCAGGGTTTCAGATGGTGGGCTAGGTGCCCTACCTTTGACTTAGACTCACAACCTCAGAATTCCTTTCATTCATTCATTTGGAATGCTCCTTCTCACATCCATTTTCTGTGTATTGTCTCTTAAAAATGGGATTTTACTATATAAATTTTTGTTGTACTTTTCCTATTACTTTGTTATCTTACTTTTGCTAGGTCAGTACATGTATACCCTGCATTCCTTTTGATTATTTAAGAGGGTTTAATTATTGGATTATCTCAGGGTTTTAGCTAGAGAAAGTGCCCGAGTAATCATTCCCATGTCAGCTTTTGTGTGTATGGATCCCAACATTTGAAAGATTCTGGGTCTGTTTAGGACTCCAGTTTCTATAGGTTTTGTAACAGCCATTATTTAGGTCCTTTATTTCCCTGTAGCTAATTGGTTTGGTGCTTGTGAATATGTGCTAGATTATGTTTCTGAAGCTTAACTTTTTTAGTTTAATTGGAAAAATTCTAAATAGGCTGCCCTTTGTGGCCTGGATACTGATTCTGAAAGAATGAGGTCCCCCTCCCCACCATGTGTGTGCAATGGTAGGGTGGGAAATCCAGGCATCCTTACTAGTCTTGGGCTTGTCTATATCTTTTCTGAGATGCAGGTCCTTCTAAGTACAATGGGAAAGGAGCCTTACTTTGTCCATATTGAAAAGACTTCCAAACTCAAACTGGGGGGCCCAGCAGGAAAACATACTTGTTAGGATGAGGACAAATAGCATTAGTAGCTAGAGAGATTTTTTATAAATCAGTCACTAGGGTTTCCACATTCTGTAGAAACCCAGAGTGGAGGAAGAGAGGAAACAGTAAGGAAAACAGCTTGGCAGTGGGGGCCAGAAGCTGTCACAGCGTGTTTATGTCTGGCTCGTTTCACCTTGGTTGGAAGGCACAGAATGCTGCAGAGTGTGAGTTTGGAGACTGGGCAATTGCCTACTATATTTAGAAAGTGGAGATTCCTGGGGTTGGGTGGGGTGTTCATGTGCATGTATGTGTGTTTTCTTTGCCAGATGGACAAAGGTTTGGGGCTTGAGAATTCTGGATCAAACCTTATTAGCTAGCTAGCTAGCTCCTCCGGGCCAACTCAGTAGCCGCGCTTCGACTCCTGCTGCTGCCACACAGGAAAAGCCAAAATAAACTCTGTTTTGTATGGTTTGTAAAGATACCACAGGTAGGTTTCAATGCTCATTTGTTCTTGCTATCATACTGACTTTTATGTTTACAGCAGGCTCGTTGGAACTCTTTGAAAAGATGAACTGGCATATCCCGGTGGCTGTAGCACTGGCACACCCTGTGGCTTTAGCTAGATTTCCAGGCAGCCAAGTTGAACTTTGGCTGTGTTTTTATGTCAAGGTCACTGTTGAGCAGATAGGGCCCAAATTGCAACAGACTTCTGGCTGTGTATCTCATTGTTACACTTGTGGGTCAGCTGTGGACAGAGGAAAATAAAACTAAAGCGACTTTTGTTCATGTCTGTTTCCTTGTCAGAGCTGATCTAAATAGTTAACACCTATAAATGGCACAGATCAAAAGACAAAAGGACTTCGAGTAGTCCTCCAACCCCTGTGTCTCCATCCCCAATTCCACTGAAAGCATTTTGCTAGTGTCTTGGATATTTTTTTAATGAAATTTATAAATGTGTCAGCAAATGTATATGTATTCATTTGTACACTTATATACACTTATGCATTTAGAAGGATCCCATATGTATTTTTTTGTGTCTAATTGTGATGTATGTTACATGTTCTGCATTTGTGCATGCATCCATCAAATGGATGAAGCACAGATTTTTCTAACCATTCCCCCATTACACAATTAGATTATTTCCAGTTGGGCTGTAGGTATAACTCAGTTGGTAGAGTGCTTGCCTAGCATGCATGAAACCCTGAGTTTGATCCTCAGTTATGCATAAAACTGTACGTCATGACATTTGTCTGTCTATGATCACAGTATTGAGAGGGTAAAGGTAGGATGATCAGAAGTTCAAAATTATTTCTAGCTATTTAGAGAGTCCTGACTAACCCCTGGACTACCTGAAACTTTGTCTATATCTGTCTATCTCTGTATACATGCACACAGGCATGTATATATAAACACATACATATACATGTGTATGTAAACACATGGCACATACATACACATGTATAGAAATAAGTATAATAATACATATGTATATAAACATACTTATATATATATACTTATGTTTATATACAGATGTATATAAACACACATGCACACACATACACATGCATTTAAAGATGTTCATGTACACATACACATATATGCATACACATGTATGCTGTGAGGTACATACCTCTGGCATGGGAAACAGAAGTAATCAGATCTGTAGGATGAGTTCCTACTGTGGAATTGCTCAGCTAAAAGCACTATGTGTATTTTCTACCGTGATAGATACTCTCAGGGAATTAGTCCAAGAAATTCAGAGTGAGCTGCGTTTCCTGAGCCTTGATTTTGAGAGTAGAAAAGCAGTTTCTTTACTATGTAGAGTAGCGTCTATGTAACAAAAAAACCTGGAGTCTTTCTTCATTTCCTTCTCCCTGGTTTGTATATTAAAAGCTATAGTGAAAATTATCCCACAGAATGTGACATAGGACAAGTCACTCAAATACAAGGCCTGGTCTTACGTTCTGGAGTGGAGTTGTTGCGCTTTCACCTGGTGTAGTTCGTCTTCTATTCAGCAGGGTTGCAGGTGCCAAATCTGCAAAACTTGGTGATTGGAGGTAGTGACTTTGAGCTAGTGGGCGTGTCTTACCTAGTAGCTGTGAGCACTAGAATTTCTGGCGGGCAGGAGAGGGGATGTTTTGTGGACCATCTCCCCATGGTGGCTTATCCTGCAGAGCTTAGCATGTCTTTCTGATGGAGGACAGGATCCTGCCACTTGTGCTTTCTGGTCTATGCTCTGGTACTGGGGACAGCTCCTGTTGGCGTAGAGGTTTCATTGGTGGGTCTTATGGACCAGACACTTGTCCCTCTCCTGATTGCTCAGCTTCTAGAAGGGAAGCAGGGGACTCAGAAGCAGCCCATGACCCTATGGGTGAGGAGTGCTGGCAGTTTGGAAGGATCCTAGGGGAGGGAATCTCTGTTTCCTTTGGGAAAGGCTAATGGAAGCTTCTCAGGTCCATAGGGGCCCGTGTTACTTATCTGCCATTTGTAGGTCACCTCCGCTAATTATGCCTCACCTTCACCCTTATTTATTAACTTTGAGAAAGTCTGCTCAAAATTGCAATTATGTTAGAAGTCACAGGTTTGATGAGTTTAGCCACTTTGTGTTCTAAAAAGAATCACTGAAGCATAATCATTAAATTAGAAAGTACTATCCTGGTGTTTGTGGTACACTCCTTCAATCCTAGCACGTGGGAGGCAGAGGCAGACAGATCTCTGAGTTCAAGGTCAACTTGGTCTATAGAATGGGTTCCAGAACAGCCAGACCTCCACAGAGAAATCCTGTCTCAAAAAACCAAAAAAAGCACTTGTTATTATATTACTTAAAATAACCTCATATTTCATCAGTAATATAAGATTCACTGTATGCTTAACACTGCCCTAAGGTAGAAGCATTGGAGAGAATGGACATGTTTCACGTGGTGCCTGGCAAGAAAGGTAGAGACACAATGGGCTTCACAGATAAGAATGTGGTTGTCCTGAGTGGGGGGCTCTGTGCCAAGGAGTACAGAAAGAGTGACAGGAAGTGTGCTCTTGCAGAAATCTTCTTGACTTAGGGGAATCACTGCTTAAACATTCAGAGTTATGGAGTAGCATAGAGAGGTCTACGGAAGTTTTCAGAGGAATTGTGCTGATACGAACAAACAGGAGAATGCATACTCAACAGTGTTGGGATTGAGGAGCGATGAGGGCACGGGAGAGGAAGGAACTGGGCTGCCTCCAAAGTACCCATCAGGTCCTAGATGCTGACTGAACTCCACCCCACTCTCGTGGGTTTGCGGTGTGTGATGCAGACACAGCTGAGTGATGCTTGTGTCTGTAGATGTTCTCATGGGCATGCAAGTGGAGTGGGGGTGAGCTCTGGAAGCTTTGGCTTTCCCCAGGTGGTATTTGGGGTCCTGGAGCAAATGAATTCTTAGCGATGAGACCTATGCAGTGGTTCTCAACATTAGATGTCCATTGACACCTGTCACCCTCACCCCAGAGATTTTGATGCAATTTGTCTAGGCTGGGAATTGTAAAACTTCCCCAGGTGATCCTAGTCTTAGGGAGCTAAGACCCTAAGAGAAGAGTGTAGGCTGAAGCTGTGGGCCATATCACTGTGTAGCAGGTGCGTAGAGGAGTTGATGACTCCCTAGTCATCATTTGGACATTTTGGATGAGAATGCTCCCAGAGGCCTTTGGGGTTTGACTTTTGGAGGAGGAACTAAAGAGAGCAGCTTAGGTACAAGGTCATAATTACTACCTATGTAATGGTATTACTAGGAAAAATATAGATGAGAACTGTAGATATTAAGCTTAGTGGCATACGCACATAAGTGAAATATAAATGGAAATGGCTTTTTTTAAATTATCGGATTGTCCTGGCTACAAGGTGATGCTCTACCCAAGCTTGACATGACTGCAGCCATCTTGAGTTGTATCTGCCGTAATTTCCCCAGAGGGTTTTTTGGCATATATTTTTGTTGCTTTTTTTTTTTTTTGACAATTTTTATTTTGAGACAAGGTTTCTCTGTGTAGCTTTGGAACTTGTCCTAGAACTTGCTCTGTAGACCAGGCTGGCCTTGAATTCACAGAGTTCTCCTTCCTCTGCCTGGGATTAAAGGCATATGCTGCCACCGCCCGGCTCTGCACACATTCTTAAAAGAGAGAATGCTGTAAGAGGTTCTCAGACTTTAGGCTTTCGACCAAAGGAGATTCTGATGCCTGAGCTCAGGGGCAGGCCTGGAAATCTGTGTGGCCTATAGCTTTCTCTCTAGTGATTTGCATGTATGTGTGTGCCTGTGTGTGTGGGTGTCAGACCACACAGGAAGTCAAAATAGGCCAGAAGAGATTCTGTGTAAACCTTGTTTGTCCTTAAGTCATCTTTCCCCCTTAATGTGCCCTGCTGAATTGCCCAGCCTTTCCTTGGGCCAGCTCGGATATCTGCAAGGTGTCAGTCAACACTAATGCAGGCCACAGGATGAGGGAGTGTTCCAAGGCTGTAAATGTTTCAGCAATCATGGCATTTCAGCTGGTGTGGCTTCATGCCTGGGATTCAAGTTGTTCATGGGCTCTGCATGGGAGCCTGCTGGGACCCTCCTGAGCACTGGGGATGGGGGTGGGGTGGAGAGCATCTGAGAGGAAACTGTATCTCGGAGCTTTCCCACAGTGAGTCCTCGCTGCCCTTGTCAGGGTTAAAGGCGGCTAGGGTCAGAGTCTGTAATTATGTCACACACTTTTTTTTTCTTTAAAAACATTCAAGAAGCATAGTGAGTTGGCTGAGCTGCTGCAGAGGCATGGCATCTAGGGAGGGGCTGGCTGTTGACCGGAGGATGAGGTATCTCAAACCCAGCCAGAGCTGATCTACCCAACCTGCCACTGCAACACCCCCAGGCCACTCATTTCTGGCAAAGGTTCTTTCCTGTGCTAGTGCCTATCTCTGTTCTGATCTCTGCGGGGCTGGGTAGAAAAGACAACAGCTGCTGCCGGGGAGAGCCCAAGACATTGCCGCGGGGACATCAGTGTTGCTCAGGCTCTGCTGTTTGCTTAGAAAATCTTCATGCTGTTCTCCCAGGGACAGGGGTTCCTGCTTCGGTGTCTGAGTCTTACAGAGATGCCTGACACAGACCTTGCCCTGGGCTGCTTATCCAATAGCTAGCCCATCATCTACATGATTCCTGCTGTGGACGATATGGCTTTTGGGAGATGAAGGCCAGGCAGGCAGTCGGGATGCTCCCTTGGCATCTTCAGGCCACAGCTCTCAGCTGTTTGTCCAGGATTTGCATCTGCCAGCCAGGCTGTGAGGCTGTCTGCTGGCTCTCTGACTAAAGCTGTCTGAGCAGTGTGCAAGGCCAGCGAGTTAGCATGTGGCTAGTCTCCTTAGAGCAGCAGCAACATGGCTCTCTTTGGAAAGAATGCCTTTTTCTTTTTTCCGAAGCCAGCACACTCGTAATAAGTTCCCCGACAGGGACACTGTGCTCTCTTGCATAGGAAATTGGGGTGGAACCGATTGCTTTTGGCCTTACTATTCTCTGGGCAATGACTCCGGCTAGTTTCTCCACTCCTCCACCTCGTTTGTGCAGCATCACTTCATACCATCACAGGGCTTAGGGGTTTGCACTGGAAGCAGCCTGAATTCATGCAGGTGGGTGTTCAGCAGCTACAGAGTACGTAATGCATGCTCATTTTTGCAGGTCTCAGTTCTAAATGTTGGGTTATCTTCCAAAGCCCAAACCCGAGTCTCTTTAAGAAAAAAAAAATGTTAGTTTTTATTTTTGATGGTTATTTGATATGAAAAGCTCCCCAAATGTCAGCTAGAGAAGAAGGCTGAGTCACCTCAGTCAGACTAATGCTGAGTTCTTGGTGTGTGGGGCAGTGTGCTGGGAGGCAGCGATGAGCAGGGACCTTGCTAGTTCTTTAGGATTTAGAAAATGGCTTTATTAGGCTGCAGTTCACACACCACACGGTTCTTTTGTTTATTGCATGAGGTCCTATGGGTTGGCTACACATTCTGAATGTTTCTATAGTCATCTGGGAGGCCATTTTTGTCATCTCTCTCCAGTTCTTAGATATACCTCCCTGACTTTGCCATTTCCCCAGCTACTGGCAGCTTTTTCCTTGGGACTTCTGTGTGCAGCTTGGGAATGCTGTGATGTCACGGTCTAGGTGTAGGGACCTTGCACCATCTTACCTTTGCACCCCGGATGATTTGCTGGTTCTGCAAATCTCACTCACAGTCAACCCTGAGAGTGTCTGGAGGCCTCCAGTTAGCCCTCCTTTCATCCTCCTTCTGCCTGGGTGATGAGTTTGCTTTGCTGAGTAACTTCCTGGCTGGGAGTGGGAAGGAAGAGTTCAAGATCTAGGGTAGCATAATGTGGGAATCAAGAAAGGAACTTTTCAAAGCTTTTATGCTTTGCTTACTTGTGGTGCTGGGAAATGAACCCAGGGGGCCTGTGAACTGTAGGCAAATGAGCTCTGCCCCATCTTGAGGAACTTTTGTCTTCACAGCAGAGGACCTTTCCAGTCATATTCTGATTTAGATAGTCATATTTGGAGGGCACCAGCTTTAAATATTTTGGAAACTGGATAAACAAATGGTTCAATTCATTGATACAGGATGATTGGGAGATGTGTAAGTCTTAGCCTGCGAGCCCTCTTTTCTCACGTAAGACTTTCCATTTGAGAGTAGAGACTGCTTGCTGCCCTCTCTGCCTTGGCTCTTGCCCTCATGCTCGCCCTTCTCTTTGTGTCCTTTCTCCCCACCCCACTTTCTTTCATTGTGACCGCCCTACAGAATGTCTGGCTAAAAGGCCAAAGATGTGAGCCGTTGATATTGTGATGATGAGGAAGACAAAGGCCCTTTTAAAAGGGAACGGCCTAGGCAAACCCCGAAGTCACAATTGTAGTGAAAAGACTGTAGAACCCAGAGGTCTCTGCTGCTAGTCTTCACGACTGTAAACAACACCATCCAGGGCCCCTTTCCTGTTCAAGTTCCTGTGTTATGTTCCAGAGGTGAATAGACCTCTCAGAACCAGGGTGGGTACAGAATGTCCCGCTCCCGCTCCCTGGTTGCCTGCTATGACCAGAGCATTTTGGTTCATATATTTACTTCTCCAGAGGGACTCCGAGACAAGCCTCAATTTCTCTTTTTTTATCACTGGGCTGGAGCAGTGCTGTTAAAATCATCTTGAATCAAGGAGGCCACTACTTATATTACAAGAAATAAAAATGAGGACATAGAATGAGAGCATTATTTGGGTTAGTTGAACAGCTCCAAATATAATTATTTATAATGTCACCTAGGGAACCTAGAAACCTACTTGGGATAAGTCAGGAGACTGGGCACGAGATCTAGCTTTGTGGGTACTGATTTAGAACGTCTAGGAGTGACACACGTTGGACATATGTAGATGGATCCTGGATAAGATGGAAGGCTGCTGGCTCTCTCCCCAGAGCTGCCAGCCTCACAGTTCACAGAGCCATCCATAAAAAAAATAACAGGACACCCCTTCTGCCGCCCCCAGAGGCTTATGTTGCTTCTTTCTCTTCATATGGGTCAGTTGTTAAAAAAGTCAGCCCAAATCAGCATTTTCTCGATTACATAAATACTACATATTCATTAGAGAGAAATTAAAGATGTAGAAAATGTTAGTTATGTTGGTAGTGCCAATTAGAGATAGTTATTTTGGTTTTATCGTCTTTCTATTCAATAGCTCATGACTGTCTCTGTGTATTATTACCACTCGCCAGCTGTGCTGTGTCAAGCCTTCTTGGACTGATGATGCACAACTTTTGTACGGTTAGGTCTTGTGACTCCTTCCTTTTGTGAAAATTGCACAATCCTCAATGCACGCCCTTGTAAATGGGCCACAGGTCTCCTTTGGATAAATTCACACAGGCTGTTCTTACTTTTCTTCTGATCATTTTCCAAACCTTTCTGCCTTTTGCTTCTGGTTAAGCAGAATTTTAGAGGCCAAGAGGTTTTTTTTTTTCAGAGACCCACATGTCAAAAGCATGATGTTAGATTGACTTGAACCATAGCAATGCTAGTAGAGTAGCTACCATCATTTAAGTGCTCACAGTGGGTCAGGCATGCATCTCTCGGGTGTTTTATAAACTTAAAAATGATTTTTTACTGCCAGGATGCAATTCAGAGCTGTGCACATACTGTATAAATGCTGTACCATAGAGCCATGCCCAGCCCAAACTTTATCTGTATTTCACTGAATCTTCATGATAGTCTATGAGGTACATCCATCTATAACCTTTAGAAGATTACTATGGGGGGGGGAGAGAGAGAGAGAGAGAGAGAGAGAGAGAGAGGGAGAGAGAGAGAGAGAGAGAGAGAGAGAGATGGGGTGAAGACTTGAACGTCATCCAGTGCTAGCCCTTTTGTCTTTGAGCAGTCTTTTGCTAACTGCCCAGCTCCTTACGTAGTTTCTTCCTTTAGGAAAATGGGACAGCAGCATTACTTAGGAGCTATGTGCAAAGCACCTGGTATAAAATCATAGCAACTATCTCTGTTCTAATGACTAATTCCTTTTGCCCTTTTATAACATGGAAATAATACAGGGATTTAAAATACTATGTTGGTCCTGTCCTTATGTCCAAGTCTTTGGCCTCCTCACCTTGTACAAAGAATTACCTCTGGGGATTAGACTGGATCTTATGCTCCGACCATATTATACTGAGCTTATTCCAGATGTTTCTGTTTTAAACAGGCCTGGTCATAAAGATTCTATAACATTCCCAAGAGTTCTGAGATGCTGATGTCTCAGAAATCCTAAGTACCTAATACATAGTTTGAGTCCAGTTACAGGACTCACAAGACACACGAAAGGTCTCTGTTGAGTCCTACTCTTGTCTGCTGGCCAGAGAATTTATCATAGGTGCCTGGTACTTACTGCGAAAGGGTGTCCTGCTTTAAAGTGTAATTAGAAGCCCCCTCTGTAATTATAGCCTGCTCCATTTTCCCCACTTCCCCTTCAAATCACTCGCATCCTGCTATTCCCGTCTTTTGTGCCCCACCCCCGCCCCTCCCCCATCATGTTTATAGTTTCCTGGTTTCCGTGGTTACTCCATGTTGTATACTCACGCCTGAAGATTTGGAGTTGGAGTCACATGAACGACAAGGTTCAGCGTCTGGGTTTACCCGCAGCCTTCGTTTGTCTTTACAGCTGAATTATATTCCACGTGGATCGGCACCACGTTTTCGTTATCTGTTTGTCAGCAGAAGGGCATTTAGGTTGTTTCCATTTCCTGCATATTGTGAATCGAGTACAATGAACATGACTGAGCAAGTATCTGTAGAACAGAGACGGATCATTTCTCATTGCTTCTTTCGTTTTGTTCCTTGTATGTCACTTGCTGACCTTTCTGAGCTGGAACTGCATCCCGTGTTCATCTAGTGGCTACCCTTATGGAGACATAGTTTCTGCATGGATTTCTTTGATACACTCTAGTGACTTTCTTTTCAACAAGATTTAATATCAGTTCATTTGGAGAGCTCCCTTTGCTGGAACAAAGTTGAACAGGAGTTGAACAAGGAGAAGATTGTGTTTTTCACACAATTTTTCCTCTTCATTTTTAGGAAAAATTTTGGGTCTTGATAAGCAGGATAGAGGAGTAAGAGCCAGCGTCCCCGCCCCCACCTAGGCTCTGTGTATAAGGAGAAGAAAGGGGCAACGTCACCTCTTTTAATCTGCAGACCCAGTACCCTGTTTAATGACATCTAGGCACTGGAGGCTTACTGACCTACATAGTGTCTCGGGATCTATTACTACAGTACTTCAAAACTGTGTGACACACAGCTCTGTCCCCATTGATTCCTCAGTGCCGGAAATTACTTCCTGACCTAGAACAGCACTGTGGCTGTGCTTTGGAGCTGACCGTGGCTGTAGAATGAATAGCGGTGGAGGATTCCAGAAGTCCTGGGTGTGAAACAAAGGCTGCCCGCTGTCCTGATAGGCGTTTGCCTTCTCTGCTGATGTCTAGTATCCTAGTAAAGAATAAGATTAAAGATCTTTTCTCTGTTTTTCTACCAAACTATTTTTCAAAGCCTTTATCATCTGATTGGGGACCATCTATAGCTGATACTCATCGGAGACATAAAGGTTACAGGAACTTTAGCGAGGGTGGGAATGAAGGAAACATGGAAAATCTGTCTGCTGTGTTCTTCCAGCTCTGTAGGACTAATGGGCCCACCTCTGCCCTGGAGCAGTGGGGTCACGTACAGGGACGTATTGTATGACCTTGAGGTCTGACATTCAGTCTCCTGCTTACTGGGCTGCTCAGGTCCACATTGATTTCTGTGAAACCCTGGAAATAGCAGAAGCAGAAGAATTTGCTCTGAGTCCTTTGCCTTCTGTCTGTTTTCTCTTTCCTAAGAGATTTGAGGGGTAACAGTTGTGGGTGGGCCTAGATGAGGGACACTCATTTAAAACACTTATCTGCTTGTTTCAGTTCTAATCAGATAATGCGCTATTAAATTAGAAGCCCTGACATCTCTGAGAGCTCAGAGTTCCTGGAATCGGTGGAGGGAAGAGCAGCAAATTTCTCTTTGTTCTCAATGGGATGTGTGATATTAACAATCAACAGTGAAGTCCCTGCTGCCGCCACCACCGTCCTGTCAGTGTCTGTAGTACACATTTGTAGATGTGGGGCTTCTATTCTGGCTGCAGCAACCAGATTGCTTAACACTATGAAGGAAGAGGAAAACCAAACAAGAAGCTTAAGCAGAATGCATTTGCTGTGGTGTGTAGCTAGAAAGCCAAGGGCTGTTCCCTTTTTTATTTATTTTTTTTATTTCCCAGGGTCTCATGGCTCTAAAGGGTGTCTTCCGTCCTGGTTTCTCTTTGTCACTCAAGTTCACATTCTTCTGGGCTAGTTTCATTCTCAGACGGCCCCTCCCTCACATTGGCAAGATGACTTATGACCATAAGTTCAGCTTAAAGTCTGAACTTGGATTTTGTTGGCTTGCGCTTGAATTATGTGTTCATTCTTGAGATAACCTCTGAAGCTGGCTCGAACCCAGAGTAGAGTAACTGCATGTGAAATAAATGTTCTGAAAGCCAAGGAAGGATGGTTTCCCCCGAGGAATATTAGGACACTATAATAAATACAGGGGAGGTGGGGATAGTAGCCAAGGCAACCACAGTTCTCCACCCTGGCCTGAGTAACTGAGCAAGGTCATCCAGGGGAGGCAAAGAGCTTTCCCTCCCAGATAGATCATGGCTCTCATCCACTTTTGGAGAACATAATTTGGGCTATCAGCCTGTGGTTTAGAAAGCAGCCTTGGATATTCAGATTTGGAAGAGAAGGAATGACATAGTTTTGAACTATTGGACACTCCTACGTCTGGACGGAGCAAGTGGTCTAAGAAGTGTCTAAGAGCCTTGTGCCTGGAGAGTAGGGGTAGAGATGCCAGGTGGATTTTTGTGAAGGCTGCTGTTGTTGGGCACATCATAGAACAAGAAAGCGACATGTTATCAGAGGCTGTAACCAGTGTAGCAGAATTCCATAGCCTTAGTCAGTGAATAACTGTCTTCTTGCCTGGCCAGCTTGGGGACCAGTTCTCCACAGAGCTGGTTTTTCCTTAGGATGACATTTATAAACAATGCAGCCGGTAAAATGGGCTTGGGATCTGCTTGTGGCTACTGCAGTAGATTTGACTGTAGGTGTTGGAAAACTTTCTGTAAAGGCCCAAATAGTAAATTTTATGTTCTGTGGGCCATCTAAGGTCTCTGTGGTTAGTTCATTTTATTTTGTAGATGGTGCCAGGGATTGAATCCAGGGTGTCGTGTATGCTAAATGCAGGCTCTAGATACTTCTACTTTTTTGCTTGAGAAAGTTAAATGATTTATAATCCAATTATAATTCAATACTATAAAAAACAGCTGGGTGGTGGTGGTGTACACCTTTAATCCTAGTACTTGGGAGGTTGAGACAGGTAGATCTCTGTGAGTTCAAAGCTAGACTGGTCTACAGAGTGAGTTCTAGGACAGTCAGAGCTGTTACATAGAGAAACCCTGTCTTGAAAAATCAACATATGCACAAACGCATGCGCACGCACACACACACACACACACACACACACACACACACACACACACACACACACAAAAAAAAAGCAAAAAACAAACAAACTAAACAAACCATTCTTAGGTCACAAGTCATTAGAAAATACTCCAGGGGCTGAAATTCACCTAGGGTCAGAATGAATTTAGAGGCAGATAGACCTGGGCGCTAGTACTTCTATCTTGTTTGCTAACCATTTGGAAGTTTTAAACTTTAAGACCTTTAGTTTTTAGGACTGGAGAGATGGTTCAGTGGTTAATAGCCCTGGCTGTTCCACCAGAGGCTCTGAGTTCAATTCCCAGCACCTACGTGGCAGCTCACAACTGTCTGTAACTCTAGCTCCAGGGGGTTCAACACCCTCACACAGACATGCATGCAAACAAAACACCAGTGCACATAAAATAAAAAAAACAAATAATTCATAAAATGTATTTAAATTAAACAAACAAACAAATACAAGACTTCCAGTTTTCTTGTATGTAAAAAAGTCTTCCGGAAGCACCTGCCATTAGAGGGTTAGTTATTCTGAGGATGCTCAGTGGAGCTTGCCCTGTGGAATGAGGACACTGACCCTCATGCCTGTACAATCTCTGGAAGAGAGCAGTGAAGCCAAGCCCTAGGAATTTTTGCATTATGATTATTCTTCCTCTTTTGATATTCCCTTTTTGTCTCTCCTGGGGAATTCATCACCAGGTTTTGGTATGTTGGTGCCAATCTTAGTTTCATTTCTGGTATTTTCAGGCAATGACCCACATTTTATTCCATATTTGGCAGAAACTAAAATAAATTGGCTTGATCCATTATCATAATGTAGAATATGAACTTGTTTCATTTCTAGCCAGAATTTTCCATTTTTATTGCATTCTAATATGCCAACCTATCAGAGGTGTTAGTTAAAACCAGAACACCTCTCACCCCAGTACACACACACTTTATCAGGAAAAACATTACAGTTGTGGAGTTTGGTTTGTTGAACTTGGTGTGTGCATGCCAGGAAATTTGGAAGTAAGTTAGCCATATTGCCTATTGATTTGTACAGGTAAATTAAAATGGAGTGGAGAGGAATTATGTGAGCTTGCCAGTCCTCAGTATCTCTCAGCATTCTTGTATGTACTTGTCCTAAATCTCTCATGTTACTTCCTCAGTGTAGTTTATCCTGAGAGACTCCCAGTGATGGACTTCTCTGCTTTATTCTTTCCTATGGTACTTATATTGTTCTGACACACCATACAATTTATTTATTATGCTGTGTGTGTGTTTATGTACTGTCTGTCCTCACTAGACTGAAAACTCCATAAAGGCAAAGGCTTTTGTCCTTGTTTATGCCCAACTTCGAATAGCATCTGGTGTCAGGTAAATATTTGTTGAATGAATGAATAGGTTCTTTAATTCTTATTAGAAGGTTTGCTGCATCCTATTTTCTAGTCTAGCAGACATGAGATTTAGGGTTGAATATCAACTCTGCCACAAATTGCCTCAGTCTTTGAGCAAATCATTTAATCTCTCAAGACTATAGTTCTCTTATCTTTAAAATAAGGGGTTAGAGTACATGATTGCAAAAGTTCCTACTAGGTTTGTACTTCTGTGATTATAATCTCTGGTTGAAAGAGATCATGTACTGCTATTAAAATCCCCACATCTATTTCCTAAAAACTATTTTGGATTTCATTGATAGGCAGTGTGGGCTCGGAGAGAACTTTGAAAAAAAAAATGTCCTTGTAGGTACCCTCTGCATTCATCAAACAGTTCTTAACAAGGTTGCTCTCAAGAACATCTCCACTACCCCTTGTAAGATAAAGTCCAGACATCCCCATCAGGCTGCTGGAACCCCATGGACTGAAGCCTGCTGCTTCCTCTTGCCTCTTTGCTGTCACTGTGTTGGCACTCTGTGCTCTGGAATATGTTTTGGTATCTCCAGTAGCTGATGGATTTCCTAGCTTCAGTTCAATGAATCAGCCCCATCTCCCCCAGCCCTTAGCACCCCTTCTCCCACTATCTTGATCAGTTGCTAGAGTGTTGGGCTAAGAACTGTGGCTGGCTTGGTGTGGCTAGCACATCAATGCAAGAAAGATGCAAAGGTTGTTGGGATTCGATGGTGAAAGATCTGGGAACCACAGTGATGAGTTTGTCTTACATTCTAAGAAGCCACTAGAAATTAAAAACATATTTATTGTTATTTTAAAGGTATGTGTATGCCTGTGGGTCTGTGCAAGTGCCCACGGAGGCCAGAAGTAGCAGAGTCCTCTGGAGCTAGAGTTACAGGTGGTGGTTGTGAGCTGCCCACTGTGGATGCTGGCACTTGATTTGGTTCTTTGCAAAAGCGGTATACTGAGCCATCTCTCTAGTTCCCTTATAGTTTTTTTTTTTCAGTAGCATGGTAATATAACTAATGCTTTATGAGATAAATTCTGAAGATACACAATAGAGAGTATGGAAAACGTCACTTTCCTAACCCCAGTAGCATTATGGGTGGTGTAAATGCTAAGGTTCCTATTCTGTAGATGTGGAAAGGCTGGAACACATATGGGTTAAGAACATTTGTGTCACAGAAAAACCATACTTTGAGCTGATGGTGTTGAATATTAGATGGGATTGTGATCTACTGGTTTGATGAATATTGCATTTTCAAATGGGTTGCAAACTGAGCAATTGTGTTGAATTTTGTGAGGCTGTCATTAAAGTTGACTGACTTACAGATGCTTCTGGAAGCCTTGACTGTTTAGGCTCAGCCTACATGTTTGCTTATACTGTGGCAGTCTGGGCCAGATCCAGGACTGTAATTTCCCTTTCGGGCTAGCGTAAGAGAGTTTTCTCATGACAAGACTCACTTACTACACTTAAACTTTAAGGCAAACACTTAGTTTTGCAGCTCTGTTGGAGACTCTGGATTTGAAAACGGAACACCTTGTGGTATGATGACGATCTCAGAAGACCGGTTCCTGTTGAGCCAGAGCAGTGATTCTGAATGCTTCCTTATCACCTGGGGGATCTTGTCCTAGTGCAGGCTCTGGGGTCGGAGTGTAGCTCAGTAGTAGGACCTTGGCATGCTTAAAGAGTTGGGTTCCAGTTCCAGAACCACCACAAACAAGCGAACAGACAAACATTCCCCCCCCCCCCCAATGTCAGTGCCTCTGAGTGCAGGTGTGAAACCAGGCTCCCTCACCCCAGGCCCACTCCCCAACCCCTCCTTTAAAAGTGTCTTTTCTGTTAGCCTTTCTCCGTCTATCTCTGGATCCCCCCAGTCACTTAACACCTGGAGTTCCCTCAGACAGTTGTCCCCATTTAGTGGCTTCTAGTGTTTGACACCAGAACTCACTGATCTCTTTATGTCTGTGGCCAGAGTGGCTTTTACAAGTGAAAAATTTTGCCAGGTTCCTTTTTCTCTCAGAGGCCAGAGGCCTTTGGTGGCCTCGCATTGTTTTTAGAACTTCCCTCAGTCACGCTCTGGCCGCCCTTACTCCAGCCACTTCCAGCTTCATCTTGCCTCATCTTTGCATAGCCCTGCCTTGTGGCCCTTTTCTGCTCCCACGGGTATTCAAGCGCCTCTGCCTGAGTCCTGTCTCTGCACTTGCCTCTGAAGTTGCACCCTTGTGCCCTTTCACCCCACTGTTCTTATTTAAATCTCTCCTGCTGCGTCTCTGGGGGCTGGGGGCTCACAGTCTTGTGACTCTGTGACAGCCAGGCTTCTCATGTTGCAGCAGGGAGCCGGTCTCAGGGACGTGGGGCGGCACGGGGGCATGGTTGGGTATTGTGCTCTGTGCTGCCCAGTCAACACTGGAGTGTTTTAGGAAGTCATAGATTGCCCAAGAGCCACTCTTCCTGGAAGGGCGGTGATGGTGAAAGTGTGTAGGAGGAAGAAGAGGAAGAGCAGAGTCTCCACCAGGGACTGCACCGTATCACTGAGAACTGGGTTCCAAGGTTACTCCTTGCTTGCATTTGTGTGCTTGGTGAACGGTCTGTGTTCCTCCTCTGGCTTACATGCTTCTCCTTTTCCTACTGCCATTTCGTAAATGCAGAAACTCTACCCCGAGGAAAGAATTGCCTAGTTAGGGGCTAGAGGATGGATGGCTGAACTGAGGAAAAGGGCAGGCCTGATGTAATTGGTAGCCCCTTTTCTCAGCACACCAGGCTAGTCTGGCGCTTGAGTGGTCTCCTTCAAGGCTTACTGTATGTTTAGCAGCTTCCTACACATATGTAACACCATTCCTAACCAGACAAGAAGGCATATCTTGGCTACACTGTGTATCACATCTAACCCCACAAACGAGGCCACCTGTTAGTGCATCTACCTTAAACAGCGCTCACAGCAGTGACTGCTGTTACTGTACAGTTACTGTTTTAAACATGTGTCTACTACATTTTAGTGTGCCTGCATATGTGTGCACATATAGAACTTAGCCGACAACTTTGTTGCCTAAATTCCACCACATAGGTCTCAGTGATTGAACTCAGATTATCAGGCTTTGAGGCAGGCATCTTTACCAGCGGATTACCAGTGGAGCATCTTGCCTGTCCCCAGCTATGGCTTTTTTTTTTAATTTTTGAGACAGGGCTTCTTTGTGTATCCTTGGCTATTCTGGAACTCCCTCTGTAGATCAGGCTGGCCTCGAACTCAGAGATTCACTTGCCTTTGCCTCCTGAGTACTGGATTAAAGGTGTGTACCTTCACCTACCCAACAATCTTATTATTATTGTTGTTGTTGTTTTTCAAGACAGGGTTTCTCTGTGTAGCCCTGGCTGTCCTGAAACTTGCTTTGTAGACCTGGCCTTGAACTCACAGAGATCCGCCTGCCTCTACGTCTTGAGTGCTGTGATTAATAGCGTTGCACCATCACACCTGGCTTAAAATTCTGATTTATCATATATTTATTTTTGAAGTCTGGGAATTGAACTCAGGGCCTCACACATGCTAGTCAAATGCTCTATCACTGATCTATACCCTCAGCAGCAGCTATGGCTTTTTAGAGGTTGGACCTGCCTTCTCAGCTGCTTGTTTACTTGCCTGATGCTGTGGGACTGTGTGATAAGTGAACAGCCTTGATCCACTCAGAGGGGAAGATTCAAAAGTGCTTCATTTGTTTCCTTTTTATCCCTGAGGGCAGGTTCTGAGAGAGCCATAATTATCTTCCATTGTCTGTGCTGAGGATCCAGAAAGTGCCAACTGCGAACAAGTAGCTATAAACTATCTAGACTAAGTGGCCAGATGATGAATTTGCTTGTCCCAACGTAAAGATTAGAGTGTGGTACTAGGGCGGGATAGAGATGTGCAGCCTTTTACAGTTCCTTCCTTTAGTGATGCATTGGAGCCAGAGGTCCTGTCATCCCTAGTTCCTGTTGCATTAAGCCGCTGACAGAAGGCCACACTGTTTTTCTTGTCTGTTTCCATCATGCGGACCTTGGTGTAGACCTGCTTGGGGTGTCATTGCTGTATTTTGTAACTGCGAACCCTGCCGTGAACCTGGCAGCATGTTCTTCATGTGCAGTTAAAACCCCAGGATATAAGGTGTCTGTCTGCAAACTGGAAGGTCTTAGCGTGAGGGCGGAGCAACGCAGTGACTGTGGCAGAGTGTGGAAGCGATACTAGCTTCAGTTCTTGTTTCTGTCTAAGGAACTGTCCAAATCTCTACATGGAATGGCTTCTGTCCTCCCTGATGGGGAACAGCGGGTCCCAGCAGGTCCTCTGGACAGCAGCACAGGCCATGTTTGTGTGTATCACCAGCTCATACTGGAGCTGTTTCTTGTTCCTGAGCATCTTTAGCTGCACAGTGGTGGCTGTGTGGTTTAGTTTATCAGGGGCACTAAGCTGACTGCCTCTGGTTTCTTTTAAAACTTTTCTTTTTCTGGCATATGTTCTTTGGGGGTTGAGCTGTGATTTTTTTTGTAGGTTTTTTTGCATTTCAGCTAATGCATCATCCAGTTCTACCTCCTATCGTCTCTAGGTTAATCCCTGTGCTCTAGCGCTACACTGAAGAGCAGCGAGAGCACAGTCCTAGCTAATTGCTGTTGGTGATACCCTGCGTACCAGACCTTCAAATCCTGCATACATTCTCACTCAGTCCTCAGAGCAGCTTCTGAAAGCGGGGCATGATGGTGTACACTTGCAATCCCAGCCCTTGGGAGGGAACACAGGAGGGACAGGTGTTCAAGGTCAGCCTGAACTTTATGAGAGCAGCCAAACAAACAAAAAAACCAAAGCTAAACCTAAAGTGGGGCATGGCGGCATACACCTTTAATTTCAGTACTAGAGGTGGGTAGATCTCTGTAAGTTCTAGCCCTTCCCAGTCTACATAGTTAGTTCCAGGCTAGCCAGGGCTACATAGACCCTGTCTAAAACAAAAACAAAAGCAAGCAAAAACAAAACAAAACAATCAAAACTCAAAAAACTCCCAAACCAAACAACCAAACAAAAAAATCAAAACAACCATCCCAACCCCAATCCCTCCAAAACAAACCTAAACCCAGCCAAACCAAACCAAAACATCAAAATCTAAATCAAAACCAACCTCTAATATCATCATCATTGCCACCAGCTCTTATTTTTTAGATAGTATAATTACGAAGCTCATATGAAAAACTGAATTGTCCCCCTTTCAGGCAAAAATGAACCACACAAGAACAGCCATAAAGTCTCCCCATGATGACTGCCTAAGCATGAGCTGACCAGTATGACGATAGATGTGTGAACATAGACAGGGGAAGCACTAGAGGCCTCAACCCTGCACATAGGCAGTCTTCCCCAGGAGAGAACACACTGATTGGCTATCCAGCCCTGAAACTTACATACAGGTAACATATAGGCTGAGCAGGCTGTACTTAATGTATTTAGGATTGCGCACACACCCACACACGTGGGCGTACACACACACGTGTGTGTGTGTATAACAGTAATAAATGAAAGAGGCCATAAATTTGAAAAAAGAGTAAGGAGGTGTCTATGGGAGGACTTGGAGTAAGAGAGGGAAGGGAGGATGATGTAAATATATTATAATATTAAAAAAAAGGAATAATCTAAAAAATGAACAAAGGTCACCCCTACCACAAGTACTCTGAGAACAAGAAATTGTTGGTTACCTTACCCGATGGATGAGTATTTTCTAGGCTGTCTGCTAAGGTATAAGAATCAGTAGAAGTGTTCCCCCCCCCCTTCCCTTTTTCCTTTTTAGAACTGTTACCAAGGAGATGGATTGCTTTCCAAAAGCAAACATGATAAAGAATATCTCGCCCCCTGCTTCTGGCTCCTCATGTGTGTGATGAATGTTGCCCTACCCAGTATTTTCCTCAGGCAGTCTGAGGATGAAAATGCTTGTCTTGAGTTCCCATGACCGGAGAAAGTCACACCCTTGGGGGAACATATTAATTTTAGTAGAGGCTATTCATATCCATCTTTAGTGCCACCCTTTGTCTGTGTGGCAGGACATACCGTCCTTGTGTTTAGGTAAGACTGGTGAGCATATGGGTCAGATTTAGTAACCTTGAGGAATTGAGGGTAAAACCTGGACCAGTAAGCTCATCAGAGAGGATCCGTTCCCAGTGCTAAAGGCTGAGATGAAAGGAGAAAAGCTGTCCTGTAGTATTTTCTATATGAATGAGCTATTTGTTTATAACACCCATCCGTAGAGCTTTGTTTTTACAGGAATGACTACAGTTTTGCCAGTTTTAGCGCAGACTGGTTACCATTGGTGATGAAGGCTATAAAAGGATGTGTTGAAGATGGCATTGTTCCGATTTAATCTTGAGTCTAGTATCAGGTCCTAGCCACTCTTTAACAGATCTGTAGGTAGTTATCAGGATATGGCTTGTTTAAAATTTTGTTTGTTTTTATTTTGTCCTCGATTTTAGTGGACATGCCCATGAATTATGAATTTGATGAGACGAGGCAAAAACAGAAGAGAAAGGTGAATTATGATCATTAGCTGGCATGGTTCTGGAGTGTTTTGTGATGGAAGTTTCTCTGTTTTGTTGGTATAGAGGCAAAGAGAAGAAAAAACTTAATGATTTAAAAAATAGTGGACACAGCACTGAAATTGGGATTAGCTATCAGAGTAGACAGTAGGCTTCCATCTGGGGACTCTGGTGAGAGCCCTCTAGCTTAATTCTTAAAATTCAGATTGGGAGACTTTGGGTCTGTCTTCTCTATATTGCTATTTCTTTGCCTGTGACACAGAGATAATAATATTTAGGTTTGCTCTGCTGGGCAAAGTTAAGGAGCGGTGGATTGCATCTTCCTGCAGAGCTAGCCTAATGTGATCCTCAGTCTGTAGTGGTTCATAAAGCTCGCACAACTTTGGCCACCCTTTTTATTTCTATGGTTATCATTGTTTTTCTTTTGTGGTTTATGAACAGTTATTTGAATGGTTTTTGGGAAATAAAATTGATCTGTGGAACAGATTAAATCTAGGATTGCCAGATAAGAATAGGACACCCAGTTAATTTGAATTTATGATAAGCAATGGACATTTTAAAGTGTTCAGATATTGTTTTCCTCAAATTTGTGTGACTGCTCTGTGTTTTTATTTGTGAAATACGGCATCTTTATTGTTTACTTGGCTACCTTTCTGATCTCTACAAATACCAAAAACCAACAAAAAAAGCAAAAAAAAAAACAAACTGAGGAATTTCACACAGAATGTAGGGATATAAGTTTCTTGCATCTATTCATGGCTCCTGCTGTTTGTTGTAACAAGCAGAAACCTGGGTTTTCATAGATAGCCCAGCCATGCATCAAAACAGTGGTTTCATAGCAGCCAAACGCTTTTTGTTGAGAAATAAGCCAGAAGGAACTCTCTCTGATGACACTTCCTTCTGCTTCATTGGCTTGCTGGCTGTTCTCTGTGTACCTGTGGGGAGGAGGATGCTGGAATGGAATCATGCGATACCTCCAACAGCACTGTCAGTGGTTCACTGAGGAGAAGTTGGCGGTTTGTGGGGAGGACTCTCTGGGGGCCTCCGAGGAAGCATTCCCAGGTTTCCGCAGTCAACAGAGAGCCTTGCCTATGGGTACTGCGTGCCGGGGAAACATGGATGAGAAAGACATGGAAGACCCGGCCCTTGGTATCTGGGAATTTCATCGAGAGATAGGCCCAGTGTGTGTTAGTAACTGTTACAACTTACAGGATCCTTCCTCGGTGACTTCGTGTCCGCCCTGGCAGGTGCTTTCCACTAAAGCCCACAGCAGCCTTCTGAGTAAGATCCTGTAATCACCCCGCTTTCCATACAAAGGAACAGGAACTTGGACTGTGTGCTAGAGCTTAGTGTCACTTGAGACCTGTCAGACTTAAAAGTCTCTGCTCTAGGTTGAGGAATTTAAATGATCATTACTTAATAACTTCTACCTATAAAAACATCAGTTTCATGCAGTTCTCACCTAATGCAGACACGTAGACCCAGTGTGTGTACTGTATACAAATAACAACTATGCACAACTTTCTGGGGCTGACTGTCAAGCTGAGGCTTGCCAGAGGGGCCTCTGGGAAATTCGCTCCTCCGCCTCCCTATGAACTCACACTCACTGGACAAAGCTTCTGTATTCTGCCAGTATCTTAATAAAGCATGGTTTTGAACAAATTAAAGACAATTCTTATTATGAAACTTTCTTTCCTGCTCATTTGTCTCATCCTTTGTCTCTTAATTTGTATATTGTATGCTGGCCATGTTTGGGAATTCCACATAAATGGAATCATATTGTATGATATTTTGTGTCTGGATTCTTTCACATAGTTCAGTATCTTTTTCAAGTTTTTATGTTGTATCTTATATTACTAATTCATCCCCTTTTCTTACTGATTAGTATTTCATTGTGAATCATACTACATTTAGTTTTTTATTTTCTCCTTCATAGATATTTAGATCAAGTTCTCTTCTCCCAAGTTCTCTTCTCCCTCCCCCTTTCCCCTATATCCCTCTCTCCCCCCATGCTCCCAAGTTTCTCAGGAGTTTCTGTCTATTTTCCCTTCCCAGGGGGATCTATGTATGTTTCTCTTAGGGTTCTTCTTGTTACCTAGCTTCTCTGGAGTCATGGACTATAGGCTCCTTATTTTCTGCTTTACGTCTAGTCTGATATCCACTTATGAGTGATTACATACCATGTTCATGTTTCTGGGTCTGGGTTACCTCACTCAGGATGTTTTTTTCTAGTTTCATTCATTTGCATGCAAATTTCAAGATGTCACTGTGTTTTAAGCAGCCGATTATTTGGTTTTTTGATGTCTAGTGTCTTGAGTTCTTTATATATTTTAGAGTTCAGTCCTCTGTCTGATGTGGGGTTGGTGAAGATCTTTTTGCATTTGGTAGGCTGCCTTTTTGTCTTATTGACTGTGTCCTTTGCTTTACTGAAGCTTCTCACTTTCAGAAGGTCTCATTTATCTGTGCTACTGGTGTTATATTTAGGACGTGGTCTCCTGTTGGGATAGCCTTTTCTAGAAGACTGTTTCTGCTGCATATTCAGCAGGTGGGGCAGAAAGCTTCTCTTTCTCTGGCTATCTCTGGACACAAGAATTACAATGTCATTTTAGAACTATCCTGTGATGACGGTCTAGTTAGACTACACCAGTTAGACTGGTGTGTGATGAATGAACTTTTCAGAAAGCCAAGTCTGCGTCTTATTCTGATAATGCATGTTTTTTATTTTGAAGTGGGTAAGACCACATGACTGCTTTTTAAAAGTTATTTGCGTGTGTGCATGTGTGTGCGTGTGTGTGTGGAGGATATGTTGTGTACACATACACATGAGTGCATGTGGAGGTAGAAGGTGGGGAGCATTTCAGGTTCAAACCGTCACATGTGGCATGTTTAATGATCAGATTTTGTAGGCAAGAGAGTGAACATTCAGAAGTGGGACTGAGCCTTCAGATTTTGAGACAGGGTCTCTCTTCTCACTGAACCTGAGGTTCACTGATATGCCTGGGTTGGCTGGCCAGTTAGCTTCAGGGATCCACCTATCTTTGCACCTGTAAAGCTGGTTTCACAGGTACGTGGCACCATGTCCTGTTTTTTAGATGGAGTCTAGGGACTGAACTCAGATCCTTTTGCTTCCCTGACCTGTGAAGAAATTAAGTGATTAGGTCGGTGAGATGGCTTGGCAGGGAAGGCTCTTGCTGCTGATGGCTTGGTTTTGATCCCCAGGAGCGATGTGGTTTAGAAGGAGAGGAGAAAACTGACCTTTTTGGGTTGTCTTCTGACTTCCACATGTACACCATGGTATGCATGCACACACACACACACAAACACATACAAATAAATAACTTTGATAACAAATAAAAGTTAAGTGACAATGATATACATTTTATGGTTGTACATTGCATAATAAATTACTGGTATAAAAATTTTATGCATTATATGTGTGTGCAGGTATGTGCATGTGTGTGAGGGCATGTTAAAGGATTTTTGAAGGTCCCTAATCAAGGAACCCTGCCCCAGAGGCTGATGAAGGGGCTTGGTTGGCTGGACTTTGCCTCTATCCATATATATATATATATATAGTGAGTGTGGACACCAGGGAGATCTATGGGTGAAATGTAAGTACAAAATAGTGGAATTAAGAAAGCATACTCCCAAGCACATTGTTCTAGTTCTATTTCCTGGACAGCTGACCCTGTGTAAACACATGGATTTTATGGGCACATGTGTCATCTTTAGTCCCTTTGGGAAACCCAGGAAACCAGAAGCAGGCAAAGACTGGATTCCTTGTGCATGTTTTGGACTAACCAGCAATTGACTCTGCTCAGAGTAAGCCCTTGTTTTCTTTGAATGCTGGAGGCACTGGGGGCAATGGGGAATGGCGACGAGGGGAGATCCTAGGTGGGAAGTCTTTCCACACATATGCACATTCTCTACGTTGGGGCAAGTAGGCGGGATTTTTCTCTGACATGATCCTGAAGTAGGCTGAGCAGTTTTCTCCAGCTAGTGTCTTAACTAGCTTGAGATTCCCTAAGCTCACACAGGGCAGGCTGGTGCCATTTGACTCTAGAAGCAGCTGTGTTAGGTAGGTGCGGCTGCTCCATTTTTTGTGTGAGGCAGCTTTGGGTCAGGAGTGTGTGACCCCTTGTTTACCGAACTCGTCATCGGATGAGAGGTGCAGAGCCCACTGCCAGTGAAGGGCCAAACTCTGTGTGTTGTGTAAACCACAGTGGGCGTGTCCCATCAGCAGTGCCTACCCCGATCTTATTCTCGAGACCTAGTACTTTCTTTCAGAAGGACAGCGGAGGCTTGGTGTCTGAGAAGGGAGCTGGGAACAGATTTCACAGGCCTTGTTGACTAATGTCCCCAGGGCAGCTGGCGAGGCTGAACTGGCTGTGTCTTACATACTTTATTTGCTGCCCTCTGTCCACAGCTGGCTCTATTGATTTAGCTTTGGGAAGTCTTTGCCTTGGCTGCCCTCCATACCCCTCTGTTGATACATCCCGGGAATGTTCGGGTTTATACCACTTTACAACCTTGGCTCTTGAGCCTGATGTGAGCGAGTCCCCGCCTAGGTTCTTATGCTTGTCAAAGGGGCAGAAGACAGGATTGTGTGCTTCACCTGTTGGTGGCTTTCTCCTGACCTGCCCTTGGGAAGGAACAGGTTCGCACAGGCTGTTTGAAATGCCGTGTCATATCCTAGAGAGGAAGATGAGTAGAAAAGGAAGAACTGGGAGGCTTCCTCTATTTCTCCCTGAAGTTTTGTACTGTTTTAGGAGATCATCGGGCTGAACGCGGGGAGATGCAGACCAGCTTCTCTGCTTGAATGAGCTAGAGCAAATGCACTGTCAATATATGGCCTCTGTGCTTTCCTGGTACTGGCACCCCACCCATCAGATAGCTGTCCCTTTTATGAGATAAGTGCCTGGTGGCCAGTGTTCTGATTTTAACTCCAGAGGGTTGACTTTTATCATAGATTAACTGTTTGTATTTCAAAGGACACGGTTGACTGCAATTGCGTGAAATGACATTGTTAAGTTTTGTAATGTACAAATGTTAAAATGTAACTATAAAGTATGCCTTTCTGGTGTCATCTCTTTGAATGATCTTTATTTGTGTATTTCATCAGTCTATTAGGCATTTTTATTATTCCAGTAATCTATCTTCATTATAGAATGATTAGAAAATGCAGATAAGAAAAGAAGAAAAAAAAAAGAAAAAGGAAAAGAAGGAAAAAAAGCTCCAAATAAAAGTCCCTTGAGAGAGAAGCCAAGATGTGAAGGACTTTGAACTTAGCAGGAGGGATCCCTTTAATGGGTGGATGTGAGCCAGCATTGCCAGCCTTGCCCTGCTCCTCTGTTTCAGACCTAGAAGTTGGTGTGTAAGAGCAAGTCCTGGAGCACAGCCCGGCGGCATTCACTGTGCTGACCTGTGAGCTCCGATGGAGGTCAAAAGTCCTCCAGTCAATCTCCCACCTGTAAAGGGCAGACCTGAGGAGGGAGGAGTAAGCCCTAGGATGAGGTCTCTTTTCTGTCTGTCATTCGCTGTCCCCCAGGTCTGCCTAAACCAGCTAGCCGGCCATCCCCGTCTATCCCCCATCCATTCTCTCCTCTCATTCATGTTATTCATTCAGTTCTAGTTTGTTGTGTCTCTGCTGAGTACCAGATTGTTTGCCTCGGGAATGCAGTATGAGAAAGACAAGCTCTGCCCTCACAGAGCTTGCCCTAGGCCAGTGCGGGCTGTGCTTTCCTCCCTGCCCTTTCCTCTTTCTTTGGTTGTGAGTGTTAAAATATCATTCATTCATTTTAAACCAGTGTACGAAGTATGAGACTAATGAGAAGGTTGGAGCCTCCCTGCTTAAGTTGGGGATCAGGTATCCCAGACTGCCTTTCACTGGAAAGTTGAGAATAAACTTGAACTTGTGATTCCTGCCTTCACCTCCCAAGTGCTAGGATTACAGGTGTGAACCACCACACTGCCTTTGTGTAGCACTGGGGGTCTGACCCATGGCTTCCTGAGTGCATTAGTGGATGGATCCCAGCTCAGAAGCTTTGCTTTCAGGCTTACCTCCCCTTGTTCCCGTGTATAAGACACCCTGAACCGGAGTGTGCAAGTGTTCCTCTCTCCCACTTTGTTCTGGTTTCGAACCCCTCCCATCAACAGCTACCTGCGACTGAATAATTTCAAACACGGAAGTCGAGGAGGAGGCCTCTTGCGGCCGAGGGAATTCTCAGAATGAGCTTTGACTTTTGTCTGGGAGAGGTTCCTGCGTTATCAGAGAGAGAAGGCCTCATTGTGTGTTATTGTTGGATCAAGTTCCAGAGTCCTCAGTGCAGTTCTTTGGACAGGGCCGAGTTGAGCTGCCCTCTCAGAAGAATGGAGTGGGACTTAGGGTGGTGTCAAAGGGAGCTCTGTGTCCCAGGCCTCCCCAGGCAGAGGGCAGGGCTTCAGCTTCAGGCCAAGCCCTGGTGTCAACAACACAGCATTTTTGTGAACATGCCTTTTGTGTTTGTATGTCTGCCCTTCCTCCTCCCTCTTTGTCTTTCCCTCTGGTGTCTAGTCATTTATTAAGGAATTTTGGTGGGAAATGTAGAAAATGCAGTGTTTGGAAACTCCCTTCCTTTTGAACTGTGACACCTGGGCAGATTTGTGAGCTGCAAGGATGGAGACATTTGATCCATAAACTGAGAGTGTTCCAGGAAACCAGAATTTCCCAGCCTTAATCGCTTCCATCACTTTCTGCCACATGGATGGAGCACCTATTCTATTGTTTATCTGATATTTTTTTCAGTTGGGAGTCTTTGATCTTTTTTCAAAGGATATTCTTGGTTTCCTAAAGAGCTAGTCTGATTTTCCCCAACAGAAAGTTAAGTACAAATTTATTACGCAAACTCCATTGTCTGTGTGTCACCTCTGGTGACTCCAGACACCACCAAGCCATATAGGTGCTATGCTGGGGAGAAGCTGAATTGCAGACTACAGCATCTTGATTCAGCAGATTGCAGGAGGGTCGTGAGATTACGTGTGCCCCTTCTAGCCCTTTGTCCTCTTGATTCAGCAGATTGCAGGAGGGTCGTGAGATTATGTGTGCCCCTTCTAGCAGATTGCAGGAGGGTTGTGAGATTGTATGTGCCCCTTCTAGCCCTTTGTCCTCTCTTCCCATTGATGAGGTGAATTAGTGGCTGTATCTCAAGCTGGTCTGTGAGATGCTTCATGGGGTGTGGCCAGGCAGGAAAAGGAGTCTCCTTGACTGCTCTGTGCTCTGCACCTGTCTGGGCTGACTCTTCCGTGTTCTCTACAAGCACCAGCCCCTGAATCAGTGCAGGGCAGAAGATCACCGTTGAGTGTGCAGAGATCCCTGTTCATGTGTTGTGGATGCACCTCTCCAAATCAGGTGACTTTATTCCCATTTCTAGCAAGCGTCACTCTGTGGGATAGAAAGCAGAAGCCAAGTGGATGGGTTCTGGAGATCAATTACCTAGACTTCAGTCCTGGGCCTGTTTCTTTTAGGAAAGGTACCTCTGTTTTCATTTATCTAACAAGTGTTGTATGTTCATGAGTCAGTCACTGCATAAAAGGCTCTAGAGATAGTCTAGTGAGGAAAATAGAAAGTAGGAGGTTGGAGTATATCATGTGTAAGCAGAACTTCTATGGAACGCTTTACTTAAATGGAAGAAGGAGAAGCTGACATATCACTTGTGGTTTCTGACAAGACCCTTGTTAGCACAGTGCCTGACTCCAGCCGTTGCTTACTTACTGCTGGCTGTTTACTTACGACACCTGTGTGGCTAACATTGCTCCAGGATTGCAAGTCAGTCTGAGCATTGCACTCCCGCTTTAGCTCAAGAAGGAACCGGCTGAAGGCTCCTCTCCGTGTTTCTCCCAGTCTCTAAGAATGGCTCATGGCTTGCAGCCTCCTCTCCTCCTCATGGAATTCTCAAAACTCCTAGTCACCACTGAGGAGGTACGAGTTAGTTCTCATCACTCAGCTATCCAGTTCAGTTGACAGTATCATCTCTGAATGACGTTTCTTGGAAAGAATCTTTTGTGGTAGGGTCCCTTGTCTGCTGCCTCCACCCGGCAGTGTTTCCTCCTTCCTTCCCTTGGTGTGAGGGTTGTTTTGGGCACACATCCTGACATGACAGTTGCTGCAAGCATTTGTTTAACATAGTTCTTTACAGGAAAAGCCTACCACAACTGTGGTCTAAAATAGGTTTTCAAGTAAAAGTTTGAGTCTTTGTTTATGGAAAAGTTTAACTGTGTTTTAACTCCATTTACTTTTTAAAAGAAATGTTCTAGGGGGCTGGAGAGATGGCTCAGTGGTTAAGAGCACTGACTGCTCTTCCAGAGGACCCAGGTTCAATTCCCAGCACCCACACGGCAGCTCACAACTGTCTGTAATTCCAGTTCCAGGGGACCTGACACCCATGGCAAAACACCTATGCACATGAAATAAAAATAAGTAATAAAAAATTAAAAAAAGAAAAATGTTCTATTTATCACAACTGTCTTTAACTCCAGCTGTGTGGGGTCTAAGGATACATGCACACACGTGTGCACACACACTCACATGCATACTCATACTCTCCCACATACACACGCACATCTATTGTTGGCAGAAGCATTTACTTGCGGGTATTTTTCTTTGCCTTGTAGGTGATCTCCTTCTCCCAGAGGCTTCACATCATCTTTTGTGCATAGTCCTGTCTTAATTTCTTTATGAAGTGACTGGTCATATTAGAGTAAGGTCTACATACATGACTGCAGTTTGTTTTTATTACTTCCTTAAAACCTCTGTTTTCAGATACTGTTATATCGTGAGGTCCTAGGAATTAAGACGTATATATGAATTTTGCATGATATGATTGAGTCTATATCAGTGTGTCTCAAGAATGCGCCTGTGAACCGCCAACTTTATCCCAGGACCTCGAGTTGCTCTAACCAATGCTCGAGAACAGAAGGGAGGAGTTGGCTGGCTTTGCGCTCAGGTGTGGGCACAGAGCTCAATGAAATCTTGCTAGTGATTCCAGGCAATTGACTGACTCTCTGGAGGGTGGGCTAGGCTGGAGGTAGGCTGGCAGTTTTATGCACAGCCAGCGTGTAAGTTTCATTTGCCTGCACGTCCTGGCTATTTCCAGGCAGGACTTGAGGAAGGAGAGTGGTGGTTGTTAGGGGAAGGACTTGCTGACGGTGAAAGTGTGACACTGTCCCCCAGACAAGACACAGAAATATGTCAGGAGGTGGAGAAGCCGCAGCTAAAGCTTCCTGGCAACCCGTGTCACCCCCATCCGGTTCAGTGTACTGCTAGAGGAGCTTGGAGTCTGTTGACTTTGGCCGTGCTGTAGTTTAAGGAGATTCATTGGTTTCCAGTTCCTGTTCTCTCAGGACATTGAGTATTGCAATGACCTGGAAGACTGATCTTTATTCAAATTGGAGGAAGAGTTGGCCTGTTTTGAGGGAGACTTGGCACAGGAAGGGAACAGACAGCAGCATTCTTCCTGACGTGATCTCTGACTTGCATGGCAGGTACTCGGTTGCCTAGAACCCGGGTCCAGCAGGGCTAGGTAAGTAAGCGAGCAGGAATTCCCAAGTATTGACGGGCTAGCTCTTCACGATGCACTGGAGGATGATGGTCAAGGTTGCAGACTGCAGTGTCCCAGTGGCTTGGCTAGCACCTGGCTTTGCTTCTCATTTGGGTGAAATTATTCTAATTTAACGTCAGGTTTATTTTTTATTTTTAAAAATTGCATTTTGTTACCAGGCATGGTAGTGGATTCTTTTAATCCAAGCACTCCATGGCAGATCAGATGAATCTCTGTGAATTTAAGACCAGTTTGGTCTGCATAGTGAGTTACAAGTCAGCCAGGGATACATAGTGAGACCTTGCCTCCAAATCAATGTGTTTATTTAGTGTGTGTGTGTTTGTGTGTGTGTGTCTGTGTGTGCATGTGTGTGCTTGCATGTGAGCGAGTACACATGTATGTATACACCAAGCAAGCAGAAGTCAGAGCACAACTCACAGAAGCCAATTTTCTCTTCTGTGGTTCCTGGGGATTGAACTCAGGTTGCCAGGTTTGGTGTCAAGCAACCTTTCTCACTGAACCGTCATCTTCATCATCTTTTTTTTTTTTTAATTTGAATGAAAATCATATTGGGATGTTGTGGAAATCCAGGAAGATAGTTAATTGTCACACCCTTTATCAGTGCTCTGCCCTTATTACCATGGTAAGACAATTGACAAGCCATTTCCCTGGCCAATTGTTAGCTTCCAGTTCAAGGTCAAATTGACATTGTATAGCTTATTGAATCACATGTTTGTTTTTGTTTTTTTAACCAGGTTCCAACCTCATTTGCTTTTCTAATGCTATCTAGGAGAATGTACTTTAATCTTTTTTAAAAAGAAGGACATTTACTACATCTAAAGAGAAAGTTTTTCAAACAAGAAAGGAATATATTTTGAGTTCTCGTTGGTGTTTTGTTCTAGATGGAGGGTTGGTTAGTTTGGTGGTAAAGCATCCTACTTGGTAAGGGTCATTCCTTGTCTTGAGATGTGCTTTTCGCTCTCTGTCATCATTCCCGAGCTTCCTTTATAGTCGTCAGCCATGCTAGCCCTCTGCTTTTGTCCTCAGGGTCTTTGCACAGGACCTGGGATGCTTTTGTCACTTCTTTTCAGTGCTGGCCTTTCAGGGGGCATCTTCCTCAAGCTAGTGTTCCTGGTCGTCTGGTCCCAGTTTTCTTACGACCTGGTTCTTTTCTGTTATAGCACAGAACTGGGTGTTATCAGGTGTACACTTTTGTGGGTAAAGGTTAGTTGACATTTATTTAGCTGTAGATGAGAATCCCAGTGTTTTAGTTTCGTTTCTATTGCCATGATGAAATATCCTGACAAAAAACAATTTAGAGAATAAAGGGGTCTATTTCAGTTCACAATTCCAGATTATAGTTCTTCACTGTGGAGAAGTTACGGCAGGAACTTTACACGGCCAGTCACATCCAGTGTCCTGAGAAGAGAATTGGATAAGTATATTCACTTGTATGCTTGTTTGTGCTCAGTTTGATTATTCATACTGTTCAGGATCTGCTGCCTAGGGAATAGCACCACCCACAGTAGGCTTGCTCTCTCCGCATCAATTAATTTAAGGCAATCCCCTACAGAAATGCTCATAGGTCAACCCCATGCAAAGAATCCCTTACTGAGCCGGGCGGTGGTGGTGCACGCCTTTAATCCCAGCACTCGGGAGGCAGAGGCAGGCGGATCTCTAGGAGTTCGAGGCCAGCCTGGTCTACACGAGCTAGTTCCAGGACAGGCACCAAAGCTACAGAGGAACCCTGTCTCGGAAAACAAAAACAAAAACAAAAACAAAAACAAAAAAAAAGAATCCCTTACTGAGACTTTTTCCCAGTTGAGTTTAGATTATTTCAAGCTGATTGTTAAAACTAATCACCATACCCAGGAAGGTGGAAATATGCTTTCCCAGCATAGTGCTGAGCATGTTATAGCAGCACCATGGTGCACAGCAGATGATGGGTATGCATGTGTGCCAAGTATATGGATATTGTTTAGGTAAATGGTGCATCAGATACAGTGGAGAGTGGAGAGGTAAAGCTCACCCAGTCTGCACCACTCCCTAGTGCCACTCTCTAATAGAACACAGTTAAAGTAGTACCTTAAGAGTAGTAAATGAATGAAGCTGAAGCTTGCATGCACATAGAGTCATTCTCTACTGTGGGAGAAGCATAGGCATCTTGTAGACAATGCTTTCTCTGTATCTCCTGGGACACCGGAGTGTGTGTGTGTGTGTGTGTGTGTGTGAGCTTTGAAGACATGGGAGGAAAAAGCATGCAGATTAGAAGGAACTATGTGAACAAGGTCTTGGAAAGTTCAGCAAGCTGCCAGGGAAAGGGGAATCATGTGATTTGGCTGGGGCCCAGGAGGCGTGCAGGGAAGTGGTGGGTAGGAAGTTAGAATGTACGTCAGAGCCAGGTGGTGGCAGCTCTCCAGTGTCAGACAGGGTACTTGGGTCAGCTTGTAGGAACAGGGGGCATAGGCTTGTCTTGAGCAGCTCAATGATGGGAAACTGCCCTGCGTTCCAGAGGATGATGCATGAAGACAGACCAGGCAGTATGGGAAGAAGAGGGCTTCAGTGGGATCCTGGGAGAGCCTGTATAGTCAGAGAGGAGAAAACACTGATGGAACTTGGAGGCAGTCAGAGAGGATGGTGGGATTTTGCATCTCTGGCACTCAAGAACAGGAAAGGGCCCAGCATGGTGTTTGGCAAGTGCAGGAAGTTCACTGGACGTCAGTTCTCTTCTCTGTGCCAGAAATAGGGAGTTCAGGTGGGCGGGAGGCACTGGGGTGGAGGTGCCTGCTGCACAGCATTCAGGTGCTGTGGCTTAGCAGGCGGCTGGAAGAATAGGAGTTGCCAAGGGAAAAGGAGTGAATGCCACTTTCCTAGAGTCATTGCTGGATCTTGGGACTGAGAGTGGGAAGAACAAGATGGGTGGTAGGTGGTGGTGGGGGGATGTCTACCTTTGAGATAAGATAACGGGGAAGGGAGCCAAGTGAAGTGGGCAGTACAGGGTGGGGGGCACCGAGAGGACAGTGCTGTGAGAGCCTTGGCTCTTGAACGTGCCCCTGGATGGGCGTGGATCTTGGGCTAGACTGCCATGTCATCCTGGCTTCGTTACTCCTGTCTCCTGTTTCCTGACCCAGACTGCTTCCTCAGCCCCAGGTAGCTCCAGCTAGCACTGTCTCTCAAGAGGTGGTGTGGGCAGAGGAACCCAACATGAGTGCTTGCCTCAGCACTGACCAAGATTTTAATTTCATTTATACCTGTCACTGTTCACCACCATGGCACAGATAGGGACAGCTAGATGGCTGAGCATTATTCTGTCACGGTCAGCTGGCTGAACTGATCCTGAAAGGCTCAGGTGCCTTGTGTAAAACTTCCTGACAAGGCTAGGGATCTGTTTGAACTCAGGGGCCAGCGGTTAAAAGTTTCCTGTGAACTTTGACAGGTTAATTGTTTGCTCTAGGCTTCCGGATTTAGCAGAGGGATCCCAGGGATATCAAAACAGGTTCTGAGGCTGTGGTTAAGGTTTGCTTTCTCTTTCTTGGCACATCTTCTTATAGTCCTGGTCCCCCAAAGTCATTTCTCTTTTCCAGAATTTGTTAGGACTCCTGACAGCTTGGCTCTTGGCAGACTCAGTTAGTTCTGTCTGGCCTGGGAGGGAGCCTTCTCTTCTACCTGATGTGGGACCACAGATGTGGGGCCATTTACCAAGTACTGCTTAAAATTCAGACCCTCTAATTTAGTCTCTTGTCTATGATCTGGGCTCATGCCGGCTCCACAAACCCTTGTTCTAGGCAGCCATGACATGTCTTGTCAGGGTGGCACAGCATCTCAGCCCTGCACACCTTTCTTCTTGGTGCTGTGCCCATGGGTGTGGTGCTGCTGGCTGGAGTCGTGAACTTGTCCAGGAGGCAGGTGGCTCCTTGCTGTTGAACAGATACTCTTTTGGTGACTGCACTTCCGTATGTTTATTTGTTTGGAAATGGGGCTTCAGTGTGTAGTCTGCACTGTCTGGAATTATGTGGTATAGGTTGACCTTCGATCTGGCATGATTCACATGTCGCAGCCTCTTGAGTGGTAGGATTGAAGATGAGAACGTAATGCTGGGCTCAGTGGCTACACCTTATGCTGTCATACAGACACTAGGTTTCCCGGAGTTTCTTTTCTTTTCTTTTCTTTCTTTCTTTTTTTTTATTGCCTTTGACTAGTAAGGCAAGGTCTCATGATGCTTGAGAGCTCAAACTCCAGGGTTTGTATCATCTGTTTCTTAGCCATGCCACCATCCACCATGGCAGTCACTTAAAATTTTTGAGTCTTAGTCTCCTCGTGTGTAAATAAGGTAACCACATTTGAGCTTCTTGGAATATGAAATACCATCATTTATTGACAAGGCATCCGTTAGCTGTATTTGCCACCATTCTGACTTTCTGCCCATCCGCAGGAGTGAGGAACTTTGGGTAGCCTTGAGTCAGCTCATCCTTCTGGTACCTCTCACTTGGAGTAGTGTGGAGGAACTCTCATTAGAATCCCCTTTGCCTGCCCTGTTAAAGCTCCATTCTCTCTCAGGGTGTGTTTAGGAAGGACACCCATCTTGGTCCTGAGTGTCCTTTAACGTCACTTGCTCCTCTGTGGTCCCAAACTGAACATCACAATAAGTAGTAGTTAGGGGTGATTCGGTTGCAAGGAGCTGTTTGATCTCAAACTACCCAAAGCCAGGGGCAAGGAATGGAATACTGGGCTATCTCCTTCATCACAAAAGACAGGAAGCACCCTAGTCTAGAACCAGGAGTCAGCCAGCCAGGACCTCAGATTGTTGGTACTTTCTTCCTGATGCTGCTGCTCTCTCCACCTGGTCTATAGTGGACTAGCCTCATCTGCTCCAGTCTGTGCATACGGCAGAAAGAAACCTAGAAAGCACTCATTTTGTGTGGTCGTGTCAACCAGCAAGCTCTTGTGCGCCCTAGTGACAAATTATTTGAAGAGAAGCAGACTGCCTAGGCTAGGTCGGCTGTCTACTCTGGTCCATATAGCGAAAGCTTGGGCGGAGGACGAATGAGCAGACAGATCCAGGTATCTGGACAGGCTGCCATCTCTACCAGTGGCACAGTTCTTGTCTTTTCTATTGCCTGCTCTATCAGGTGTATGTAGACAGAGGATTTATGACAACTCTTCTGGAGTTCTTCAGAATAGCCACCCCTCCATCCTGGTTCCAGATATATTAATGACACACCGAGTCCTTAAGAGGGGAGTACTCTGATATGGATGGTGTGGTGATGGTATTTTGTATTGATCATTACAGCATTTATATAGGAGACAAGCTAAGGATCAAATCCAGTTTCACATCTATTAAATTTGTTTTCATAATACATGTAAGGAAAATGAGTTTATTAAAAAACATTTAAGCAGTATGGACTTGGTGTAACAGAAAAGGTAGGATGTGGCAGATTGAACTTGGGAAGTTCTTAGATTGGTGGACTTCAGTAAGTTAATGGGGGGATTTCCTGTCTGGGAAGCCCTTGAAACTGTGGGTAGCATCTTGCATCTTGTTTGTCTGTATTTTTCTTCCTTGGGTTGAGTAGATATGTCTTTGCTTTAGCATTTTAATGTGTGTTGGAACTTTCTGGAGAACTTTATTAAAAATTGCAGTTTCCTTCCTGAGGAATTTCGATTTGGCATTTGAAATGGTAACCTTGAACGTGCACGTCAGAAACATGTGGGTGACAGACAAGCCATTCTTGGACCTCATGTTGAGGAGCATTGCTTAATTCAAAGACCTGAGTGTTGAGAATCCAATTCTGACCCATTCCAACATCTTTAGGATATTTTTGGATCCTGATAAGATGTTCTTGTCAAGAGCTTGGACAAAATGTTGCCAGATAAATTTGGATTACAAACTACTAAGCGATTCTTATTAAGTTGGTTCTCTTTTCTCTGAACAGCTGTATTGTGTTTGGGTTTGTTCTTTTTTGTCCAGCATGTTAAACAACAACAACGTGCGATTTGAGAGCTGAAGGCTTGGATAATCTTAAATTTAGCATTAGAGAAAAACATGCCTGGCCACAGTGACTGTTAATTCAGTCAGAGTGAGGTAGAGAAATGGCTGGGTGGTTAAGAGCACTGGCTGCTCTTTCAGAGAGGCTCTGGGTTTGATTCTCAGGATGGCTCACCATCATTGCTATTCCAGTTCCAGGGGACCTGACACCCTCTTTTGGACCCTGGAGGCGTGGCATCCACATGCTATAGACAAAGCACCTATACATGAAATGAATACCTTTTTTTAAAAGGCAGCCAGAGACATTTGTGGGCAACAGTGGAAGCCACGAGTGTGATCCTCAGACAGCAGGCATTATATCTGTGTGGCAGTAGAACAGACAGGTTTAGGCTTGGCTCTGCAATTCAGAAATGAAAGAAACCTTTTCTTCCAAATGGCTCTTAGTGGCTTTATGTTCATAATGGTGTAATGATAAAAACATACTGATAACTAGATATTTTGAAGTCACTTTAAAGTGCCAGGTACAACATGTACGCATTTTCACCACCTCCTTCCCAGAAGCTATGAAACAGTCTGCTTGTAAGAGAACCCTTAAGAGTAACTAACATGAGAGCTGACAGAGCTGTCATGGCTAGTCCTCAGCCCTTAGGCTAGACTGTATGTTTCCCTGGAAGGCTGTGCCAGGACGTGGTGGGTTTGAGCAGCCCCTGTCTGCTTAGGACAGCCAGGATGTTGTTAATAAGAAAGGAAGAAGATGGAGCTCAAGCCAAAATGAGAGGACGGTGTGCTGAAGCCAGATTTCAGAGTCCTGAATTGCTTTGCTCTCTGACCGTTTAGCCTCTCTCCATATTTAAGGGGTTCCCTATGTTACTGTGGGCCAAAAGTAAGAGGGTGAATCACCTGCACACTTGTCAGAGCAGTCAAAGGCACGTTTTCTTCCAGGCTGCTTAAGGTAGAGCTCACCAGTACGGAATTTATGCTTCTTCAGTGTATCCGTCAGTGACCTGTATGTAGTAGAGTTGGAAATTTCTTGTGTCTGAACCCACGCCTGCAAATGCATATTTTTTTTGCTGGGGGGGGGATTTAGTCCTTGGTTTCTGCTCTAATTCTGGAGCCATCTGTAACCCTGAATAGTTGCCTCACGAGAAGAGAATGTTCCATCACTAGACTATGGCTGGATGGTCAGGGTTTCTTTGCTTTGCTTTCTAAAGCGTGGTTCGTGATCCAGCAGCATCAGCACCACCTGGGGATTTGTTAGAAATGTGGTCATGGGCTCCATCTGGGCCTCATAGGACTGGAGCTTTACCAAGATACCCAGGTGATTTGCCTGAACATTAAAATTTGAGACATACTTGGTCTGATTAACTCTGCCCATCTGGAGCATAAGTTTCCAAAGCATCTCTGTGTTAAGATGAATTTTAAAGAAAAGTTATATTTCTTCATGGCTCTCTTTAGAAAATAGGGTGCTTCTATTGGTGCTTAGCTGATCATAAATTGAGTCATATCTAGATAAAGGGATTTTGACCTACACTAGTTAGCTATTAGGTTAACCATACACTGGCAACTGATCTAACCTTTGGAGGGAAATAAAAAGCTGGAGGCGATAAAATATTATCTGTCAAACACCATACTCCCCGTTGCCCAGAAAAGCATTCCATTTAGAGTTTCATTTGATGTAAATGATGGCTGTGATCCTCAGCTTGTTGTGGTTATCTTGGAGAGGCCTTTGCTGGTCTTTTATCTCTCTCTCCTTGTCTTCTGGCCAGAGTTGGCTCATGCTTCATTGCCTTGCACTAACTTTTTGATGAATTGTCAACAATAGGGCCGTTTAGTCTTTCATTTACCGAGAGAGTTGCTTGATGACTCATCCTCACAGTTAATAAGTGCAGTCAGCTGGATGCTCAGGCATTTCAGCTCTTGTGATTGCATGTTTTCTGTATGTACACACGGACTCTGTTCATCTCTGACGGGGTAGGCTGCTTTCATTTTTAGTTTGTATGGATCTGACAGCTCCTTCAGCTAGTGCTCAACTTTAACCCATTGTTAGACATTAACGCTCTGTGGGTGAAAACTCTGCAGGGTTGAATCTCAGTGTAAGACAGATGAAGGGAGCAGATATGATGTAGTACTTCACACACACACACACACACACACACACACACACACACGCACACACGAGAGAGAGGAAAACAGAGAGACTTACTTGACCCACGCTTCTATCTATCTATCTATCTATCTATCTATCTATCTATCTATCTATCTATCTATCTATCATCTATCTGTGGCTCATAGTCATCTGTAACTCCTAGGCACTCACATCATGCACATTCAAACACATACAATAAATGTAAAAGAATAATATAAAAGAATATGTGTAAAACTCAAGAAAAAAGATGCTTTGAAAAGCTTTCACTGTGGAGGTGTATGCATAACTAGACTCATACTTTAAATCCATTCTAAATTACAGTTTAGGCATTTGTACCATTTTGTTATATATACTCAGTATTGGTTCGCATCCTTAGGGGCCACATTGGTTATATGGATATATTGCCCCCAGTTGAGGGCTTGTTGCACACCTAAGCTCCAGAATGGTGCTCAGCACATGGGGAGAAGTGAGTACTTGCTGCTGAGTAAGTTATACAGGGACCAGCAAGGGAACTGGCTCACCGCTGAGCTCTCATTTGATTGAAGTGTTGATGGTACTGGCAGGGGCAGCTGTCGCTTTTTGAGATAGGCACTGTGCTTAGCTCTTGACATTCTGTTGTTTCATTTTCTCAGTGACCTTATGGAGCAGGTGGTGTCAGCCCTCTGAGTTTACATCTGAGCAAACTTATAAAGTAACTTCACTAGTGCCCTTTGCCTGGCGAAGGTGGAGCTAAGCATTTAATCCTTGGTTAGGTGATTTTAGTGCCTGTGCTAAACACACCAGCATTTCCTTCTCCTCAGGCCATGGCACTGACCTTCAGGAAGCATGGGATATTTGGGGCCATGCAGAAGCCCCTCCCTTCTGGGTGTTTCTCTTCTTCTGGCTGGTTACACTCTTAATTCTTTCCAGTGTCTTCCTCAAGGTCTGGCTGGGGGGACCTCAAGGTCTGGCTGTGGCCTTAGACATTGCTCTCTTTGTATTGGGAACAAACTGAGTCACCTTGCCATAATCAGTATTAGTTAACTGATTTCAGAGCATTGGTCATAAATAAGGAGAAAGAGAGGGGGGGAGGGAGGGAAGGGAGGGAGGAAGAATGTGTGTGTGTGTGTGTCTGTGTGTGTGTGGCTGCAGGGAGGGGGATCCTGTTTCCCTCTTTAAGACCAGAACTGAGAGTTTTATTTGAAACATTATTTTAGATTATTTTAAAAATTGGTGTTCTGCTGTCTTATTGTAATCGGGCTGTCACAGTGTGCATGTTCGCACGCATTTGACAGTAGTAATTGCTCGTGACAGCTCACCGCTTGCTGGTGGTTATTTAAAGGCAGTCTTGCCTCATCTCGCCACTGCTTTTGGCAAAATGACTTGTTCTTTCTTAAAGTCTGCTTTGCCGGAGTCTTATCTGAAAGTGGGCACCTTCTTCGTAACCCTGAAAAGGACTTTTCTTTTTGCAGTTTATACAGAACGTGTGTGTGTGTGTGTGTGTGTGTGTGTGTGTGTGTGTGTTGTAAATACTCAGGGAGTATGTCACATAATTTTCTTTCATCTTGTGCTGGGTGTGACTCACACATGTTTTGGGACAGAATCCATGATTAGTTCCATGTCATAATTTTTGTTTGTGGACTATTGTATGCCATTTGAAGTGGTTTTTGGTGTATGCTGGCTTCAGTTTGCTTCCCCCTTCAGTTTGTGTCCCGGGATGTTTGTCAGCCGGGTTCCTGGGGTACATGTTATTGCTTGTTGAACAAAGCTCTGTCTGCTTATTAGTCCTTATGTTTGCCAAAATGGGAGATTTGGGGAAATCCTCAGGTTGCTGAGCCCGGGATAGCAGTCTGTCAAAATGTCCTCTCTCAAGCAGGTCACCTGTACTCTGGCAGGACAGAGTAGGAAGTGTGGGGGAACCGAAGTCCTAGTAGCCGCTGATGTAGCTGACAGCCTACGGGGCTGCAGCCCTCACAGCAGCAGCTGTGCAAAGCCCCAAAGCGTGTGTCCTGGTAGGGGAGCTGGACAGGTGATTCCTTAAATTACTCCCCATGTGCAGCTTCTGGCCTCTAGTGCTAGAAAGTGTGGAGCCGGTGAGATTAGAAGGAAGCTGGTTACAGAGTCACGGGACAGAGGGGAGGCTGTTGGCTCCCACTGCCTCCCTGTAGAGACACCACAGTAAGTGGTCATCATCACAGCGCCTTGGTGGGACTGCCGGTCACATAAACACGGATGATCCAAGAACAACACCCTGACTGCGATGGGGATTTCAGAGATCCTGTTAACTAACATAGTGCCTATAGTGTTCTAGGAGGGTATAGGTGTTTAAGGAACTTCCCTTATTTATTTAAATTTTGAGACATGGTCTCATGTATCCCAGGCTAGCTTCAAAATCTATAAGTCACCAAGGATGACTTTGAACTACTGAACCTCCTGCCTCTACCTCATGACTATAGAGATTATATATATTCTCCGCCATGCTTGGTTTATGTTCTGGATATCAAACTCGGGCCTTTCTGTGTGCTAGGCAAGCGCTGCTTTTTCTGATCTGCAGCTCCAGCCCACAGGAACCATATTTTATGAGTTGGGGTGAATCTGGCATATGTTAACTATTTCCTGAGTGTGGCATGCCCTCTGCTACTGCGGACAGAGATTGGCTTCACTGGTAAATAGTGGAAGCAGGCTCCTTTCTTTGTAACTCATTGTCTCCTGTAAGTGGAGTCTGTGATCCAAACTTCCCTCTAAGAAGACACACCTGTCCTCTGCAGCAAGTTTGGGAAGTGGGCTGAGCTCACTGCCCCGTGTGTGTGAGTGGGGAAGTACAGCTCTGCCTTCTACGAATTTCAGTCCATTACCATGGAATTGTTTCCAACAGTATCCAGACATGGCATTACTAATTCTTATTACTTTTACATCTTGCTGTTGACTAAGGGTGGACTTGTTCTTTTAGGCCGAGGCTAGTCACAGCCCCTTCTGAGGGAAGTGGGCATGGCCTGGTGATGGGCACACAGAGATTTCCAGGGCTGGTTACTCATTGCCCTGCCCAGGAAGGGGTGTATGTTAGTAGCTTCTCCCTGGAGACTTGCCTGGCTTTTATGAAAGGAGCATTGGCTCCTTTGATTTAATTTTTCCCCTTTCCACAGGCTACCAAAAGTACAAAGGATGTTTATTTCTTTATTGTACACCCTCCCAGGACATTGAAGATTTTTTATTTTTTAAATAAAGCTAAATTGGCCACAGAGACCAAAGGATAAGGTAAGGATAAGGTGAGAAGTAGCTAGGGGGCTACTCCTAAGAGATGTTCTGAAAGGCCTTTCTGTCCAGACGAGATTCCAGAGTGAAGAGGAGGAAACCTCTCTGAGCCAGGAGGTGTCTGTTATCTGTGTCCTTGGTAGGACCAGTGCTCAGATACAGTTAAGTCTTCTGGTGACAGTGTTGTGTCCTCCTGCCTTCTGCTGTGCTGGGCCTTGAGGAATTCTGTATGTGACTCATACGCCATGACTGTGGGGAGACGGTCGAGAACAGCCAGGCCAGAAGAGCTAGGTCAATTATGAAATGGCTAGCCAGAACCTAGAACACTCTCACAGGGTCTTGAAGTCAAGTAAGATAGTATTGAATTTAGGGGTTAATTTGAGAGAAGGAGAGTGTGGTATTTGTTGAATTTGTGTTTCATACATTTGACAGGTCAGTGAATTTTTTTTTCTGTTGTTGGAGAACAGGTTGTTGCACCCTTAGCCAAATTTTTAGAAAAGTGAATGTTGGCAATGAGATTGTCCCGAGGTAGCAAGGTCTACCTCATCTAGGAGATGAATGTACATCATTAACTTAGCCCTTACCACAGTTCCTCTGCATAGGAATTAACCACTGTGCCACTGGCAGAGCAGGGGATGAAAATGTAAGAGAAGAGCCATTTATTTAGAGTTGCACAGCGGCATTCATTAGCAATGTCCCGCGTGTTCACTGTATGTAGTAAGAGCTGCGGGCCTCTTCCCACAGCCCTGCTCCTGGCAGCCTGGCTAGCTTATACCCCCAAATAACAACACACAAATTGTATTCTTTTAAACACTGCTTGGCACATTATATCTAGCCTCTTCTCGGCTAACTCTCGCACCTGGACTAGCCCATTTCTAATAATGTGTGTAACACCCCAAGGTGCGCTTACCGGGAAGATTCTAGCCTACGTCCATCCTGGGTTGGAGCTTCATCACGTCTGCCTCAGAGAGGAGAGCTATCGAGTCTGAGCTCACTTCCTCTTCCTCCCAGCATTCTGTTCTGCTTACTCCACCCACCTATGTTCTAACCTATCAGGGCCAAGCAGTTTCTTTAATAATTAACCAATGACCTTCCTCCATCAACTGTACCTAGGCACCAGGGCTGTCCTGGTGAGCAGGACCCTCCAGACCTCTTCAGGATGATCTGACTTCACACCATGTTTGTTCTTAGAGAGTTTTAGCGGTGGGATGGACAGGGCCTCCTGGATACCCCTGCTGTCTGCTGTTCCTTTGAGCCTCTGGCCGCACCCCTGGGTATGATGTGGCACCTAAATTAAACCATCCCTAGTCCTCCCAGCTTTGTTTCACCAGCACCTCCATCCGCTTTGACTGCAATTGCCAAGACCTGAAAAAATTCAAATACGTGACAAAAACCTGGAGTAAATGTTGGACTTGTACTTGCTTTTTAAAAACAGAGGAAGCTGCAGCAAGAGCTGCTCTTCTCCCTGACTCTGGCCTCTCCCTACGAGCCTCTTTGCTATACGGTATCATCGAATCTGTGCGTTTTCATGTCATCTTATTCCTCTGCACATCAGCTGCCACCTCATCTGTGGTCTCCGAACCTCTTGCTAAGTGTCTCGCTTCACTTTCATCTGCCGAGAGCAAGGAAACAGATTCTGGGGTTTTGTACTGCTTTCTGTTTTATGAAAAGTGGGAAGTTGTTGGGTAAGATCTGAGAAAGGAGTGTCCATGGCTTTGTCTCAGCACCTGATGTAGCTAGCTACCATTGTTGATTGTGTGGTATGTCCTATGTCCTGTGGTCATGGTTTGATGACAACCCTGTCTCGTGTTGAGGGACTGTGAGCTCAGGTGCTACTATCCAGTATACATAGGTTCAGTGCTGTGTGGACTACCTGTTAGCCTGGGTCTAAATTAGCTTCATATCCTTGACCTCAAGTTTTCTTACCTTGGTTCAGGAGCCTTCTGCACATGATCTTAATTGTTGATAGTGATAGTGCAAGGCTGTGCTTGGAACCCTGTGCACACGTGCATTTTATGGGGATGGTCAGGCTGCATGACGTAAACACTGGTAGTGTTTAGGTGGCCATGTTGAGTAGAGGTTAATAACTTGGGCTCTATAGCCAGGAATCCTGGGGTCCAGGACCTACCCACTCATTCATCAGCTGGATAATGATAAAAAGAGAACAAATATGATGTAGATTAAATATCATGACACTAGAGTTAATGTGGAAGTTCATTCTTAGTTATGCATCACTCTCTGGGAGACATACGTTTAGAAGATACTTCAGTTTTCTCATCTCCAAAACAGGGATGATAATGGGACCAGGTGAGAGCTATGCCTGCAAATGCACACAAGAATTCTAGGAGTTCCTGGCACACGTAAATGTTCCATCATGCCAGCTCTCCATAGCTAACAACTCCTTTAGCATCCAGGGAGTGGTATGGATATTTGTTCTTTAAATGCTGTCGTTTAGTTCACGCCACAGGCCTTCTTGCCTAGGCATATTGGATTCCACGGTTACTTTTCCCTGCGTCTGTTCCCTTCCCCTGTCTTAGTCTATCAAAGCCAGCAGTAGGACCGGTAGATGGTTTACTCCGGAGAAAGCTACACACCGTGTGGCAAGAGCCTAGGTTCTCTGCTTTGTGAGGTGATCAGTATCCCCAGGGTGTGAGATAGCTCCTTAACTGCTGCTCAGCCTGGAACTCCCTCGCCTCTTAAAATCAAAGGTACTTGGAAGTAGAGGGGAGGGAGCAGGAATTAGAATATGTTGTATGGAAAAAAAATCTACCTCCAGTGAAAGAAAAAAATCTAAAGTGTCTGCGTGAGACTCTATTCTTTTTTAAGGAAAAAATTTGAGGTCTATTCCTGCCCTTTGTCCTCTTCTACATTTACAGACATAATTTTCCTTGCCATGTATGTCATGAAATGAGGCATTATGGACTGACAGTTTTACTCTCTTTGTTTATTTTACATCCAGTAAGTAGATGATGAAATAGGATCCTTTCTGGTCAATTCTGAAATGGTTGGAAATAATGGAATGAAAGGGAAAATATTGAAAAGCAAGTTAACAAAAATATTATTCTCCCCTGGAGGCTTTTGTCTTCATGTGGAATCACTTTCCTTTTTCTGTTAACTAAACAAAAATACTCTCTCTTTGTAAGAATCTTAAGAGGCAAGATTTTTGTCCTCTTGAAGTATCAACCATAATGATTGGTAGTTACTGAGAGACTGGGTGGAGTTTGGTTTTGCAAGAACCTTTTATGTGAGCGACTGTTTCTGTATTTGGGGGAGTTGGAACAACCCCCCGGAACTCTCAGGAAGAGCTGCTACCATGGCATTTGTTGAGTCATCCACCTCTGGCTTCCACTTCCCCCAGTAAGATGTGGACCAGTTTGCTAGTTGATTATTACAGGTCTCACAGCCCTGACCTTGTCTTTCTTCAGAACAGCTAGAATGGCCACGTGTGAGTTTTATCTGCTCAATGTTCTTGTGTACCTGATCATTTTTTAAAATTCATTTATTATGTATATAATATTCTGCCCACATGTGTACCTTCAGGCCAGAAGAAGGCATCAGATGTCACTACTGTAAACCACCATGTGGTTGGTGGGAATTGAACTCAGGACCTCTCTGGAGGAGCAGCCAGTGCTCTTAACCTCTGAGCCATCTCTCTAGCCCTGTGTACCTGATCTTTACTGCTAGCGTTTCTGGAAGGTGGCAGCTGTGCTTCAGAAGAGAGGCCTGGTTTGGCTCTCTAGGCCAGCAAGTGCTAGTTGGGTGTGTGCTTGTGCTGAGTCAGGGGTACCAAGACGGGGAGGAGTCTCTGAGGCTCCTGGGACCTACTGTCCTCTAGGTTTCTGGGGTTGCAGGTTGGTAGGAGAGAGAAAAGGCCATATTCCACTTTTTTGCCTGCAGAGACTCCACTGGAATGACTTGGGCAGGCCACCTGTGGCCTTTGATATGGTTATTAATCCTACTTATTTGTCCAAGAAAGCCCAGTTTGGATATGATGGCACCGTGTATAGATCACATGAGTTTCTTCGATGCCTTGGTTAATGAATGACCACCAGCATCCTGTTCAAGGCTGCCTGCTCTGCCATCTACCTGAGTCTAAGGAAAGGACGGCTCTGTGGAACCATTGCAATTGCCACCTTCATTCATCTCTGTCGTAATAGGAATGGCGGGGCTGCATCCCCGGCACCCGGCCGCCCACATGACTAGCTTATGCCTCGAAATAATTGCACAGACACTGTATTCTTTTAAGCGCTGCTTGGCCCATTAGCTCTAGCTCTTACTGGCTAATTCTGATATCCCGATCAACCCATTTCTAATAAACTGTAGCACCGGTCTTACCAGGAAGATTCTAGCCTACGTCCATCCTGGGTCGGAGCTTCATCGTGCGTGTCTGCCCGGGAGAGTGGAGCATGGCGCGTCTGCCCCCGAGAGGAGAGCTGTCGAGTCTGAGCTCACTTCCTCTTCCTCCCAGCATTCTGTTCTGTTTTCTCCTCCCACCTATGTTTTAACCTATGAGGGCCAGCCAAGCAGTTTCTTTATTGCTTAACCAATGAAATCAACAGATTGATATATGACACTCCCACATCACATCTCAAATCACTACAGGCCTGCAGAGCAGAGGGCATTTGAGATTGCCACCCACTGCTGACGGAGGAACCCTCTGATTTAATTGGCATACACTTGTTTGCCACAGAGGATTAGAAGAACAATGCAAAAGACCTTCAGGGTTAATTGGCTAACTTCAGATGTGATGATTAGAAAGAGTGCAAAATCGAGAGGAAGTAAATGATGAATTTCCTCATGTCACCTGTCCAAGAGCCAGTGTCCTTGTGCGTCTGGCTGTCCACCAGCCCTTGTGGTCTGCTGTACTGTCTTAGATTTCTCAGTTTTTGAATCTACTGTGGTTTTCTTCTCATCTCTTAGAGGACAAGCCAAGTCAGAACATGATTTACCGTTCTGACCTCCTCAGCTAGGAAGTGTGGAGGCATGGCTAAGGATTGGATTTATACATTCGTTACCCTGGGGGCGGTCAAAGTGTATGTTTTTGATCTGAAGAGAATGGGAGGAAGGGTAATTGGTATGAGGAAATACTGGTTCAGGGTGAATCTTTCCAAGCCTGTGTGAGTTAAGTCACTTCCCTAGAACATTGGCTAAGCCTCTGGAACACAGCACGTGGGGATGCTATTCATGTTCAATAAATGTCAAACAGTATTCACAGATTTATGGGTTTGTAAAGCCAAAGGAACTGTTGTTATTAGGGTTTGTTGCAAGCTCTGGATTGCTAGCATTTTTATCCTGAACATTTCTAATGAAATAGCTCATCACTATCAAGTATGGTTTAAATAGCTGGCTGAGAAAAATGGGGTGATTTGTGTGTCTTTCGGTTAGTGCAATTATGAGTGACAGTGGCAATGATTAAGAATAATTTTATGCTGATAATGAATTGTGGTAGAGGGTGGGAAGAGTGAGTGAAGGATTTCTAATGCTCAAGTTTTTCCTTTTCATGTTAATACCCCACATTTGCTGTATTACGTGGAGTATGCCACAAGAGCCATTCTGATAGGCTAGAATTGTGATGACCTCTGAGTGCAGGCTTGAGTGTTGAAGTTAATGATCATGTGAGCTCAGATTCTTTAGCCACTGCAGCTGTGCGGGTGAATAAGAAATATCAACCTTCAAATGATGTTATCTCTGGCACCCTTTGACACTGGGAGTAATTGATGAGGCTAACGTGGTTTTGTGTCTTCTGATCAATTTTTGTAGAAAACAAGGAGAAAGGTGTGTGTGTGTGTGTGTGTGTGTGTGTGTGTGTGTGTGTGTGTGGAGTGTGGTGAGGGGGGAATAGTGTGTGTGGGTAGACAGAGAGGGAGAGAGAATAAATATGTACCTCCTGGGAGTTGAATCTATTTGCTATGATGAATACTTTAGCCACTGTGGCTGGTCACCCAGCCAGACTTTCCCACACTCCACCCCTCCCAGGTTGTATCATTTTCCTTGCTGATTCCACTTACATGTCTGCTTTTATATCTTCATAGCTACATCAAAATATACATAAGAGAGTTGGTTTTTTTTAACCCCACAGGCAGATATGACCTTCTAGATGTGTTCCTTTCATTGCACTCTGGATATGTGTTGGGTATCAGAGGGGTAAAGCGATGATCCCTATACAGTTCTTCTCATGATGCTGGGCACACATAGGTACTCAGCCAGTATCTGTCTCTCTCTGGGACTTTGCTATTTCTTGATTTGCTGTTCCCACCTAATTGAAGTAGTTTTCTTGCATATCCCATTAAGCATATAGGTACCCAAAGCAAAATGATGAACTGTGTGATTTCACTGAACCCCAAGATGGTACTGAACCCTGTTCTAGAGGCATTTCTTCTCTGATACTGCATTATCTTGATACTCCTCCCAGCCTTCTTGCCTTTTCCTTTTGTCATATCTGACTCACCACTACCAAAGAAGACAGCCTCGGTTTCTCCTGGTAGCTCAGACTCACTGTGTCTCAAACAACAACCACCCTTCCCTTGTTCACATCCCTGGGCCTTTGGATGGTGCTGCTCTTCTTTGACTCTCTCCCTGTTTTTAGCTTCAGCACTATCTTTGCCTCTCTGTCCTGTTCCCATCATCCATTCTGTTCAAGTTTCCTATGGATTGAACCTTCCTGATTGCCCAGGTACATACTGTCTCTGACTTCTGTCTGAAACTGGCATCAGAGCTGTTCCCACTTCCGCCACTTACGTAACAGTTTGCTGACTCTTTCATTGGCTTCTAACAGTGGTCCTTACCTCCTGATTTCTCCATCTGGATCTTCACTCACTGCTTTCTCATTCATCTTCCCAAAACATGGGTCTAGGTAAATCATAGCCATCTCCATATCCTTTCTTGTCTTTGTGTTGTTCATGAAAATAGGAAGATCCACTCAAACTTCCACTGAACTTGGGGTGCCCTAATGGTTGACATGGAAGATGTCAAGTGAGGGGTCATTGCTCTGATAACCAGCAATAATAGTCTATTTTTTATGTCAATTTGGTGATCCATAATTAAGGCCAACATGGCCTCTCTTCGTATCCATATGTAGGAACCCTCTCCCTTTGTGTGACTAGAGCTTATTCAAAGGTCCGCAAGGTTGACTGAGGTCATATGCCATATTAGGATTAGTGTCCTTTTAAGGAGAGATACACGAGAGCTCCATTTCTCCCGTGAATGTACAAAGGTAGGTCCTATGAGTACATAATAGGAAGATGCCCCCTGCAAGCCAGGAAAAATGGGGCACTCTTTTATCCCACTCTCAGCCTTCACTATAGTGGGAAGGAGTATTCTCTTGTGTAAGCTTTCTAGTCTGTGGCGTCATGTCATGGCTTCCCAGCCTGACTAACACAAGTTACTTTGTGTCTTTTGTGCCCTAGGCTTGGGACACCTAGGGGGACATGGTATCCCTAGCACTGTAGTTAAGTAAGCCTTCTGATCCTCACCCTGATCCATTAACTTTCTGTCAAAATGTAAGGTGAAGACAATGAGTATAAAAGAGTAAATAACTCATCACATAGAGGGAAAAATAGAAATAGATTAATAACTGGTTGAATATCTCTTATGATAAATATTTTCAGTAAGTGTTTCAGATTTTGGAATATTTACATACAGATAATGAACTCTCTTGATGATGGAAATCAAGTTGAAACATGAACTTTATTTATTATCCCCATATACCTTGTATTTATAGCTTAAAGATAATTTTATATAACATTTTTGTGCATGAAGCAAAGTTTCATGGTTCAGAATTATTTTCTGCTTGTAGAATCATAATTAAAAAATGTTTGAATTTTAGATTTTCAGGTTGGAAATGGCAAACCAATATGTAGCTAAAATAATGATTTTTAGCAAGGAATTTAAGTAATGGTTGAAGTTAGGGATACAAAAGAAAAATGAGATATGTTTATTACCTTCTTTTTTAGGACCTTCCTTTAATCTTTCTGGTTATAAAAGTAAAAAGTGAAAAAAGGTATCTGTTCCTTGTAGAAAATTTGGGATGTATAGACAATTATGAAGCATTAGGATGAAGGAGCATCCTACCACAAAAGGAGAATGCATATTTGCTTTAAATTTTATTTTATTTCAGTTTTTAGACAGTCCCACTCTGTAACTGGAATTGGATTCAATTTTCAGTGTATCCCAGGATAGCCTCACGCTCTCTATCCATCTGCCTCAGTTTCTCAAGCATTGAGATTCTAGGCATTACAGATGTGTGCCACCGCAACTGGCTCCCTCCACCCCAGTTGCTTTAAAAATCTTGTCCAGGCTGGTGAGATGACTCAGTTCATGAAGCAAACATGAGAGCCTGGGTCTGAATTCCTAGGGCCTGTATAAATGGTCCAGGTAGGGAGGCACATGCTTGTGCATAGAATACTTGCTATGCAGGCATGAGGACTAGAGTTCAGACCCTGCTGAACTATGGAAAGAGTCATGGGTGCCATCTTAATCCCAGCAATGGTGAGGTAGAGACAGGAGGACCTCCGAGGACTTGATGGCCACACAGCCTCTCCAAACTGGTTCAGCGAGAGACTGTATCTCATAAAAAATAAAGTGGAAATTCATAGAGTACACCTAACCTTGACCCTTGGTTCCCATAACACATATGTACATACATACAAACCCATAAACATGCTCACACACACAGATCACACTGGTGCTGTTTCAAGTATCTGTTTGCTACTTCTGTCTTTTGGATAGAAAACCTTTAACTTTTTAAAGTGTATGCGTGTGTGTTTCCAGCTCTCACTGAACCTGGAGCTCACTAATTCGAAATAGTCTAGTTAGCCAGCTTGCCCAGTGGTTCTCTGTCTCTGCCTTCCTGACACCGAGATTACAGATGGCTACCATGCCTGCTTGGTTTTGGTTTAGGGCGGGGTCTGAACTCTGGTTCCCATGCTTGCTCAGCAAGTACTTTATCTCCTGAGCTGTCTCCCCAGCCTTCCAGTGTGTGTGTGTGTGTGTGTGTGTGTGTGTGTGTGTGTGTGTGTTTAAATAATCTTTTAAAAGACTTTGATGTGTAGTTCTGTACATATGCCTTTCTCTCCATTTAAAATAATTTTCTTTAAACAGATACTTGAAGAGAAATTACTTGTCCAAAGGGTACAGATGTTCTTGGGACTTTGGACATGAATGTTCTACCAACTACAGGCTTTTATCGAGTCCTTTTTGGACAAACACGGTCTGTTTTGGCTTTGGCCCTCTGGGGTGGGAGGGAGGGGACACAGCAGCTACTTTACAGAAGGTGTGTGATCTAACAAGGACCACGAACCTGCGAGCATGGACATTTAGAAGACCTTTTGCCTTGTGAGTAATCTGCACAGTTTTTCTGAAACAACATGAATATTTCAAGCAGCACTCGAAACTTGTGTGACTTTGGCACCTACAGTTTCAGGGACTTTGGACCATGCTTATGTGTGTAGCCTTCATCGCTGTGATAGTCCTGCACTTGGCAAGAACAGTACTTATACTTAATAAGCCCAGCCATGCTCGGTTCATGAGCTAGACTTGTGTGTCCTGTGCAAGTGTGCTTCGGAGGAAATTTTTGGTTAGTGATCAACAACTGCAAGTATGACCACTTATTTTCTTTAGCCAGACACTCCCATTTATTTACCAAAGACATTTGCTAAGAATGACTTATTTAAAACCTTTAAAAATGTAAGTTTAGCATAGATCTATAAAGTGTATGGCTCAGAAATATACAACCGGATAAACAGTCCCATGGTGAGCACACCCAAGTAATTGCTTCCAAGGCCAAGAAATTATTCCAGTAAATTCTCCTTTTCTCCATTCCTTCCTTCCTGTGGTAACCACTGATGTGGGAATGTCATATATCAATCTGTTAATTTCATTGGTTTAAGCAATAAAGAAACTGCTTGGTCTCATAGGTTAAAACATAGGTGGGAGGAGTAAACAGAAAAGAATGCTGGGAGGAAGAGGAAGTGAGCTCAGACTCAACAGCTCTCCTCTCGGGGGCAGACGCCTCAGAGAGACGCCATGCTCCCATCTCCAGGGCGGACGTGAGAACTCTGCTCTCTGAGACACACGCGATGAAGCTCCGACCCAGGATGGACGTAGGCTAGAATCTTCCCGGTAAGACCGGTGCTACATAGATGATTAGAAATGGGCTAAATTAATATGTGAGAATTAGCCTAGAAGAGGCCAAATAGAAATGGACCAAGCAGTGTTTAAATGAATACAGTTTGTGTGTAATTATTTCGGGTAAAGCTAGCCGTGCAGGTGGCCGGGGTGCTAGGGATGCAGCCCTGCCGCCTCTATCACAACAAACCACTCTTTTATTATTATTATTATTATTATTATTATTATTATTATTATTATTATTATTATTTAATTTGAGGTAGGGTCTTTCTACCTGGGACTCACTACATAGACCAGATTGTCCTTGAACTTACAGAGCTCTGCATGCCTCTGCCTCCCAAGTGCTGGGATTAAAGACGTATTCCACCGTCACCTGGCTGGCAATCATTCTTAACCTATATTTTTGCCTATTTTGAGTTTCAGAGAAGTTTTCAGCTTTTAAAAATACATAGAAAAAGTTAAGCAATAGACAATCTGCCACACTCTTTGTCTGTTGTGGTTGCCCTGGCCTCTGAAACAGATGACCAATAGCACTTACTCAGTGGGTGTTTGTGTGCTGCCGCAGGCCTCCCTTGGTTCACTTATATAGCTGCACTATGGCTGGCCAGCAGGGCCTCACACCAGGTGGTCTCTCAGCCTGTGATTCTCTAAGCTATGGTAGTTTCAGTATTCCAGAGGTAGGTGGAAACTGTGCTGGAAAGGTTTTCTGGGTAAAAGATAAGTCAAAGACAAAGAAGCTTGAGGACCCATAGACATCTACTTGGGCAAATCTTGATCATGTATTTTCTTCTACATGATGACTTTTTCTAGACTCCTTGTGTCAAACAGCCTCGATGTGAACTTGAATATTTCAATTTGACACAGAGTGCAGAAGGAAAAACTCAGACAAACCCTCCCACACTGGAGTCCATGGTAGAAGAAATAAGATGCAGTCTCCATACCAATGACCTCTACCTCGGCTGCTTAGAAACTACATACTTGGAAGAGAATTCATTTCAACTCGAGAAAGTTCTCGTGTTGATAAAGTGTTACCTTTAAGTCAATACAAGAGATAAACAGAAATATTTTAAATGAAGAAATACCAAGAAAAAGAAAACAATTTAGGAAAGATCAACTTGGTAAAAATAAAGCAATCACTCCCCACCCCACACACACACAAAGAGAGAGAGATAGAGAGAGATTATAGATTACTGAGCCAATCCTCTGTGTGTACTCACACACACAGACTCATGCAAGTACTCGTGGGTAAAGGGTGCATGTACATGTGTGTGTATGCGTGCATGAATACGCGATTGCACAAGGGAGACCAGAGGTCAATGTCCTTGTCTTCCTTGATTACTCTCCACCTAACTTTGTAAAACAAGGCTCTCACTGAACCTTGCCAATTCAGGCAGGATGACTGCTCTGTAAACCTTAGGGATCTTCTTGTCTCCATCTGCCTCAGATTTGAATCACAGGCACAAGCCACCATGGCTCATACTTTTTACATGGGTGTTAGCAGTTCATCATGTTTGCATAGCAAGCACTTTACCACACAAATTCATCAACCCAGCCCTTCTCAATACAAAATCAATATAAAAACACTCCCTGCCTACTCCAGAGTACTCTGCTCTACAGAGCCTCACTATTTCAGCCTAACCAGATGGTGCAGGACCTCACTGTTTGAGCATGGACCAGATAGAACAAACATCACTGCTGAATGGTTGTGTGCAGACAGGAATGTACAGGAGTAACCACACACAGTAGGATGCTAGATAGGTTAATGGCCAGGTATCTTCAGCACATACTCTGTTGAGATGTGACTTGGCTGTTCCTCCAGCAGAAGGGGAAACTGATTTCTCTACTCCTTTACACCTTGGCTGACCTTGTGATTTGATTGGTCCACAGTATGTGGCAGAAATGACCCTCATCAGATTCCACATACAGAAAGCCTCTCAAAACTGAGCAAAGGGGTGTTTTAGATTTGACAGCAATTTGATAGTAGCAATAGCAAGGACTGAGTTTCCTATACTGAACATTTTCTATGTGCAGAGAAAGCATTGGCTTAGTGTTTTATATACATTGTCTCATAAGGTTTGGGGAACAGATGTGGTTATTAAGTACTATGATGTGGTTAACATACTTTAGGTACACACTAAAAGCTAAAAATGTTTTGCCAGAAGCAGTAGGAGGCAGATAATAATAGCTTTTTTTTTTACTGATTTGATAATTTCATGGGATCAAACTCTATTTATAATAAATCCTACACTCTAAGCTTGATTATAGCATTGTACCCATTTTATATATAAGGCACAGAAAGCTGAACATAGTTCTGATCTTGTAAGTGGCAGAGTTGGGATTTAGACACAGGTCAAGCCACTTGAGTCCAGGCTTTGGTATCCTTTCTTGCTTCTGAGGATAGAAATCCTCATGAATGTTGACATGATTGTCTGGATTGTTGGAGGCCAAAGGCAGGGTATCTGACCCTGTTCCAGACTTCAGCTTTCTTCTCTTCTTAACCCCAGGTAGGGACTATGAACTGGCTTTGCCAAGTTGTTGCTTCACTTGGCTAATGATCTCTCTGGGGCTTTGGCTTTCGAGTCAAGGTTATTTTTTTCTCTGTGAGGAGTGAAGCTGACCTCCTTAAAGCCTAGACACTCTTTCCCCTGTGGTAAACCAGTAAGATAAATGATTTACAGCTTACTCTTTAGGGGGATGTTCTTTTCTCCCCATGGTGTGATTCAGTGGACTCTGGAAGGCAGGAGCCCAGTGCCCGGGCCTGCACTATTAATTAGGCCACCTGTCTTCTCTGTTTCAGAGGCTACTGAGTCTCCAGACACTGTCTGAAGGAGTTGCCATGGTTTTCTTTGGCAGTGGGGATAATTTCCACACTTCTTGAAGGCCTTTGTTGTTACAGGGAAAGTTGGCTGTAGGATACTTGGAAGAATTAAGGTTGGGATAGAACCTTGGGTGCCCCCATTTAACTTCCCCACATGAGAGCTGAAAGGTGTTTGAAACTATACAGATAGAAATGAGGCTTTGTGGCTTGATTTTTGCACGCTGCTTCTCCCAGTGAAGAGATCTTCTGGTCAGATGCCATTTTACACCCACTGTTTGGTTTTCCCTACAGGAGAATTGCCTGAGAGTGGTACTTCTGTCCTTGTTCCATGAACTTCAAAACCAAGGGAAGATTTGTCACCTTGGGGTGGGGATTTGGGAAGCAGCTCAGGGGGGATACAGTCAGGGCTCAGGGTTATCTGACTTCATACTCTGTCCTTTTTCCTTGGTGATGACCTACTGCATGTGCTGTGTCATGGCCTTCAAATACATTTTGAATGTCTCACAAAACAAAATTTGAGGCTAAAGCACTTTTGTCTTAAACACCATTTTGGGAACTTGCCGGAGTGGGTGCTCTGTCCCCCTCCTTGTCCTCAGCCTCCTCTTTCTGTTTGTTCTCTGAGCTCCCAGTGAAGTAATGAAGTTTGGAGGCATGAAGGCCTGGGATTAGGTTCTCTTTAAATGACTTGGCAAGAGAAAACTAAAAGGGATGCGTCATGAGAAAGTCTCCCATTGTATCTCTAGGCTCATGGAAAGTTCTGTTCTTCCCATGAGAGGAATAAAGGAAGGGAAGAGAGAACTTGGCAAAATTCTGTTTCTTCACCCTCTCATCCAGCCCCAGAGCTCTGCTTATTTCTCCGCTCACTTTTTTTTTCCCCACTACCTCCACTATTTCTCATGCTAAGCCTGTTGTCTCGGTGAGGTGTCTTGTTCTCGGCTCTCACTTCGCCTTGGCTGTGAGATGATAAGAAGCCTTGCCTTCTAGGCTCCAGTGCCCGGTGGGCCTCCTCCTTTGTCCTGTGCCCTGTTTTTGTCCCTTTGGTGCTATTTGGAGTCAAGAGCTGAGGGTTGAGCAGGTCTTTGCTCTGCAGAAGAAGGTAATTCTGCATGTGGAATCACTGCTTGGTATTTTGTCTGACCTCTGGCTCCTGCCATTCCTTTAGAGCACTATAAATCCTATAAGTCATCTTATTAAATTTGTTCTACTCCAGTTAATTTCTTTTTCTGGAGATTAACTCTGGCAATATAAAACATTCCAATTGTTTGAAATGAAGTCAGGTTTAAAGAATATACATATTTTTTGAGTGCTGAAGATCAAACCCTGGGATGTGAGGCTGACAGGTGCACACTTAACACTGAACTAAATCCTCAACCCAAGAATAATTTGTCATGTATGCAATTTTATGCTAATATGCGGAACTTTCATCTTTCCATAAAGCAATATTAGCATATAGCTCTCGAAATTTAAAATGTCACAGGCAACATATTGGTAACTTCTGTGGTGCTAAGATGGAAGTAAGTTTTGATTTTTTTCTCATAGTCAGTGGGAATTACCTACAGCCAAGCATTCATTGTTCTACCTTTTGACTAGATTAAGTAAAAAAAACAAAGAAATTCAAAGGCTGTGAATTTCTACTGTGGTGGCCAGAGGCATCCAGAGGCATGATGAGTGATCTTAAACACATCGGGGTTGGGGTCAGGTAAACCTGAGATAGAATCCAGTCTCTGCTATTTACTGGCTGTTTTAAAACCTCTCCAACTTGGTTTTGTTATTTCCTGTAATAATGCTTGCACTTTGTTTTGAACATTGGAGTTAAGTGAATTAAGCACCTAAAACAGTGTCTTGCACGTATTAAAGTCCTGGTAAATGATAGCTCCTATTTTGTTTGCTATTAATGCACATAAGGAAGTAGTCTGGGAAACTTGTGTCCAGTTGTCATGTTATAGGACAGGTTTAGGGAAAGAGGCACCCGTGGATTATCTGATGGGAGATGAAGACAAGGAAATGGAAGCACAGAGGAACCATGTCAAAGCTGTCGAATGAATTAGGGGCAGAGCTGACAATAGATACAGAGCCTTTGTGGCTTTTAATTCATGTTTCTTCTGTTGCATTATGACTGATTTGGTCCAGATATTCATACCAGCATCTTTGTGGAAAGGGTTCCTGGAATCACCCAGGAGGAAGGAAAGAGAAGTGGGGCTTCGGTTTGAATTCATGGGCCACATTGGCTAGTCTTACAGACCAAGCAGCAATGGCACACACCTTTAATTCCAGTAGCTACGTTAGCTTGCCCTAGAAACCAGGCAGTAGTGCTGCTTGCCCTTAATCCCAGAACTAGACAGGATTATAAAACGCGAGGAGACAGTTCTCAGACTCATTCTGAAGTTTCCTGGAGGCAGGATTACCATTTTCAAACTGGGTCGAGGTAAGAGTCAGTGGCTGGCTGTTTTGCTTTTATGATCTTCAGGCAAGCTTTATTTATTAAAATACAAATGAAATGCCACTACAGTATGTATCTTATGAATTTATGTTTAAAAGAGTTTGAGATGAGCTGTGAATTGAGGTGTGAATTTGAGCCTCTTTTGTTTTTTGTTCTACCTAAGAGTTGATCCTCACAGAATGAGCCCTGAGGCATCGTGACCCCAGTCCTAGGAACAAATCCTAATCTGCTGATGCTAGTACTGATGCTGCTGATGATAGTTACCACCCACGGGATGCCTACCCTGTGCCAGGTGTGGTCTGAGCACCTGTAGGCCTTTGAAACATGCCTGATACATACAAAATACTCCATAAGTGCTGTAATAGCTCATTTAATGGTCACAGCAGTCCTTTAAGGGCTATTATTGACTCTTTTATGGACAGAGGTCAAACAACTTGCCCATCATCACCTAGCCAACAAGTGGCAGAGTATATACTTGAACTCATGTGTGTCTGATGTTAAACCCCCTGTATATAGTAGACATTGCATGTGAAATATTTTTTCAATAAGTACTGAAAACTAGGGGATTTTTCCAACAGATGAATAAGCAAAGGCTTGGTTGATAACAGTCTGTTGAGAAAAACCTAAGAGAAACCTCACACAGATAAATAATACCTATTCTGGTTTATTTAAAACCCAAAGGTCCTGAAGCAAGGCTTTCCTGACAGTAAGAAAGTCCACAAAAATAATTTGTTTGAGAGGATAATGGTCTTACTTTCCACATCAGCTGTAGAAATGGAAAGAAAATAGAGATATAAGTGAGAACTGCTTCATTCAAGTGTGAAGGGCACACTTGAATGTGCCATTCTTGTGTGCTATGTGACTTTCTAGCATTTCTGATCTAATGTGACATTTCTTGACCTAAAAGTTGTGAGAGGGGGATGTATACTGAGCTTGACTGTTGCTCATAGGACTGAAGATGAGCTGGCTTTGACTATAATGGCTGTGTATTGCTCCCGTCATTGGGGCTAAGTAACTAGCAAACCCCAGACTTGGTGCTTTTTTTAAAACAGCAATATTTACTTCACTCTCATTTGTGCACAGTCATTATGGACATCCCATTTCTGCTTCATTTGCCTCCGCTGGGGTTGCTGGAGGCTTTGAATCCTCTTTGGCCTTGCACCCTCTTACCTTGCCTCTGGGTAAATAGCACTGAACAGCTGGGAAAGGGAACAGATACACCCCATCTTTACCCTCTATCTGATCTTTCTGTATAGTCTTTCCAGCATGTCGGCCTCACCATACAAGGTGAGGGAATGGGGAGGAAATACAGCTGCCATGTTGTCTCTCATGACCTAAGTCATTGCAGTGTTACTATCGCCATGCTTACTGAGGCAATTACAGGTTCCAGGAGAGTGATTAGGGACACTCTGCTTGGTGGAATCTCATTTAGTGTATAAAGAATGTGTGTAGTGGGATTGACAATGACAGGGTTGTCCTTGAAAGTGTGACCTTCTACACGTGTTGATTCTACTCTTGCTGAATCTGTGTATTCAGGACCTAACTATTTTATTGAGTTCCTTTATTCACAGTCTGTTTGGTTGGTGAATTATCAGATGTTGAAAAGCATAAATGTTTTTGGGTGGAATCTGAACTGTGTTTTCTAAGAACCATGTAAATGTATGAGTGGCTGGCAAGACCATACCTCATCCTGGAAGAACAATACGTGAATTAGTCTTTGTTTCAGAAGGATAAATCCTTAGTTTTTTCCTGGAAGCTTAGGCAGTGTGCTGAAGTACACAACCATGCAAAGGTTGTTTGTTTGTGTTTATTCTTTTTTTGACATTGTTTAATGAGGTTGAAGATGTCCTTGAGGTTTATGAATAAGATAAACAAGGTCTTATTTATATAAAATGTGGAAAAGACAGACCCTGAATAAGAAAATGTTTAAAAACATATATAGAAGTCTCAAGTAGTCATGGGGTTCTTAAGGGATGGAGAGAGTCCATGGCATGTGGCAGCTTCTGTGATGTTATATGAACTTTGGCTGATACAGAATCATCAGGGAAGATAAAAGAGGGCTTCCACTTAACCCTCCTGTGAATACTGTCAGGGGAAATTGGGGTCCTTCTCAGAATCTAGAGTTCTGAGCTTCAATAGAGGCAGTGTAGGAAAAGAGAAGCGAGGATTGCGTTTACTTACACCGTGGATAGTAAACACAAGGAAATTGATTTTCTTGAGACTGAAAGTGCAAAAGAATGTAAGAAGAAGTTCTATGAGTTCATTAAAACAAAAATTGTAACAGGTTATTTGGAGGAAATTGGCAATATCAGAGTTCATATTCCCCATTTGAAATTGCGTCAAGTCATTCTAGATGGTTTTTCCCTTTTATAGTTACCCTATCCACACAGTAAAAACTGTGTCTTCTTTTTAAGCTAGCCTGTGAGTTGTGAAATAAAATAGTAACCAGTGTCCTACTTTCATATAGATAGACAAAAAATAAATAAATAAGCAAACACATCAAAGTAACCGTAAGTCCTTATGTATCCAGGAAAGCAATATGGTATAACAGGATTTATTTATTTACGTATTTATATTAATTTAATTTAGTTTTGAGCTTGGGTTGAACTCAAACTCACTAAATAGTTGATGCTGACCTTGAACTCCTGATGTTCTTTGCTTAATTACCTCTCAAGTAATGTGATTACAGGTATGCTCTACAATGCCCTGTGGGACCAACTTAGATGTGGTTTTTAAGGACCGTCTCTGAAGAGATGACCACGTATACCAGATAATGTGATGCTAAGTTATAAAACTGTGCTGAGAGATGTTTAGGACCAAATTGAGGACATCATTGCCATGATGCTCATATCCTAATTGAGAGACTGGATGAGACCTGGAGGGTGCCTTAAAGTTTAACAAAAACTCTTTATCCTGGTTGAACATTTAGGTTGACTGTTGACAGTGAGGGCAGTTCTGCAAAGTTCTGCAGCATCTGAGCCCTTGGCCTGATGAAACTGAACACTTTCTTGGCTCTGCTTGAAACATGTCCTATGATTGCTGAAGAGCAAGAGATATCACAAGCTGACTTCATCTTGGCTCCTGTTTTTGTTGGATGGTAGTTGCTAAGCAACAGATCTCTCTGGCTAGAGCCAAGAAGGCTGACTGAGAAGGGTGGAGGCAAGTGGACTAGTGCTTTAGGCCTCCTGAGAGACGACTTCTAGGAACATAAACTCTACAGTTTCATTTCCAAGGGAAATCCTTGGAATTTCACTTGTTTGCTGTGCTTTTCTCTTTCCACCTCGACTTTGATCTCTACTTTTGAATTTGGGTTTCATAGATTTGCTGGTTTTCTAAGGGTTATGAATACTTTGAAGTCTGGCACTAATTTCTGGATCAAGGTAGCCTGGTATCTTAGAATGTATTTCCTCTTGTACAGCTCTTCAAGGAGGAAGGGGCCTTTAATGAGAACATTTGGTTCCTAGCAATTTTGATTTGCATTAATAGTTTGGTTTCGAAGTCATGCCTGGCTGTGGGAATCTAATGGAGAGTACTTGGAGGATGTATGCTTTCAAGATGGTTCTCTACATTCTTCTCTGGTCACCTTCAGAGAATATCACTCTATAGTATTCCAGTAATATCTTTAGAATTTTGATGTGTTCTTTTTAAATTGTTCTTGAAACAAATGGGGTAGGGGTTATGGAGAGTTCTAGTTATGCCAGTCTGTAGAAAAAAAGTTTATGAACATACCCCCTTCCTCCTTTCCTGCTAATATTCACATTGCATATGCTTTGTCTCGTGCCACCACTGCCCGGCTGAACATGAGATTTATTAATCTGTGTCTCCTCTCAGCTCTGTAGCTACCTAAGATTTCCGAGGCCAGTTCCCGTCTCTGAAATGGGCATAGAAACTTCTTCAAGTTTTTATTATGAGGACTGTATGAGAACAAGTATAAAAAGGTTGGCACCTAGTGTAATTGTTAAATAAATAGATGATATTTATTATTGCTAATGATTGATTTCTGTGTGGCCTCCATAGATTACCCTAGGAATATGCAATTCTGGCTGTGAAAAGTAGGACAAACAAAAATTACCCTCCTCAAAGAGTCTCATTTCCTAGATGGATTTCTTATAGGGATGAAGAGACTGTGTATCAGTCTGTTCTCCCTAAATCCTGGCCTACCTAACTAAACTTTCATCTGTTGGTCTTTCTGGTTCAGCGGTAGACCTACCTCACTTTGACAACTTCTTGTGCCACCCCCCTGCGTGGTTTCTTTGCTATGAATGTTCTGCACTCCCTGTAATCACCTTGGAGCTTTCCAAGACCTCTCAGCACCTCGGGTGATATTGCAGAGTTGGCTCTGGGACCCAGGCATGCACCCAAGTCTCGCTGGCAGCTGCTGCTGTTGGCTTTACAAGCATAGAACTGAGAGGAAGAGCACGCTCACTCTTGGGAGCCAAAGGAACCTCTCCTTCCTGGCACTGGAGCAGAGTTTGGGGATGCAGGGAGATGGCCTCATCGATGTTATTACTGTGGAGTCATGGATGAAGGATGGTGTTTTTGGACATGGTGTTTCCATCCATCTCTCATTACAGCGATACCCACTGTTCATTGAGTTTATACCCCATGGCGAGCTTGGTCAGACAAACCCAGTTCCTTTACATGGTTTGTTTTGTCTTATGTCATTTAATTTCAGTAATGTGCCAGCGAAGGGGTGACTTTAAAAATCCCTATTTTTATAGCAAGGAAATTGAGGCACACTGTACTTATGTGCCTGTTTACTGGTCTTTCCCCTAATGGTTACAACTTATCTCAGCACAGGTTGTGTGAAGACATGTGCAAAATATGCATGGTAGAGATGGCATTGAACTAAGTGTAAGCTTTGACCTTATATTGCAGTTTGGGTGTTGGCTCTGCCATTTGCTAGCATATGCCTCTGAGCCTCAGTTCCTCCTCTGGGCATGCTCTTTCCCTCCACTGCTGTGGGGATAGCAATTTTATGGTAAAGCACATGGCAGTCACATTAGAAATTTTATATCCTTTCTTTCTCAGCCATGGCTGCTTTCCCTGAATGACTTTATAAAGCCCCCTCCCTTCCTGGTGAGGGTAGTGTCAAAGACTCTACTGAATGGCCTATGAAACCTGTAGACTCTTTCCCAAGAAAGTGCCTGCCAGTTGTCTGATCATAGCTCGCTTCCCCCTGGGTACTGCTCCATTTGGTAAACGCTGACCCTGAGCAGTGGTGGTCCATGTAAGTGGACCCTCCGTGAGGCCTGCTGGGATCTCTTCCTCACTGGCAAGCAGTTCCCTGGTTACTCAGCCGAGGCATTGCTGCACTGAACAAGCACTAGGAAAATGCTTTAGGAGCTGTGGCTCTTCAGAGAGGTTGCCAGGCGAACAAAGAAAAAGGAGGCTTTCTCTTCTTGAGTGTGGCGTTGTTCCTGATGAGAGGGAGGGAGCAGCAGAGGCTGGGGTTTCAGAAATGACCGAGGTGCTTTGCATTTGTGCTTTCTTATGGCGTCAAGAATGCTGTCAGCGACTTCTGTTTTGCCCATTTTACAGACAAGCAAACCAAGAGTCAGGGAATTTAAGGGAGAGTGGCAGGTGTCAAGGTGCGCACCAGTTCAAGCCTCTCTCAGATCTAAGTGCTCTTTGTGTCATACTATTTCCCAAGGTAGAGTCAGGTCTCTGGGGATAGAGTAACTTCATGTCCTTTGCTGTTAGTAAAGGAAATGCCTTTCCTCCTAGTAGCCAGACATCCGCAACTACTGCCTTTGTTATGTGTTCTTGATGGCCTCAGATGGCCAAACTGCAGACTCCTGTGTTTCAGAAAAGGAAGAGACTTCTGGGTGTACTGTTTATGTACAGGGACCTATTGGCTCCTGAATACTAGAGTCAGCTAAAGCTACTACGTATCAGCCTGATTGCTGCCTGTAAGCTGGCAGTACTTCTGCCAGGCTGATATTTGCTATGTGGCTTCAGGGGCAGTTGTCTTAATGGCTAAAACTAGGCTCAAGACCTGGTAATGATCTGCTTCTACTTCCCCCTAAGTCTGAACGTGCCACTGTTATGTCAGCACCTGGGCAAGCCACCCCAACATTTCTGTGCTTGCATTGTTCTCTTTTATGCCTTCTCTCTCCCATCTCACTCACATGCCTCCCCCACTCCCATCCCTTTAAGATCAACAGCATGTTGAGTTCTTATGTTTTGTGCACCATGGTGTAACTGGCAACCTGAAGTCTCCCTGTGATCCTTGTTAGGAATGCATGGGGCTAGGCTGCTGTGCACAGAAGGTAGGGGCAGCAGTGTTCAGGTCTCTGCTTTTTGTTTGCACAGCATCTCTGCATTGTTGTCACCTGGCTATATTTGTAACTGACTCTTATCTATGGCTTTCTCTATGCCAGACTCTGGCTGCGCATACCAACCGTTGAGTCCTTTCAATAACACTATGAACATGGTTCTGTCATTGTCGGATGGGCGTGGGACCTACCCAAGGCACGGGCTTATGGGGACCTGAGATTCCTGTGCCCTGAACAGCAGTCAGCACTGCAGGGAGGAAGGTAGAGCATGCCAGCTGTTTTTGCTTCCCTCCTACTCCAAGAGGATGCCCTTTAGTGCAATAGAAGAGAGCCTGAATTTCAGGCACCTTTGAGTATTAGTGTCTTTGACTGCCCTCCCTCTATGACAAAGAGGATTTGGATGGGATTTTCGTCTTAGTGAGAGCTGCAGAACTGGGTGTGCTGCTCCTGTATTGTGCTGTGTCATTCCTCCTCACTCTTGGGCTGAGATGGCTTTTACCTGCTCTCCCGTGAGGCCTGGAAAGAAGGTTCAGAGACATCTGGGATAAAAAGACAGTAACAGTGTGTGCTGGGCTGAGAGGTCCTAGATATAGGCTACTGAGTAGCCATCTGTAAGACACATCCTGATCTTACTTTGGTAGTGTGGCATGAACCCTTTATTCTTTATTTTCTTCATTTGTTCACTTGATACCTGTTGTATAGTGTGCTTATTAAAACACATATGCAGGTGAGTATCTCCTCCTTAAAGGAAGTTAATATAGACCAAGGAGACCAGAAGAGCTATGGACCAGTGTGCTATGGTTTTTCCAATACCATTTCAGCATAACCTGAGGTGTGTGTGTGTGTGTGTGTGTGTGTGTGTGTGTGTGTGTGTGTGTGTGTGTAGAAAACTGAAGAACAGGATGGGGCTACATCTAATGGTGACGAAGGGAGGAAGTGGTGTTTACTGCCGGATCAAGAGCCTCAGCTTGTCTGAATCTTGGGCAAATTACAAATTGTCTGATCCTGTTTGTTTCTCTATGAAACAGTACCTACTCTATAGGAGTTTTAAGACCCAATTCATCAAGTTCACAGCATTTCTGATATGTAGTGAGAGCCCAGTGCAAGGTGGCTTCTTTTTCTTTTCCTTTCTTTTCTTATTATTAAGTGTTATCTCTATTTTTTAATAATGGAGAAACCAAGACTGGATCTCCAAGCAAATACTATAGAGAATGAGGGTCTATTAATTGTCCCTAGGCGGAAGAACTCGAGTGTTATGAAGAGGTTCAGGAGGCCAGCACCTGCTCTGTGTGGGTGGAGGCAGATGCTTCAGGATGGAATTGGGACAACTTCCTGAGGAGATGGTGGCTGAGACCTGGCCTGCCTGCGTAACTGGAGATTGGGAAGCTCAGCGTTGCTGGAGCAGGCTACAGTGAGGCACAGCTGGGTGACTTCTGACTCTGCTGTGCACCCCCAACTGGGAGGGGCTCTACAAAGAGTCATTGGCTCTGTGGCTGGGGGCTGGGGTCAAAGCTGTAGTTGGAGAAAGGAATTTGGAATTGCAGTTGGGAAGGGACCTAGGACTGTGTGTTCCTGTGTCAAAGTGGCAGTACTCTTTTCTATCTGACACGGAACTAGGTTGCTCTAGACATAGTTCTGGTTTACCTGGACGGTGAGTCAGATGATTCTTGACTGTTTGATCCTCACTGCTAGAATACAGGGCTAGATGACCTTCTCTCCCCTAGGATCACTTGAGCTTTGACCACAGAAACTGAACCAAGCTAGTACTTGTAAATGCGTGTGACCCTGTGCTTTCACTTTTTCTTAAAAAAATTATTTTTAAATTAAAATAGAAGCATGCCACTTTCCACCTTCCCTTTCCTCTTTCCAACCCCTCCTGTGTACCCTCCCCTGCAAACCTCCCCATGCTTCCCAAGCTCCTCCCATGCACCCTCAATTTGAAAGCCTTTTTCTTTGATGATTATTATTGTCACATATATACTTGCTGAATCCGTTTTTGTTGAGTATATATAATTTCAGGTTTACTCACTTTGTATTAGATAACTAATAAGGGTATTCATCCTTGGGAGAAGCTAATTATTCCTCTCTCAGCAGTCATTAGCTGCCTGAAGTTCTTTGTCTAGGGGCAGGACCCCAAGAAATCCCTCCCCCCCATATGTTAGAATATCCATTTATATTGTCATTTTTCTGGTCTTGTTTATATGGCCTTTTCTAGAAGAGACTGTTTCAAAGTAGACTTTAAAGTATTCTGGCTTTTACAATCTTTCTATTTATCCATCTGACACATTCCCTGAGACACAAATGTAGGAACTGTGATGCAGATGTATCCATTTGGGGCTGGGCTCCTCATGTTCTGATCTGTTGATCTCTGCATTGTATCCAGCATGGTTTCTGTGATGGCTTCCATCTGCTATGGAGAGATGCTTCTTTGATGAGAGGTGGTAGCTATCTAGCTGAAGATTTGGAGCTAGGAGCTATAGATGAGAGAACATGCTTGTTTGTCTTGCTGGGTCTGGGTTTCTTCACTCAGTGTAATCTTTTCTAGGGATGTTTACCTATAGTTTTCATGATTTGATTTTTCTGTTCTGCTGACTAGTATTCCATGGGTATATGCACCACACTTCTATTATCCATTTATCTGTTGAGAACATTTAGGTTGTTTCCGTTTCCTGGATATTGTGAAGAAGGTGGCATTGGACATTGCTGAGGAAGGATCTGTGGCATAGGATGGCGAGTCCTTTTGGGCACATGCCAAGAAGTGGTGTCAACTGGACTATATGGTAGATTTATTTTGTATTTTTTTTTGAGGAGTCATTATTCCGGTCTGGGCGGCCAGGAAACAAACCAGCAGTCTCTGCATATACACAATCAAGTTGGCTTTATCTTGAGAAGTGCAGGGTTGGTTCATCATACATGTCAATAAATGTGAAAAATTATATAAATAGAATTGAAGACAAAACTCACACTATTATCTCAATAGATGCAGATGACATTTTCAACAAAATCAAACATGCTTTCATGGTAAAATTTTTAGATAGAGTACTGGAGAGAATATACCTCAACAAAATAAAGGGTATACATGACAATCCAACATTATCCTAAATGGAAAAAAACTTGAAGCAGTCCATTAAATCAGTAACAAGACAGGGCTGCCCACTTTCCCACTCCTGTTCCTTATACTGCCAGATGCATTAGCTGAGGCAATAAGGCAAGAGAATGTAATTAAAGGGATACAAATAGGAAAAGAAGTCAAATTATCCCTATTTGCAGATGATATGCTATCACTCATAAGAAATCCCCAAAATAACACCAGAAAGCTTCCAGAAGCAACCAACAATTTCAGTGAAGTGGCACAGTACAACTTAGAAAACCCAGAATCTTTTCTGTACACCAACAACAAGCATACTGGTAAAGAGATCGTGGACACATCTCCATTTATTTATTTATTTTCATAAACATTGTGATTTTATTTTAAACTATCACAGAAAACGAACAGTACCTTATTTTTAAAGCTGTTGAATTATCAAGCAGATAACTGTAGGGACTAATATATATTTTGTAATGAAACGTGAAGATAGTTTCAACTGTTTTCTGTGTTTATTATAACCAAATTTTATCTTGATTCTTTAATATGGTTCATTTACATTTTCTACAAACTCTTTTAAGTTCATTCTGAAGTCCTATTAATGGAGTGCTGTGTGTTTTCGTTTCCACAGGTCCATCTTCTTTTCTAGCGCTGCTCTCTTTTTTATCTCTATCATTCCTGGACTTTATCCTGGGCAAGAGAAGACTGCTATCTGTAGATCATTAACCTGACTTCTTTGGTTATCACAAGAGTGAGGCCGGATGGAAAGGATGCTTATATAAGTCACCTGTGATTTGGATGTTCTCATCATTTCACACTAAATATGATTATGTCAAATTTCTTGTGACTCACAAGGAAGTTCAAAGGGAAACCCAATGCTTATGTTAGAACAAGCTGCAGTGACCCCCAGGGAAACTGATTCTAATTTTCAGCATAGTTCAGGATGGAAAGCAGTTTTTATCTGACTTCTTTTATATACACCTTTTCTCTGGTTTAGAAACAAATAAATGTTCTCTTGAATTATTGCAAAATTCTAACTATTGGGCTTGGTAAATAATATATGTTTTTTTGTATAATGACATCTGGAGTCTAAGTCCCCACAGGAGGACAGTTATATCCACTTGTGTGTAATGATTTGACTGCAATTACAAAAACATAGATAGCACACAGATAAGCTGGAAAGTTATCTAAACAGTATATAGTGCTATGTCTCTCAAAGGTTTGGTCTCAGTTTCCATAGTTAGTAGAAGCCTGCTTTAGCCAGCTTGCCTGGCAGATATATGGTAACCCCAGCTTTCTGGCAGTTATATACACTGCCATTTATAATAGCACCAAAGACAATAAACTGTCTTGGAATAAAACTAACCAAGGAAGTAAAAGATTTCTACAGTCAAACTTCAAACGTCTGAAGAAAGAGATTGATTAAGACTAGCAAATAGAAAGATGTCTCATGATCATGGATTGCTAGAATTAATATTGTGAAAATAATCATGCTACCAAAAGCGATTTACAGATTCAATATACTGCCAATCTATTTGCCACAATATTTCTTCATAGAAATATAAAAACACCATCCTAACGTTCGTATGGAACTAGAAGACTCCAGAAAGCCAAAGCAAACCTGAGCAAAAGGAAGAATGCTGTAGGGATTGCTGTTTCAGATTTCAAGATATAATAGAGCTCTAGCAATAAAAACAATGTGGTACTGGCATTAACACAGACATGTAGACCAATGGAAAATAGGAGACCCAAGCGTGAGTTCTCATAACCAGAGCTACCTGATTCTTGAGAAAAAAAAGGGCAAAACCCAAAAAACAACCCCAAGAAAACAATAAAACTCTCCAAAACAAAACAAAAAACCAACCAACCAAAACAACATCCAAAACAATAATAACAAAAACACACTGAAGAAGAGATAGCATCTTCAACAAATGGTGCTGGGAAAAACTCAGTGTCCACATGTGGAAGAATAAAATTAGGCCCTCCAATAATTAGATCTATGTGAATCACACGCCCCAGTTTGCAACCTGAAACACTAAAACTATTAAAGGAAAACAGGCAGTACCCTACAAAATATAAGTGTAGGGAGGATTCCATTTGCCCAGGAATAAAAGCCAACAATTGGCAACTGGGACCTCATAAAACTAAAAAATCACATCTTGCAGGCAGGACAAATTGTAGGTTGAGGTTTTGTGGCTGGGTTGGTGTCCCAGTCCTATTACTGGAAGCTTTGCCTGGTTACAGAAGATGGTCAGTTCAGGCTCCATATCACCCATTACTAGGAATAGATTCCAGGGAGTTTTCATTGCAGGAAGTTTCTATCTCACCTTGAAATGCCCTCCAATTCCAGCGATGCAGAACTTGTGGGAGTGGCCAACCAATGACTGGTCCAACTTGAGACTCACACCATGGGAGGGAGCCCATGCTTGATACTGCCTGGGTGACCAGGAACCAGAGGCTGGATAGAACCAAACATGACTGGAAACGAAAGTCAATGAAATGATTCCTAACGATACTCTGCTCTACTAGAAGAGTATAGAATATACTAGAAGAGTATAGCAGAGTATAGCAGAGTATAGCAGAGTATAGCAGAGTATAGCAGAGCTTAGCCTAATCGTCATCAGAGAGGCTCCACCCAACAGCTGATGGGAGCGGATGCAGAGACCCACAGCCAAACATTAGGTGAAGCTCAGGGAATCCCATGGAAGAGGAGGAGAAAGGATTATAGGGCCACGGGGGTCAAGGACACCACTGGGACTCAACCCACAGTATAAACTCACTAGGGCTCGTAGGGGCTCACAGAGACTAAAGTGACAGTGTCTGACCATAGTCATCTGCATTTATGTTATGGTTGTGTGGCTAGTTGTTCTTGTGGGACTCTTAATTAGTGGGGGCCATCTCTGATTCTTTTGTCTGCTTTTGGGATCCTTTCTCTCCTGTTGGATTTGTAGCTCGTTATGTTCTGTTCAGTTGATATTCCTGGAGACTCTTTTCTGGAGGGAAACAGAGAAGGAGCAGATCTGGGAGAGAGGGGAGGAAGGGAGGAGGAGGGACTGAGAGGAGAAAAAGGGAGGGGAAACTGTGGATGGGATATAATATATGAAATGATAATAAAAAGCTAAAACGTTTTTGAACAGCTAAGGAAACACTAACCTAAGGGAAGAAGAAACTGAGAGAATGGGAGATAACCTTTGCCAGCTATGCATCTGACTGTGGATTAATATCCAGATCACACAGAGAACCCTTTCCCTTCCTGACTCCTTCCTCTTTATCTGTATTCTCCATTGTCACATATTCACCACAGACAGCCATCAAGCTTGGGCTCATCATGTCCCTGTCTTCATATAGCATATGTCAGACAATAGTTAGGTGCAGATCACTGTAGATGGTGTAGGTGCTGCCGAGGTGAGCATGGGGGGAGAGAACCCTGCTTGCAGCAAATCACTGATGAGGCAAAGAATTTCTCTAGCTTTGGATGTCTGTGCACGCCTGTATGATCAAAGAATTTCTCTAGTTTTGGACATCTGTGCACTCATGAATGATTCTCTGTGTGGTTTTTACAACTTGGAGTTTTCATAGAGAGGTTACATGATAAGGGAGGCTCCTCACAACAGGGGCCTGAATTCTACCTGTGTGCTGCTCAGCTGTGGTTTGTGGGAACCAACCAGCGAGCTGGTGATTCATGGAGCAGGCAGCAACTCCTTCCCTCCTCTTTAGCAAATATGGCTGTGTTAGCCATCCAGGAGTAATCTGTTATCTTTGAGCTACATTGCTTTTGTCTTGGAGTTAACAATCCAAGACATGCCTTAGAAAGTCTCCATCATATGTGTGTTGGTTTCATGGTATTCCATTCCCAACTCCAACTTCATGAAAAGAAAAATGCTGCTATTGCAGTCTTCCCCGAGTCTCTAGCAGTGCTTTACAAAGGGCACGGAGAGATGGCTCGCTTGGCAAAGTGCTTGTTGTGAAGGCATGAGAATCTGAGTTCCATCCCCAGCATCCATCCGTGGGTTGTGGTTTTGACAAATGATTTCAGTGATTGAAATCATTAAGAGTTCGAGATATTTTTTTTTGTTGTTGTTAATCAAAGCAGTTAAGTTTGGTTGTCATTGTAGGGTAGATGTGGGCTTTGTTTCCTCACCCCTGGATAAGACAGGTTCTCATTTGAGAAAGCAAAAAAAATCCAGAAAGAGAAATAAAAAAGAAAACACAGGACTTCAGAACTGGTGAGGCACCTGTGCCACACCTCTCTCCTTTGAAGCATTCCCTATCTTGTCCTTGTCTTTTAAAAAGTGACTGGTGCTGGAGAAGGTCTGTGTTTAAAAGCTTTTAAATATTGTGTGCCATCCATAAGGTCTGGAGAGGAGGGGCCTGTTCCTTCCTGGGGCTGGTAAGTAGCTGAAATAGCCACCTATCTCCTAGAGCTGACCATGTGCCTCTTCGGTGCTAGCCCTCCGACTTGGAATTACTTCTGCCTCCCTGGACACGTGCCCCATTTAGTGCCTCTGAACAGCAGTGCCTCCTTTCCATGGCAAACTTTCTTCTGTTTGTAAACATGATGAAATAGGAATAATCTTTAAAACAGGAAAGTAAGCCAAATCCAACAAATTTCCTTTGTATTTCTCCTGCTGATGTAGCACTTGTGCCCCTTGCTTCCTCAGCAGCTAGACTGCCTTCCAGACTGTCCCATCCTCATGCCTCTTTTTTTTTTTTCATGTCAAAAATCTCCTATCTGTTGTGCCCTGTCCCAGGTTCTCTTCTGAAGTTGCTGTCAAAAAGGCCCAAGGAATCATCGTGCTAATGACACCATGAGCTTTCCACGTCACACTTGTCTTTCTTAAGGTTATCTTCCCTAGCAACTGAAGGAATGGTCCAGGCTTCTTCATCTCCTCTGAACACTCATCCTTGCTGTCCTGGTGAGTTTCTTTATCAACTCGACACAAGTAAAAGTTGTCTGGGAAGAAGAACCTCAGTGAAGAACATATCTCCATTAGGTTGCTTGTGGACAAGTCTGCAGGAGTATTTTCTTGATTGCTAATAGATATAAAGGAGCATCCAACCCCCTGTGGGCAAGTGTCCATTCCCGGGCAGCTGGTGGTATAAGCAAGTGGATTGAGCAAGCCACGGTCTCTGCTTCAGTTCCTTTCTTGTCTTCCCCTGACAATGGACTGAACCTGTAAGCCAAATAAACCCATTCCTTCCCAAATGTAAAGGCTATGGTGTATCATCACAGAAACAGATGCCTAAAACACTTCATTACATCTTGGATCTGTGGGTCTTCCCTAGGCTTTTCCTTTTGTCTCTTCTGCCACACCAGGTCCATTTCTTTGGTCACTCATCTCTCCTGTCCCTGGCTTCTGCCCGCATGTGGGCACGACATCCAGATACCCGTCAGTTCTTTATTTTCTTGCTGTCTACAGCAGTCTCATCTGTATGTCTGGTTTTTCCATCTAGACAGATCGCTACCTTCATTCTTCTAGCCTGCTAATAATAGTATTTAAGGGTAAAACCCGAGAGTCAGATGTGTCCTTGAATACACGCATTTGAGGTTGTTAGGTATGTAGCTGGGGCTCTTGGTATCTTTGAAGCTCTGCTTCTCCACAAAATTGAGAAAATGGTATTAAAGTGATCTGGCTTTTGGGAAGATTAAAGGAGAAATGCAAGTAGATGTCAGACAGCTGAGAGACTGTGTCTGTTGGTTTCTTAGGTACCTGCTTCTCTGATTAGGACTGCTTGAATCAGTCGTGCACAGCACAGAAAGAGTAACTATTAGATGAACATACAATGGACTTGAAAGATCCTTCGAGAGTGTTTATTGTAACTTTCTTTAATGTAAATGCCCAGCATTAGAGCAGAGGATTAAGCTTAGTGCACAACATAAACCACACCCCAGATTTCTGCATTGCATCAGAGATATGAGTAGTTTAGAGTAGAGGTTAATCAAGGCATATTTGATGATGAGATAATGCATGGACAGATTTCATATTTTTTTGACATAGAAAATACATTTTGATGTTAGTTAAGATAACATCAGCTATTATGATGTGATTAGAAATTATTCAACTATGTACAGGTTTGAGATTGCTGTTTGAGTAACTTAGTTTAGTTGTTTTATGATCAGCCATTTGGCATCTCACCCTTTATAAGCACATAAAAAAGAAATGAATTTTTCCTCCAATAACCAAAAGGTGATGGTAGCTGTTTAAGGTTTTTAATGGTATTGTGCTTCTTGGCAGCTGTGGAGAATTGGTTGTAGCTCTGGAGGCCCTGTGTGGGGCCCCTTCCTGTTATCTTATGCTGCCCGCCTTGTGATTCCTTCAGTGTGCCAACTGTAGTTAACTATGCTTCTAACCTTTGAGCCAGCTCTCCTAGAGATGCTCTTGTGCACAGGGAGCTCTCCTGCCTCCACCTTCTGTTCTCAAGAGACGCAGAAAGGTCCAGAGAGATTAGAGGCTTGCCTGGGGCCATAGCAAGTCGTTCATAGAGTCTATTATTCCAGAGTCTAGACACATCCTACCTTGGATTCACTTTGGTCAGAAATAGATACAAAAATGTTTCCAACCAATAGATTGAGTTTGATAGCCTTCTCTTTCCTTTGATAAAATAGAGATAGATGATTGCTATGTATAGACACTAGAAAGAAAGAAAGATGCTAGGCATAGGTGCTAGAAAGATGCTAGATAGATAGAAAGATAAAGATAGAGATAGATAGAAAGATAGAGATAGATAGATAGATAGATAGATAGATAGATAGATAGATAGATAGATAGATAGATAGATGGGTCCTAAATCGATGCTAGAGGATGCTGTGTTTTCTGTGAGGAGACAGGTAGTGCTGTTCAGGGAAACACTGCCAGGAAAGGGTCTGATGAGGGAGGCAGGGGTGGGACACTGCCATGAAGAGGTAGATTTGGAGCAGCCAGACATAGCGCCTAAACAACAGGTCTCAGGTGGGAGTCATTTAGCATTTAAAGCCTTCTGGTGTGGTCACACAAGTCCGTGTTGTTGAGGATACTTGTCCTGTCCCATCTGTTGCCAAGTGCAACTGCTGACCATCGCCTTTATCCAAAGGCATTCTGGAAAAGGAAGTCAGTGTGGCAGGATCTAGGTTTCTAAGTAAGTCTTTTGTAACTCCAGGAAACTCAAGAGTTTGAATTCTTCAAGGAGGCTTGCTTGCAGCAAAGGTATTTTATTTTTTTCTTAAATGACTAATTAGAGCAACAGTGCTATTAATGCTGGAGCTGTTTTGTAACAACAGGGATTTTATCCATGTCACATGTATTTTCACACATCCATGCATTTGGACTGCTCGCTTCAGCCTGTGGACTGCCAGAAGTTAGATTGATTTTACATGACTTGGCTGAGTGTCCTGGACAGGGCGGTGGGAAGTTTCCTTTATCCGGAGGTGTGCATTCCTCTGGTCCTCTGTCTTCATTATAGCTGTGATTTACTCAGTGTGTTTGCTTCTTATTTGGTTTAAAAAAAATCAATAACACACAAAAAAATTCCCCAGCAGAGTCATGTATACTGCTTAGCCTGTAGGTTGGGATTTCAGAGATTCGAGCTGTTGTCTCTCCTTGCCCTTTGAACCTCTCTGAAGGCTTCCTTTGTCATAGGCAGGAGTCAGAGTCAGTGACTTACAGCACACTAGTGCTTTGAAGCCTTTCTCCATTGCTCTAAACCTCAGAGCTGGGAAAGGTACCCTGGGCAGAGGCTTAGGGAATCTGGCCAGGCAAGAACAGTGTTGCTGAGTTTCCCAGAAGAATCACTTGGAGGATAGGGTAGCGTCTGGGGCAACTGATGCAGAGCTTGCTCTTACGGTATTGCCCTGAGCTTTTAGAATTGTAACTTGACAGAGTCAGGCTTTTGGATGTTGTCACTGGCAATTTTCCCATTTGTAAAGTGGCTTTAAACAACAATGCCGACCTCAAAGGGATTTGGAGAGAATTAAGTGATTAATATATTTAAAATTCTTAGAGACTGGGCATGTAGCAAAGTTGAATAAAGCTTGTTTATCACAGGGTTGGAAATCCTTGAGAGTATCCTAACTTCGCATTCTGAGATGCTGCAGTCCTTCTTGGGATGCAGACAGCCCTTCCTTCCTTCTTTCCTTCTTTTCTTCCTCCCCTCCCCTCCCCTCCCCTCCTTCCTTCCCAGTTGGGGCTATGCATGCATATGGTGTAACGAGGATACTGATACATCCCTCCTGAGTACATGGAGTAGTAACAGAATGGCAGGGTAATGTATTTGGTGAACCCTGTTACTTTGTGACTTCAGGAACCTCCATCGTGTGGGAGGTTATCAGTGTAGGTAGCAAGATAGTGGGCAATTATTTTTTGAAAGTTTGTCTACCACAAACCCTTCATGTAAGTGTACAATTCTGATCAATTTTAGTTTTTTTTAATATTTGTTTATTTATTATGTATACAATATTCTGTCTGTGTGTATGCCTGCAAGCCAGAAGAGGGCACCAGACCTCATTACAGATGGTTGTGAGCCACCATGTGGTTGCTGGGAATTGAACTCAGGACCTCTGGAAGAGCAGTCAGTGCTCTTAACCTCTGAGCCATCTCTCCAGCCCTCAATTTTAGTTTTTACGTGTGACTCTGAGGCCTGTCCTGCAGTGTGAGTGGAGACTCAGTGCTTGCCTATAAAGTGTTTGATTTCTCTGAAGCTGAGAAGCCGCTGTAGTTGGGCCTTGGAGGTGGTCTTCATGACATTCGCTTATAGCCTTCATTAATTTTTGTTTGTTTGATCTCCCCCTCTTTGAGATGAGATCTCACCATGTAGCCTAGGATATCTTCACCTTCTGTCCTCCACTTCTCCCTCTGAAGGGAGCTCTGGGATTACAAGCATGTGACACCACATTTGGCTTCTATCCTAATCTTCTGGTCACTGATATTTTCAGTATTTATAGTGTGATTGTGTTGAGTGTCTGTACTAGCTTGTGGGTTTGGGGAAGTCAAGGCTGTGGCAGTTTTATTCAATGTCATATTCTTGTTGCTGCCCACATGTAGAAGCCGCTCAATAAAAAGTAATAGGATGAATGAATGAACCCATTTCCAGAATCTATATCTATACATCTATCTATCTATCTATCTATCTATCTATCTATCTATCTATCTATCTATCTATCTATCT
>NC_022020.1:27481083-27492872 GCF_000317375.1 Microtus ochrogaster
TTTTTTTTTTTTAGGGGGGTCGGGGACTGGGGTAGGGAGATAGGGTCTCACTGTGTTGCCCTGGCTGGGCTAGAGTTCGCAGAGATCTGCCTGCCTGTGTTCTGAGCGCTGGGATGAAAGGCATGTGCCACCACACCCAGCCATCGTCTATTCTTGATAAATTATTCAGTATGTGTTATTCACTTGTAATGACCTGAAGAGGCTAAAACAAAAGGTCCCGTGGGATCTGAATTATTTAAACTTTATTAATGTTGTGTGAGATGAAGTAGGTCCTAGAATAGAGGGAATCTGACATGACACAAACCAGACCCAAAGATAGGTATACGGAGGCTCCTCTGTTTCTCTGGGGTGCAGCTGTTCTGTGCATGGTTGTGTGTATATTTGGTCTTTGGTTTGTGTGTGTGTGTGTGTGTGTGTGTGTGTGTGTGTGTGTGCGCGCATTTTGTTTTATTGGAAACCATTTCTCTATTCCGCTGCCATGGAAGTGGACTTTAATTGGGCATGCTATTAGAAAGAGCCCAGATCCTCTCTTCCTCCAGCTTGTGGTTTTCTCCACCCTCATCCAAACATACATCACAATGGAATGCCCAGAGTCGGCTTTAGTTACCTCCAAGACGTCTCTCTGAAGGCAGCAGATAAAAGAAGAATCATAAAAATTAAAAACGACACAACCCAGCAGTGCTGTGTGGTGTGCCTTTTGGGCACAAGGAAAGTCAACATTTTAGAATAGTAAGTACTCTGTGGCGAAGAACTGGCAGAACAGGCTTTTTAAAGCCCTATAAAGAAAGAACAGGGAGGGTAGAAACACTACAGGGCATGTGTATGTCTTTTTTTTTCCCCTAAGGGTTACAAGTGAGGCAGGATACCAGACTCATGTAGAGTTATGTAGAGTTATTTTTCTTTCAGATGCTGGTGGGGTGGGGCAGTGTTTATTCTGAGATATGAGGTGGGGGTTGTGCACTTCACTGTCTTTTGCACTTTTAAGCCATATGGTATATAGATGTGTGTGTGTGTGTGTGTGTGTGTGTGTGTGTGTGTGTGTGTGTGTGTGTGCGCGCGTGCGCACTCATATCATACCAGGTACTTTGCTGCCTGCATATCTATCCATCTTTCCATCTGTCCATCTGTGCATCATTAACAATTTCCTGTTATGTCTGAGGCCCTAGTCCATCCACTCACACATCCATGCCTCCATCTAGTCAGTACTTCTTTCTCCATCTACATTATTAAGGATTATCAAGTGCCTATCTTCATGTTAGATTGTCTAGACATTGGAACTGCGCATTAGATAGAATTTAGCAGGTGACAGGTTTTTGAACAAGATTGTACCGTGCTTTTCAGCATTGATGTGAGGTTGTTAATGAGTGACTTATATCCCATACAACCTCACAGGCTGTTTTCTTCTTATCTGGCTTTGGAATGAGTAACAAAATGAATGAGTGATCTTTGTAGTATAGTCTTTAATAACAGTATTCTCTTTGCTGTGAGAAGGTTTACAGAAGACAGGCTGTATTTCTGGCCTAGTCATGAAGAATCAAGGACAGCTGTATTGCCTGTATTTACTTCCATGGGCTGATCCCTAGTGACAGCTAGCTGTGCCACTGTGTGGGACTTCTCTCTCTGAGCTCTCTTAGCGCTGCCCACACTGAGGAAGTAGGGCAGGTTCAGGGAGATGTCCAGCTGCGTCAGATACTAGCCTGAACCAGTGGAAGGGTGTTCGGGCCATGTTTGTGAAGCCACACCTTACAGGGTTTCCTGAAGGGAGCTAGGTTTCAGTCGTATCTGGGTTGAGGAGAGTACGTTCAGGTCCAGGAAGAGCTTGTGAAGGCGCTGTGGGGAAGGAGTTAGGCTTGCAAGTGGAGAGCCATGGCGAGGGGCTCCAGATGAGGCTGGCGCAGCCCCTTGGGAGGCAGAGAAAGGATTCCTCTTGCTATTGCAGAGTGGCTAAATTTAGTAATAATATGACTTTAAAGCCCAAGTTCTTAAGAAAGGAGGTTTATTAGTTTCTTAGGACTGCCACACAAGTTTGTTTCCTCATCTTTCTAGGGACAGAAATCTGAAGTCAGGGTGTCTGCTTGGACACATTTGCCCTGAAGACCCCAGAGAGGATTGTTCCATTCACCTTCCTAGACTGTAGTGGCTTTGGCTGGCCTTGGTGCTCCTGGGGCTTCTAGCTCTTATCACCCTAGTTTCTGCCCCTGCACTCAGGGCATTCCCCTTCTATTTTTCTTCTCATACAGGAACACTAGTCATTACATTTAAGGCCCATCTTTATCTAGTGTGGCTGAACTGTAATTGATGACATTGTCAAAGAGTCTTCCAAATAAAGTCACCTTGCAGGTTTGGGTAAACTATTGCTAAAATTCCTTCCCCAGGAAAGACATAAACAACATTTACCTCCCCTCCCAAGGTTCCCATAACAAACCAAGGTTTGATTCCATCAAAGTCTCCTGGGGGGATTAGTGAGTTCATTAGGCTAATTTACAGAACAGTGGGTGAGGGGTCATAGGGCAGAGGTATCCTTAAAGCAGCCACACTGGGAGGTTTGCTTCTAACAGGGATGATAGCTTTTCCATGACAGGGTTGAAGGAGCGCCTCTTCTTACCCTTCCCTAGCTATATACTCTGACCTCCCAGAGGCCCAGAGATGAAGTGCAATTAGGGCAGAATTGCCTACAACTGGTTGGAAGGGATGATGGCTACTCAGTTGAAGATCCCATGACTCTCTATACCCTCCTTCAAAGAGAGAACATTAATAGTCAACAAGCACAGCTATGGCGATGTTTGGCAAATCTGCTCAGCCCAGCTCTGAAGATGGCAACAGTTTGGCTGTGGATTGGATGGTCCTGTCGTGTCAGTGTAGGGTGTAGTCTTTCCATCCCTCAGTTTCTGATGGGACAGAATGGCAGCCGGAAGTCCTGACTACGATCAGGACACATGGGCACAGGTTGCTTGTCAAATACCCCAAAGGAGCCATAAGAACATGAGAAGCTGCCCTGTCAGATTCACCCTGGCCTTCCTGCAGCAAGGGGAATATGTCACGATTTCTTAACTCTCCTAAGTGCACCTTGAGATAGGAGGAAATGCCCACGAGAGTAACATGGACAAAATAATTAATGACCCAGCAAACAATGGCCTGGGGTTTTTCCATGGTCCTTCTTTTCTGTGGGAACAGCTTCCTGCTGCTGTCTTGGAGGCGTGTTGCCAGGGACTTTCCCGGTCCATCGGAGGCCATTGCTTTCCTTTTCTTATTTCCCTCCTTTCCCAGGTTCCCTGTTGCTAGCTTCTTCTAGTTCTCTGGTATTTAGACTTGTGTGCAGTGTCTTCCTGTGACAGAAATTCAATCTGCTTGACAATCATCTGGAGAACTTATTAAAAGGCAGAGTGTAGATTTGATTCTCAGATTTCTTACTCATTAACTTGGGATGCCTGATTCAGGTGAACTGAAAGGCCAGATGGAGAAACACTTACCCACAGGGCATACTTATGGGTGCATTCCTTCAAGTGACACATGATGTATTAGGAAGGATGACTTCTGCATTTACTTGATGTTAATTGGCACCGCTTCCCTCCCCCGATATTAGCTATTTAAACCTCTGTCCTCATCTCCTCCATTTACTCAAGGTAAGTTTGCGCCTATCATTGGCTGTAGCCACAGGGGCTTGAAAATAGCACTAGCGGTGTCTGGAAAACATCAGAAGCTTCTTGTTGGGTAAAGAACGAGTGTGAGGGGAACGCATGTTTTGTGACTTTAGGACTAAACCCAGGAAATGGGTTCTGGTTGTTTTCTGTGTCCTGAAGGAATGGATGACTATTTTGCCTCTATTTCTGTAACTCAGCTTTCTCATTCTGTGTTCTCTTTCTGGAACAAGAGAACCACAGGGCTTGTCATTTTACTGAATGAACTTGGAAAGTCAACATTATTTAAGGGTATCTGTTTAGAATTTAAGGGTATTGTTGGGCAGCCAGAGAGACGGCTCGGCAGGCAAAGGCACTAAGCCCGATGCCATGAGTTGCGTCCTCAGGAAACACATGGTGCAAGGAAAAAACTGGTTCCTGAAAGTTGTCCTTCAACTCCTACACACGTGCCGTGGCACTGGCACCCACACATGCATGTGTACACACATACAAATAAGTAATAAATAAATGTAATTGTAAGCAGTTTAAAACATCATTGGGAGCTCGCTGCATGCTAGGACTGTGATGATTTTTCTTTTGATGAGCAAAGCAGCATGGCTACTGGCTTCTTGGAGTGTGTAGCGGCACCAGGAAAGTACACATTAAATGGCCACCCAATTCAAGAAAACCTTTTCTCTCAGACAAGAGTGGGACAGGGGTTGTAAGGATAAAGAGAGTTCATGCCAGGGGATGGATGAGACAGTTTCTCTGAAGAAGACACATGGAGGCGATGAGGGCTCCAAGAGGGGGCAGGCTAGGCAGGTGGCTGGAGGGTTCCTGACACATTTAAGGAGCAATGTGAATGTTGCCTGGGAGCTGTGCCACAGACAGAGGGCCAGCCTAATGGGTCCTGCAGACAGTTTTGTCTGGAAGGGAGTGGGAACAGTTACATTTGGGAAGGGTGCTGGTGAGGAGCAGCAACAAGATCAGGTCTGCCCTCTGCATAGTACATTTTGTGGACTGGAGTGAGATGTCTGCAGGGGAGGAAGATAGCTGGCTAGATAAGAATTGGCTAGAGATGGTGATGTCATAAGGGTGGCACTCCTGAAGTTACCAATGGGAGAGAAGGGGAGTTTTATCTGAGATATTATTAAAGAAATCCCTAGGTTATGACATATAATCTTCGTGACTCCTTGTTAAAAAAATTCAAACATAAATGCTATAAAAGATATTAAAATAGAAAGCTTCTTTCCTGTTGACTTGTGGTATTTTAATTTGTAATTCAATGTTCTCAGAAGGAGTATTGAAATTATTAGTATGCATTTCCTGTTCATCTTTATATTCCACAGTACTGATCTTGAATGTAAGTTTAAATGACTCAGATGCAGCGTCATCAAAATTATACCAGCCGTACTTTGTACTCTGCGTGTACTCAGTACCAATAGCAGTGGGAACGCTGCATGTCCCCAGCTTGCCCTCTCTTAGCTTACTGATGAGAAAGAAGGGACCGAAAGGAAAGGCACCATGGGTTGCCTGGCCTTTCCAGTCCCTTGTCATGGTTTGCATCAGCACCAGACTTGTATGGAGGGTAAGTGGGTGTAAATAAGGCTCTGTTAGGTCCTAGGGCTGCCGAGCCCTTTCAAATGCTGTTGCCTTCTTGGAGCAGGTGTAGTAATAAGAGCGGCGGGGTTGCGTCCCCAGCACCCGGCTGCCTGGCTAGCTTATGCCCCAAAATAACAACACACAAACTGTATTCATTTAAACACTGCTTGGCCCTTTAGCTCTAGCCCTTACTGGCTAATTCTGATACTGATATCCCGATCAACCCATCTCTAATAATCTGTGAGCACCGGTCTTACCTAGAAGATTCTAGCCTACGTCCACCCTGGGTCGGAGCTTCATCGCGTGTGTCTGCTCCGGAGCAGGGAGCATGGCATCTCTCTGAGGCGTCTGCCCCCGAGAGGAGAGCTGTCGAGTCTCTGAGCTCACTTCCTCTTCCTCCCAGCATTCTATTCTGTTTACTCCTCCCACCTATGTTTTAAGCTATGAGGCCAAGCAGTTTCTTTTTATTGCTTAACCAATGAAATCAACAGATTGATATATGACACTCCCACATCAAGCAGGTGTGGCCTTTCATGACCACCAGGTCCCACTTCTACAGCTGTAGAGGCTTCTTTGGTACTTATTTTAATTCTAAGTTCCCTCACACCACCCCACACGTGCCCCCGAATTGTGGGCATCAAAGGACTATGTATCCAGGAGTACTGTAACAGTTTAACTGTACATATCTATGTTCACACATGTGCTCCATATCCTGCTGGACTTCATTTACAAAATACAAGGTAAAAAATAAAAATATTTGAAGTTGTAAGACAGCTATGACAGCAGTGGATTAAGCATCCACTTCTGAGCACAGGGTCCTGCAAAACTGAACACCATGTGCCTATGCCTCAGGCTCTCTTTCCATTTTCAGCTTTCTTGTGAGCCTATTTCTCAGATTCACTTGGGCCTCTGTGTCAGAGATAAGTGATTGGGGCAGAGCCTGTTCTGACAACCCCAGCTGGGCCTGTGGTTCAAGCATACCTAGTCCTCCAGATGCCAAAGGCAGCTGGATGTTGTGAGAAGCCTGGTTTCCCAGTGGGTTTTTGTGTAGCCAGCACTGAGCCATTTTTCAGCTCCTGGTCCCATGTACCGAGCTTTAGAAACTGGGCATTGAACAGGGCCATGGTCCTGCTGACCTTCTGAATGAAACAGTGAAGAACATTGCTTATTGATTGATTGATTGTGTTTGTTTGTTTGGTGTTGCAAGGAACTGCTTGTTCGTCCTAGCCTCACAGAACTGAAATAATCTCACAGAAACCGTATTCATTAAATCACTGCTTGGCCCATTAGCTCTAGCTTCTTATTGGCTAACTCTTACATTAATTTGACCCATCTCCACTAATCTGTGTATCGCCATGTGGCAGTGGCTTACCAGGTAAAATCCCCAAGTCTGTCTCCAGTGGTTCCATGGCATCTCTCTCTCTCTCTGCCTCCCTTCTCTCAGTATTCAGTTCCATCTTCCCTGCCTACCTAAGTTCCGCCCTATCAACAGGCCAAGACAATTTCTTTATTCATTAACCAATAAAAGCAACACATAGACAGAAGAACCTGCCACACCAGTTTGGCTTGTCTGCACACGTGCCTGCATATGTCATAGTACATACATGGAGATCAGAGGACAGCCCAGCAGTCAGTGCTCACTTCCCACATGTTCCTGTGATGGTATTCAAGTAGTCAAGCTTGGTGACAAGAGCCTTTACCTGCTGAATTATCTGGCCTCTCTTGGGAGCTAGCCTGCCTTCCTTCCTTCCTTCCTTCCTTCCTTCCTTCCTTCCTTCCTTCCTTCCTTCCTTCCTTCCTTCCTATTGTCTAGATTTGGAATTTGTAAGTTTTCACTTGAATTGCATCCCCTCCTTCCACCCCTGCTATCTCCATGGTTTATTTCATCTTCAGCATGAGTTGACTCTTCTTGGAACACTTGCAGACCTCTGTCAGCTGTTCAAGGATGAACTTGGCCTCAGGTTCTCCACCTTTGTAATCAGCAACCATCCCACTATTGCTGCTTGGTACTAGATGCTCTAAAGTTTTAGTGCATGGCAGTTCCTGAACTTCAGCAAGCATGAAACTGCTTGGCACCATTATGGCACAATAACCCCAAGGGCACAGTCGTGGCACTTTGGCAGTGCATTGGCAGTAGCCAACAGCTCTCTTTCTAATTGGACTGGAGACCTGCTCAGCAAGACAGAAATCATACCCGGTTCTGGAAACCAGGCCAACTACCCAGGAATAGTGAAGTAAACCACCACTTTATCAAGTCATCTAAACCCTAACTACATTCTGAATATCTGTCCTTAAACCCACAGGTAAGAGTAGCTCTCATCCTTCATCAACAAAACATCTCTTTGCAATAGATACAGAGCATTACAGAAAACCACAGCCTATTGACATGCAGAGGCGTGGAGTCCAGTCCCAGTGGATGCATCTACAACACAACTCCTGAATCTTAGGCTCAGGCGTCATTTCAGAGGAAGGGGTACAAGGATTGTAAGAGCCAGAAGAACAGAGATTTGCTGTGAGATTTTCATTTCCTAGAAATTGTCAGAAGTAACAACTGTGAAGTCTCATCGACATGACCTGAACAAGAATGACACCAGTAGACTTGCTGATGTGGGTGGGGCAACCCCAGTGTCTTCAGCGCAAGGCAGAGAACCACAGGAACTAAGTAATGCAGAGAGTGGGACAGTCGTCTTCTCCAGGGAACAGCCCACCAATTGGTTACCCAATGCCAAATGGTTAGCCCTGGAAAATATGCAGATACATACATTCATATATACATACATACACACATACATACATGCATACATATGTACAAGTAGCATTCATTACATAGACACAGCAGGTTGTATTTTTGTATTTAGGAACATACACACACACATGTAACAACAATTAAAGACAAAGAGGCCATGGATTATAAATAGAGCAAGGTGTGTGGGGGTCCCTGGTGGGGATTGGAGGGAGTAAAGGGAAGGGGGAAATGATGTAATTATATTATAATATAAAAAAATTAAATGAAACCTTTCCTGGGAAGCCCAGACGTCTGACTACAGCTTCTAGACCTTGGGATTGAGGTGGCTAAGTGGGCTCTGCAGGAAATCCTATCACCAGCGATCCTGTGGTTTGAGAAACACTAGCCTTTGGCCTCTGCCATTGTGTGGTGGCTGGAGCAGGGGATGCTCTGAGAAGTGCTGAGGCATAAGCGAGTACTGTGTAGAAGAGGTTCCCAAGGGAATCTCTGAGAAACACAGATATTTGCCCACCTGGACCTCCTTATCTCGTCACCAGGGCACAAGCTTCCCTTGAGGTGCAACAGCAGCAGGGACGTGGGATAAATGTCAGCATCAAAAGGGATACAAGGAAGTGGAACTGATTTCTGAGAATGTTATTAGGTGTGGCTCTGTTCAGAATGCTGAGTGCTTTTTTTTTTTTGTTTGTTTTTTTCTTCAGGAAATGTTTATTGAGTCCAGGGGGAGACAATGGAGTTTTCTTTTTAACTGAACTTATTCTGGTGCTGGGAGCTGTTGCCTGGTTATGTGTTGAGAAGGATGTGAGCTATGCCTGGGATTAGGTTCATGCATCCTGCTGAGTGAAGGAGGGCCAGAAGTCAGTGTGGTGGGACCCTTCAAATGGCGAGGAGGCCGCTGGGTGGCTGGCTGGACCTCTTTACGAACAGAAATTTGCCTGGTGCTTTATTTATGACCTCATTACACAAAGCTGTCTGATACTAATCCCCCTGGTTTATTGAGTGCTTACTGCAGGCCAGGCCCTGTGCTAAGCACTTCCATGTGCCATTTCTCTTCTCAGAGGAGCCTTCAGGTGCAGCTCTCCTTGTAGCTCCTCCTCACCTGTAGAAACAGGGTACATTGGCACTGAGGAGATGGATCTTTGTGTCCTAGAAGCCTGTTCCAAAGCCCCAGTACAGGCATGGATAGTTGAAGACCTTAATTTACTCCCTGTGCTGTATCCCTGTGCTGTATCCCTGTGCTGTATCCCTTGGTTACTTTCAAGTTCGTCTCGGTTGTTGATGGGAGCTGCAGGAGGACTGCAAATGCTGTTCCTGAGGAACTGCTGAGTGCCGGTTAGACTCTGATTATCTGGGCAGAGTTGGGTTTTGTTTTTTCTGTTTGTCCTTTGCTAGGAAAGCGTGAGAGGTGACAGGGAGGTGACTGGCCTTGGCATCCCCACTTGTGGTTTGAGGTTCTTGCTTGTCTGGATTTGTTTGATGCAGGTGTGATTGCAGAGACCTAGAAGAGGTGGGTCTGGCCTGGGGGCGTGTCTGGAAAGACAGAAGGCTGTTGGATTTGACGATGCTGAGGTATTCATTCTCAAGTATAACTCCAGGGATGAAGACCTTGCTAGAGAAGGGTCTGCAACCTGCGAGGACCCTCCTAAAGCCTGGAAACACATTATCAGCCCGAACCTGCTGTTCGCAGTCTTCCTCATTGCTGTTTAAAAGCTTTACAGTTATTTTGGTGAACCTCTCAGAAGACTTTTCTAAGGTAGCAGTATTTGTTTTCTGTTTACATCATTCATGAAAAAAGGCACAGAAAGAGACAAGATGTCACTTCCTTGCTAGGTCCCTGGTAGAGATGGTGGCCTTCAGTTGTGAAGCTGTTTGGTTGAGTTTGTACGTGGGTTCTGTCTCTGCAAACCAGTGGCCAGCAAAGCAGTAGGCTTCTACAGTTCTTCATAGCCGGAATCTTTTCTGGCTCTGTGTCCTGTCTTCAGATTATTGGCAAGGCTTTACTTTTACTTACAAACCCTTCCAAGAAGGTCTGGCTTTTGCTGGAAGTTTATCACCATAAATTTTCAGATGGTACACGTAACCCTCTTAATCTAATTGAGCCAGCACATCATTGAGAAGACATCATTTTATTTGGGTGGTATTAGTTGCTATGGTTATTTGCAGAGACTAACAGAGCCTGTGTTCCCTCAATCAGGTTTTTAAAACTGCTCTCTCTGAATAACAAAGAGGTGTGCCTTGCTGTATGAATATGCAAAAATAATACTCTCAACACAAAGAAAAGACAGAAAAAGTTCTTCAGTGAGATCTCTGAGCTCTGGATTAGCCCTTGGTTTCTCAAATGCGTTTTTGTTTTTGTCCTCCCCACCCCCCCCCAAGCTATGTGTGCCAAGTAGCAACTTGCTCTGGGTTCAGTGTATATAGCGAATGTGCAAGATGCCTCCTATTTCTGCTTCTGATACAGGTTCCATTATAGTTACTGCAGTTTAAGTTTTCTCATGCATCCATCTTTTCAGAATCTATCGAGATCTTGTATGTCACCATTGTACTATAAGGACAAACAGCTTCCGTCTTTGCTTTCAGGTCTTAGGTGGGAATCCAAGCCCTAGTTTCAGAGAGTGTGGTGCCTGGGGCAGCACCGCTGGCATAATCTGGGACCTCATGCAGGCATGTAGACCTGTAGGACTGGTAGATCATGCATTGACTAGATACCCTGGTGATCACAGCTTACAGCGAAGGAGATCTTGAGAAACCCTGCCCTGGAGGGAAGGGCTTTCCATAATCAAAACCAAGACTGGAGACTCAAGCCAGAGTCCACTCCTTCCACCAACCTGGTCTTGCTAGGCACCTCACAGTACTTTTGTTGCTGTGAGACAGAAGAACTCTTTTTCTCTCCCTGGTCTTCTCAGCCCTAGTCTGATTTGTTTATCTGCAGGTCCTTGATCTAACCTGTATGCTCTCATTTTTTTCACCTTTGAGACAATTTTTCCCTAGAACCTGTGATCTCCCTGTCTTGGTCCTATGATTTCTCTTTAGTTTATCTTTTCCTTTCTAAACTATGCTTGTCTCAGGACAATTTACAGAGAAGTCTAGCCTTAGGAATCCTAGCACCCCAGCCTTGGATGTTGACTTGGTCCTTTCATCTGTCTCATCTGGGGCTAGGGTTGTCCCCACTCCCAGGCAATACACAAAAGGGATTTGATGACATCACCACCCACCTCTCCTGTATTTTGAAGGCTCATTTGAACTAGATCAGTTTTTTTTAAGAAGATACCCCAAACTGCTGTTGAGTTAGTTTTGTTTTTAAATAATGAGTTAAAATTGCATTTTTTTTTTCTGAGATGGCATGCTAGGCAAATGGTTTGCAACTGTGCTAATCTCCCAGTCCCCAAATGGGTTTCTCCTTGCTTTTCATCAGGAGTGGAATTGTGAGTTTGTACATTTTCTGAGCATCTGAAGAAAACCTTTAAACTCTCAATTGAGTTTTTAGTAGTTCACTGGAATAGGGTTATTGGTGACTCATGTGAGTCAATGAGACAAAAGTTTTTAATTATCATGCCACCTAAGGTTCATTTTTGCTATCTTCTTCTCTCTACTTTGCCAGTGATGGACCTTCTGCTCAGTTTCTGCTCCTGGGCAGGAAGGTAGGTATGCAATTGCCCTGTGCAAGGCTCTTCCACTTTTAATTCCCAGGCTACCTTAGGCCAGTTCATGTTTTCCTGTACTTTCATAGACTCTTGGCAAGGTTGAGTAATTTGGCTGAAGGCACAGAACTGGGAAAATAGGAGACCTGGGGTTTGCATCTACATTCAAACGAGTCAGATTCTCGA
>NC_022020.1:27492972-27502370 GCF_000317375.1 Microtus ochrogaster
GAGAGAGAGAGAGAGAGAGAGAGAGAGAGAGAGAGAGAGAGAGAGAGAGATTTTGTGTGTATGAGAGGGAAGGAGAGAGCGAGGAAGAGAGAATATATATGAGGGAGAGAATTTGTGTATTTGAGAGGGAGGGAGGGAGGGAAGGAGAGAGAGATTGATTGACTGATTAACCACTGTGTACTATCCTGGAAATACCCTGTATTTTTGTGCCCTCACTGAGTTAGTTTTCAGAATACATTTCTTTGTTTTAACTAACCAAATACCCTTTTTCCTTGAGGGACTTTTTTCTGTACCAGCATTCCTCCTTACCATACCTGAGGACAGCATGGGAATGGACCCACTTCTCTGTGCCTGCCTCTGCTTCATGGCTGGGTTCTTTAGGAATGGCTTTTGCATAGTTGACTTGATATTGATTAAATCACTTGATACCCTAGTGACAGCATCAGCAAATGATTACTAAGCACTTCATGTAACACACTGTCTTTGAACATGTTCTGGGCTGTGGATATAGCTCAGTCATAGAATTGTGTCTACCATGTATGTGCCACCCACCCCCTGCAAAAACAAAAGGAAGCAAAACAAGAACCCCAAACCCCCAAACCTCAACCCAGCATGCTCTTATTCTTATGTAAACCCAGTCAGTGGGCTGGAGAGATGACTCAATGGTTAAGAACACTGGCTACTCTTCCAGAGGACCTGAGTTCAATTCCTGGCAACCACACGGTGGCTCACAACCATCTGAGATGGGATCTGATATCCTCTTCTGGTGTGCAGGCATACATGATACAAAGTATCATAAAATAGAATACATAAACAAAAAATATATTACAAAAATTAAAAGGCACTTAAATGTGCAAGGATTATTATGGGGATATACTAGTATTTCTATTAAAATACATAAAGCACATAAAAATGTACAAATATAGGCATATTTGTATAAATGTGACAGTTCAACCTATTAAAGCATATAAAAAGCCTGATAATACCTGGGAAGTGCAGATGCGTTTATATATATATATCATCTATGCACGTAACTCAGTGGATATAATGGCTATGCTACTGATCACTCCTAAGAGGACTTGGGGTTCTCAGGAGGTGGCAGAGCTTCTCTGATGTTATGCACGCTCTTCATTGACTGCCCAGCGTCCTGTGCACACAGGTCCAGATTGTTAGGTCTCCTCTGTCAAGGGCTTTCCCTTGCCTTGGTTTCAAAGCACGATAAGCCAGAGTGTGTGTCCTAAAACAGTCTGGGCAGATCCTTAATAAAAGGCCTCACCATTGTTGAAGCTGATCTTCCACTCTTCTGTGAAGACTTGGTTCCAGTTTCTTCAGGCGACAAAGTCTAGATTCCTTTGGTTAACATGGAAGCCCTTCTGGTGGCTGATTCTGACCTTCTTTTGTGCCCCCTTCTGTCTGTTTCCCCAACCAGTTCGCTTCTGGGTGGTCTCCCACCTCTGTATGTTCTTTTGCTCCACTTCACTTCAGAATTACCTTCTGGAGCCTGCCTCTTGCCCCACACCTCTTGCTTACTGCATCCAAACAAGACTCTGTTCAAGTGCCACCCCCGTTTTTCTCTTTTCCCATTGTGTTGTCATTGTCTCTAGAGCCCCAGCTGAAATAATACCCCACTTGTACTTCTTAGCTGCCCCCCAATCCCTGATTGCTTTAGCACATGCTAACTTAACTTAGAGCTTTCTATGTACAAATTAGACCCTTCTACCTTGAATTCCCTTTAAGGATGTGGGACACGTATAAACCGTCCTTTTGCTTCTGCAGATACACTGGCATTAGAGCAAAGAAGGACCCAATTGCTCATACTGCAGTTTCTTTAACTTTGTAGTCTTCAAAAAGGTTAAACCTGACTGCAAAATGGAGGGAAAAATACCTAACTTGTAGGTGGAACAATTTAATCACTCAGTTTATGCTATACAGTTAGAAATCAATCAATCAATGCATAATCATAGCTATTTTGATGTGTATTAGTGTGGACTTCAGACTCCTTGTTTTTCTTGCAGGGTATTTCCATGTAAGTAGAATTTAATTCAATTCCTTCATCTTGGGAAGAGTCATGCCCGCCTTTGTTCCACCTGATTTCATTTTTAGAATCAACACTGAACATTTTATTACCCTTAATACCCTGGTCCCAAACCACATTTTTCTGGATTAGTGCTGGCTATGGCCTCATTTAGGCAATATAGATTTAAGAAATAGCTTTAGGAAAATCACACAGATGTATAATCAGAGTACACATCATTTAACGTGGTTGGCTGATGTGCCTCTGGGTATGTCATCTGTTTCAGTGAGAGGAGAGGTGTTGTAAGCTGACCCCAACTAAACCTGGAAGAATAATACGCCTTTCATGATTGGCAGTGACTTCATAATATAACCCTTCCAGAATATTTCAGATCGCATCCACCCTCTGAGTATCAGGCATCTCTTCCCACTGGAGGCCACTGTCCTCCTTTAGTTAGGACCAAGCATCCTCAGGGTATTTCCTTTCCAGATAGCAAGTCTACATCACAAGGACTAGGATCTTTCCGAGGTACACTGTCTGATGTGGTTGATTGCCACCTAGTGGACATATGCAGCACCCCATGTCACAGAATCTAGACAAATGCTTTTGTGATTGGTTTTGAGAGTCAACATAGTCTTCTTGCTGATGGAATAGAGGGATTCAGGCTGCAAAACGGCGTTTAGCCAAAAATCAGTCAGCCTTTGTCTCTACAGCTAAGCACAATGAACTGGGTGTAAAACACCAGTTCTGAGTTCCAGTCTGAGCCTGGAAAACCCTGTTTCCAGTGTGGTGTCTGTGAGAAAGGCCCTGGCTTCTAAGAACTCTCATTTTCACGGCTGACTGGAGGCTTGGAGATGCACAGGAGCTGGCATGTGGCTGTGATTGGCACTTAGTTTGCTTCTAGTTTATCTCTCGAGGTCCTTGGTAGAGAGAGAGTTTTGCTTCATGCCTCTGCTGATGGTGGCTTTCCCTCCAGCCTTGTGAGAATTGTCCTCATTGATGCATTAGAGGAGGTGGTCTGTGTTGGTGGGAAGCCCATTCACACACATCATCTGGCTCCATTCAGATTCCCATGAGCCAGAGAGCTTTTACTGACTTACTTAATCTCTTTTTTTTTTCCTCATCCAACATGGATTTTGGAGGTTCACCTTCAGTGAAGGCTGATGCATCTGTGGAGTACCCCACTGTTCTCTTCCATTGTTCTTTCTGTAGTACACGTTCACAGCCAGGCTTGAGCTGAGTTTGGAGCGAGGCACTAAGGGACACTGTCCTGCTTGGGTAGGACTTTCTACTTTAAGGCACATCACAGAGTTACAGGAACAAAATTTCTCTTAAGGGGGATTTGCATAGTATTCATTCCGTAAGTGAAAAACAGGGTCAGGTTTAGGTTGGTTAGAAAAGCCAATGATGGCTTCTTGGAGAGTGTGGCTTCTGCTGGAACAGAGCAGGAGGTGGCAGGTCACATTCGCAGGGTCTTTCAGGCCTTGTGAAGGCTCTTAGACTTCTGTCTAGCTGTCACAAGTCTGACACAGTTGGGCAGAGAACTTGCCAAAGGGTTGAAAATAGATATGGGGAGGGCAGAGAGCAGGCTGGGGCAGCCACCCAGGCAAATAGTAATGTCCATTTGGAATAGAGAGCATTGAAGTGAAGGCTATGAGCTGACAAAATTAAGAGCCACTTGGGACGGAACAGATAGGCTTGGAGACAGACATTGTGCATGAGGTTGACAGGCAGGTGTCAGCTTGTGTGGCAAGACAGGGAGGGACACTGTCCTGTCTTTGTCCTTAGCTGATCTTCTTAGAAGATGATATATGGGGGAAGAGTTTGGATTTGGCTCTTCAGAACTTCACTTGTGGGTGGAGATAAAGAGTAATGGTTATCCTTCAGGAGCCCCCCCCCCCTTCTTATGATGGGTCCTCTCCGGTAACTCTCAGGTACTGTACGCTAGCTTGTGTTGCTGTGTCCGAACAAGGCAGCATAGCAGGTTTGGAGGTGATTGCCCAGGGGTGTTCTGAGGCAGCTTTGTATGTTTTGAGATGCAACCACTCAGGGAATGGCTTCAGAATCATTCCACAGACAGGGTGATGGGCCAGTGGAGGGAATCCTTAGCAAGGCCTGGGGACGTTGGTGATTTTTATGCATTCTGTAGCTGAGAGGCCAACTCCTAGCAAGTTCTTAAGAATCCACTTTTAGGAATTTCAATCACTCTATATCTGGAGAGAAAGACATAACTAAAGGGAATTCCTAAGGGTAGTTATATGCAATTAGAATAACTTTGAGGGCACAGAAATGCAGCGTATTACCGAAATGAAATATAATTATAAGGTTACCTTGAGTTCTTTATTATGTGGGTGTAGACAAGTGCGCACAGTTATGTTAAGTTTTATCCAGGAGGGAGAATGAGTCGGCTGTGACATCACTGATAAAGCTGTGTGAAGGTGGCTTTATAAAGTGTGTGAAAAGTAATGACACACCTTTCTGTTTTAAAGAAGCATCATGCTTGGGTTTAAGCTTCTCAAATTCTGTGCAGAGGAATATTTGCTGAGGCCATGGCATTCAGAGGAAGAGAAGGGCACCTTCCTCTGCCCTGAGTGATAGAAGGTTTTGGGAGCAATCTCCCAAGGTCCAGGTTTGTAGCTCCTTTCATATCCTTATTTTCTTCGTCCCCAAGCGGGTCTCTTATTTCTTGGATGTAGGCGGTGATCTCTTTGCTCTGCCCTGCTCGCAACCTGCCGTTCTGCAACAGCAGTTAGCAAAGTAAACATTACTGACTCTGTTTGGCTCCTTGCTGTGACTTGAGCTGCCTGCACATGAACCAGCAGGGACTACGGTGCACGGCACACACCCAGCTCTAGGCACCAGCTCTTCAGTCCTTACTGGAATGTGCATGGCTGCGTCATGTTTACATTAGGAATGAAAGCTCCAGCAATATGCATTTTGAGAGCTATATGCCTAGAATGCTGATTTACATCAAGATACTGCTAATACTTTTGTATTGAAATAGGCAAGAAACAGTGATTTTTGAATATTCTTACTTTATGTCTTCATCATTGTCCCAAATACCACAGAGGGACTGTCTTAATTGGGGTGAGCAGTATGGAGCCTCCACATATTCCAGGGACCTCAGTCCAGAGGGTTGATGAGTCTCAAGTGTGCAGAGTGCTTGTGTATAGTAGGTCTCCCTCACTTGTGGGGCGATTCCAATGACTAACACTCTAACTCATCTGGGCTCAGTTAACATAGCTAATAAATAGGCAAGTGGAACTCGGGCCCGGGACCTAAAGCTGGCTGGGGTGGAAGCCAGAGTTTGGGATTGATCATTCTGTAACCAGTCTCATAGGATGCAAGTGGAGAGGGGGCAGTTCCCTTAAATAAGCTGGAGACGGCACGCTTTGGGCCAGGCGCAGATCCCGAACAAGCAAAACAACAGGTGTCTGCTGTAGTTTCTCTGAAAGACTTCTCAGCCAGGTCCAAGGTAAGCGCCTTTCCAGGCTCCAGGCTCTGGAATTCTTGTTCCACTCAGCTGTCCGCCCTGGCCCCACGCCCTGTGTTGACTCCATCACTGTTCATTACCTCATCGTCCACCAGGCCCAGATCTCACCTCTCCATCTGCTGTGGGCCACCGGGCAGTGAAATCAGGTTACTTTCTGCCCGTAACCGGGCAGGGCAGCTCTTTTAGAAGGGCCCACAGAGGCCCTGCTGTTCGTTTGCTGGTCCTTCGTCCTCGTTGGCAGCTGCTGGCCGGCCAGCCTTTCAGGTGCACCTTGGAGACTTGCCCAAATTCAGTTCGCCTTTCCCTTTTTCCTACTTTGTTGAGGTGATTGTTAGCATAACTCTTTTGTCCTGTTTGGGAGGAAGGGGACTGTCAGGCAGAAGGTGAGGCGATCCTACTCAACACTGTTTGCTCAGGTCTTATTTTGCGAGATCTGGTTGAGGGCATGTTCGAGCTAAAACGTGACTACATACAATCACATTTACCATGTCTGTGCTTAGGGGCTCCTGGGGTCCTTCTCTTCCACTTTGGAGTTACATCCTTTCTGTTTCCTCTCTGGCCTGTCCAGAGTCTCAAGTTTCCTTCCTTTCCACGGTCTTCTGACGTTTAGGCTTGCCAGGAGTGAGCTGTGTGTGTTCGGAAGGCGACCCTCTTCTGAGAGAAGCCTAGTTCCCTGCTGTCAGGTTTGGACTCTTCCTGAAAGCCTCTGCTCCAGGGAGCGGTTTGAAATTGGAGCTGGTGTTCTTCTCCACCCTGTGTGCCTCCTATTGTGTTGCAGAACAGACAGCTTTGCCTAGGTTCCAGCCCTCTGAGCTGTGGGAAAGTGGTTAGTGGTTCAGGATCTAGTCAGTAGCACAAGTTCCTCATTGAGAACAGCAGCACCCCCTGAGCCTGGCGATGCTATACGCCAGCTCTGGCTTGGAAGGGACACTAGGGCTGGGTTTGTAAATCATGTCATTTGTGCAACAGACTCAGAGCAGATTGCACCGCACATCCCAGAAGAGACAAAGCAAATACAATCAAAAAATGAGAATTATCACCCTTAACCTTAAGGAAGAAAATGGGAGCTAAAGAAGGAAGTGCTGAGGGTCAATGATGCTTTAAAAAAACAAAACAATTGCTTTGAAATTACAATATAATTATCTCACTTTTCCTTCACTTCCGTTAGTCCCTCTTGTTTTCTCTCAAATTCATGGCTTCCTTTTCCTTAGTTATTGACACACACACACACACACACACACACACACACCAAAAATCTACCACATGGCCCAGCTGTAATACTCCTTGGGCTATGCCTGAAGGACGCAACATCCTTTACTTCACAGATAGTTTTTAAGCCGTGTTCTTTGCTGCTCTATTCACAATAGCTGGGGAATGGAAACAGCCTAAATGACCTTCATCTGAGGGAAGGGATGCTTCTATTTAGAGGGTCACGTTGATCCGGGAAGCCAGAACCTCCCATCTTATTAAATCCAGGCCTTGTTACCAGTTATGCCTCCTATTACCCTCCGCCGGGAGTTTGAACTTAATGCCATTTCCCCTTCAATGAGGGAAGCCTGGATAGATGGTAATTTGAATGATTAGCCTAATCTGCAGGAAGGCTGCCTGTGGAATTAAGTTAAGCACGCTGTTCTGAGCAGCCTTGTCTGTCAGGCCACTTAAAGGCACCTTGGTGATTTTATGCCCAAACAGAAGCTGAGGAGGGATCATTGGCTTTTATTACTGTCTTAAAGGGTAGTTTAGTGTTTGAATTTGACAAGGGCCCCAGAGAGTTTTCATTATAGATACCATGTGTGGAGTTGGTTTTTTAAGAAAATCCCAATACAAAACATTGCCAGGACTGCTTCTGATGACTATGGGAAATGGCTGCGATGGAAATTTGTCAAGCCATGGGCTGAGGAGAACCGGTCTGATAGGATCTGAGAACTTGGCCCTTGTCTGTCTTTAGCTGGAGGAGGGAGCTAGGCGTGCTTATACCTGGAGACGGCAACACAGACTTTTCTTGCTTTCTTTCGGATCTATAGAACGTGCTAGAGTTACAGGGCAGCTGTACAACCACAAGGAAGGTTTAGCAGCATGTACCTGTAGGGTTTGGGGTCTGATATTAGTCCTGGTTCAGGTTTCCTCCTCGTTCTCCTGAAGTGGTGAGATTCCCACGTGTCAAAGGGAGATGACAGTTCTCAGTGTGTTTGAGGAAGCAGACACAGGATTAAAAATTATATGTACATATGTATGTATGTATATACTTCCATTGGCGTGCAGGGCCTTAGTATTCTAGGCTAGCACTTTAACACTGAATTGTGTCTTTATCCCACAGGATTTGAATCGTTAAAGCAATTGCAATGAAAATTAACTAGAACAAATCATATATAAAGTGTTGTTACATAAAAAGGTATTTACTATTTTTTCCTTAGATATCCTCTTTATTTTTTCTTTTTTGATTAATTAATTTTTTACTTATTTTTCCATTCAAAAATTTCCACTTTCTCCCCTCCTCCCATTCCTCTCCCGCTCCCCCACTCACCCTCCTCCTTCCCCCTCCAGTCTTAAGAGTGTTCAGGGTACCCTGCTCTGTGGGAAGTCCAAGGCCCTCCCCCCTCTATCCAGGCCTAGGAAGGTGTGCATCCAAACAGACTAGGATCCCAAAAAGCCAATACATGCAGTAGAAACAAGTTTCAGTGCCATTGTCAATGACTTCTCAGTCAGCCCCCCATTGTCAGCCACATTCAGAGAGTCCAGTTTGATCACATGCTTGTTCAGTCCCAGTCCAGCTGGATTTGGTGAGCTCCCATTAGATCAGGCACACTGTCTCAGTGGGTGGACCAACCTCTCGCGATCCTGACTTTCTTGCTCATCTTCTCCTTCCTTCTGCTCTTCAACTGGACCTTGGGAGCTCACTCCAGTGCTGTGATGTGGGTCTCTGTCTCTATCTCCACCCATCGCTGGACGAAGGTTCTATGGTGATATTTGAGATATTCATCAGTGTGACTATGGGACAGTATTTACTATTTTGAGTTAATATTTTTTAATTGCTTTTATTGAGCTATATATTTTCCTCTGCTCTCCTCCCTTTCTCCTCTCCTCCCCTTCTCCCCTCTCCCATAGTCCCCACACTCTCAGTTTACTCAGGAGATCTTGTCTTTTTCTACTACCCATGTAGATTAGATCCATGTATGCCTCTCCTAGGGTCCTCTTTGTGGTCTATCCTCTGGGATTGTGAATTGTCGGCTTGTTTTCTTTACTTTATGTCTAAAAACTACTTATGAGTGAGTATATATTATATTTGTCTTTCTGGGTCTGGGTTACCTCACTCAAAATGATGTTTTCTAGATCCATCCATTTGCCACAAATTTCAAGATGTCATGTTTTGTTTTTTTCTCTGCTGTGTAGTACTCTTTCCTTTTCCATTTTTTGGTCGAGGGACATTTAGTTTTTTTTCCAGGTTCTGGGTATGACAAACAATGCTGCTGTGAACATAGTTGAGTACATGTTATTATGGTATGATTGAGTATTCTTTGGGTATATACTGAAAAGTGGTATTGCTGTGTTTTGAGGTAGGTTGTTTCCTAATTTGCTGAGAAATCGCCATACTTATATCCAAAGGGGCTGTACCAGTGTGCAATCCCAGAAGCGATGGAGGAGTGTTCCCTTTACCCCACATCCTCTCCATCATAAGTTGTCATCAGTGTTTTTGATCTTGGCCATTTTTACAGGTGCAAGATGTAATCTTAGAGTTGTTTTGATTTGCATTTTTCTGATGACTAAGGATGTTGAACATTTCCTTAAGCGTCATTTTAGATTCATCTGTTGAAACTTCTCTGTTTAGGTCTGTACTGCATTTTTTTTAATTGGATTATTTGTTCTTTTGATGACCAGTTTCTTGAGTTTTTT
>NC_022020.1:27502835-27541434 GCF_000317375.1 Microtus ochrogaster
TTTTCAGTATTGTAGCTCTGTAGTAGAGTTTGAAGACAGGGTTGTGATGCCTCCAGAGGTTTCTTTATTGCACAAGATTGTTTTGGCTAGCCTGTGTTTTTTGCTTTTCCATATGAAGTTGAGTATTGTTCTTTTGAGGTCTGTGAAGAATTTTGCTAGAATTTTGATGGGCATTGCATTGAATCTACTGTAGACTGCTTTTGGTAAGACTGCCATTTTTACTGTTAATTCTGCATACCCAAGAGCATGGGAGATCTTTCCATTTTCCGGTGTCTTCTTCAATTTCTTTCTTCAAAGATTTAAAGTTCTTTTACATACAGGTCTTCCACTTGTTTGGTTAGAGTTTCTCTGAGATAATTTCTGTTATTTGTGGCTATTGTGAAGTTAACATTTCTTTCATGAAATGGTCTCAGGAACAAACCTTGCTAAGTATACACAGAAGGACTTAAAAGGTTAATAATTAGGGAGGCCAATTTAATTTCAATAATTTCCTTTTTCCTGTTTATCTTCTTAGATTTGTCTTCGGCAAAGCGGAAGTTTGCAGATTCCTTAAATGAATTTAAATTTCAGTGTATTGGAGACGCAGAAACTGATGATGAGATGTGTATAGGTAAGTCACACCCTCGTGGGAGACAGAAACATTCCAGCAAGCCTTCTCTGGAGCTAGGAGGCCTGTTAGTAAGGAATCCAGTGAGCAGTGGAAGGCACAGATAGGAAGGTCAGGGTGGGGCTCCTCCTTGCACTGGCCCCACTCCCTGTTCAGTGGCAGGAGGAAGCTGGGAGTTTTGTGATGGTGTTCCTGTCCACCTTCCTTCAGTGTCCTGCCTAGCTTCGTGACACTCTCCTTTTTTCTCTTAACCCAGACACAATACTAAGAACCTAAGAGTGAATGCAGATGGTAAAGAGAATTGGGTCAGGGTTGCCCAGCCTTAGCTGATGGACTGAGATGAGAATGTTGCTATGTTTTACTTTTTATTTTAAACTGAATTACCACATAAGTTGAACTTATCTCAAGTTCTAGTTTGTTTCTTTCTAAAGTTTCACAGATTTGATCTGTTGGCCTTCCATTTTAGCCTGGTAACAGCTGGCTGGAGCCCTGTGACTGTCACCAGCTGCAGAGCAGAAACAGGATTCAGTCATTAGCTTCCTGTGTCTCCACCTCTCTCTCCTTTAAGTCCCTTACTGAGAGGTGGAGATGAGCTCCCACATAGCACCATGCTGTACTGCTTCCCTCTTTGGTGTCCCCTCCTCTCTTCCATAGCCAGCTCTGAGCACAGAACATTGGTGCAGCCAAGACTCACCACTTGCTCGGGGCTCATAATCTGTTTTTTTCTTATATTGGGCGTTTTAGTTGATGCCACAAAAGGAGGAAGAACTAAGAAGAGCTGGAGCCGGGATTGTAGCCCCAATGGTAGAGCACGTACTTAGTGTATATGAGAGGCTGGGTTCAATGTCCAATACCAAAGCAATAACAAGAATTGGGAAAGTTAAGGTTGTTCAGATGATTTTGAGTCTGTTGCCAGGCAGAACGCCAGGATCTGGGTATGAGCAAAGACATCTGGGAAGTAGCTGAGAGCATTGCCCAAGTATCCTAAAGTCCTGGGGCTACTTCACTAAGTGCCTGTTGCCTTAGTGAAAGATTCTGGCAAAGACCATCTGTGTTTGCCTGCCGTGCTGCAGGCTGCATTCTATTGCCGAGTGACCAGAACTCAGGGAGAAGGAACCCACGAGATGCCAGAGATGTGGCTTCTGGTGCCCGCAGGACTATTTGTTTCGTTGTCGTGCCAAAGCAAATGTTGGGTTCTGATGCAGCCCAGCAACAAAGATTGAAGAGGTTGAATCCTGGACAGGAAATCCTTCAGCTCCTTAGTGGAACTCTGCCCCTTCCAGCCTCAGGGCTGGGAGCCTGCCAGCACCTCAGCAGTCCTGGGAACTCTCAGGAATAGGCGGGTCTTTTCCTTGGAGAAATCCTCTAGCTGGTGTTCCAGGAGCAATTAACCTGCATTTCTGGGTCATCCTGTCTTTCGTGGTTAATGATTAAAAGATGAGGGAATCTGAAGACAGCAGTTGACTTTGGGCATCCGTGTGCATAAGGAATTGAAATCAGTAAGTTGCTTTAAACAGCCGTCATTTTGCTTTCAGTTCATGGCTTCTTTCTTTCTTTTTTTCTCTCTTCCAGCGAGATCTTTGCAAGAATTTGCCACTGTTCTCAGGAATCTTGAAGATGAGCGGAGTCGCATGGTGAGTACCCAGGCAGTCTATATGCTTTGAGAGAGCAAAGACCCAGGTTTAAGTCGAGACTACCTCTGGAGTATTCTGAGGCTGTGAACCCTTGCAGAATTTAATATTTTCTCTGAGTGTTAAAGAATTACCAGCACATAACTTTGGAAGAGGATCATTGTTCTCAAGATCCGAGGAGATTGTTTAGTCAGTAAGGCCCTTGCTGCATAAGCCTGAGGACCTGAGTTCAGATCCCCAGCACCCTTGTAACAAACCGGACTCAGTGGTGCACCTCTGTAATTCCTAGGGTGATGGAGGAAGGTCATTAGTTAAGTAATAAAGAAACTGCTTGGCCTCATAGGTTAAAACATAGGTGGGAGGAGTAAACAGAACAGAATGCTGGGAGGAAGAGGAAGTGAGGTAAGACGCCTCAGACAGACGCCATAGCTCAGCTCTCGGGGGCACACGCGATGAAGCTCCCACCCAGGATGGACATAGGCTAGAATCTTCCCGGTGAGCGCACCTTGGGGTGCTACACACATTATTAGAAATGGGCTAGTCCAGGTGCGAGAGTTAGCCGAGAAGAGGCTAGATGTAATGGGCCAAGAATATAATTTGTGTGTTGTTATTTCGGGGCATAAGCTAGCCAGGCAACCAGGAGCTGGGGAGGCAGGAACACAGCCCGCAGCTCCTACAACACTAGGGTTTGCTGGCTAGTCAGTCTGTCCGAATTGGTGAGTTCTGGGTTCAGTAGAAGACTGTCTCAAAAAGTAAGGTGGAAAAGCAGGCAGATAACCGAGGAATAACATTAATGTCAACCTTAGGCACACATGCGCACACACAGAAGCATGTACACGCACACACACGCATGCATGCACGCACGCACGTACGATCTTAGGGTAGGGATTTGGCTTTGTTAACTTTTCGGAATCTGGCTGAAAGAGAAAGCGTGTGTCCCAGTCTACTTCTCCATGCCTCATCAAACCCATCCAGTGATCATTCAGGGAAGGCATCACTGCTTCACTCTGGCCCCAGGGCACCTGCCACGTAGCTGGCAGTCAGAAAATGCATCCTGGCAAAGAAACGTGGCTGCGGGAGCACCTCAGAAAGAGCCTGCAAATTCAAGAAGCCAATGCTGACCTGTAGGTTCAGTGCTTTCAAACTGGCATTTGCTGTTTTTAGTGGGTGGGATCCCCTTACATTTCCCATATCCCCCAGGTAGCAGGAGGGAAGCCTGGTGAGAAGAAGCCCCCAGCAGGCTTCACACTGGCTTCCATCTGGGGTGGGGGTAGGGGCTCATCTCCTGGTAGGCAGTCCCAGAAGGATGCCAAAATTGGAGCATGTTCCTTCTCTTTCTGTAGCAGTTGCTGACAGCATGAGCTGTCAGGACCAAGACAGTGTGCAGCCAGAGCCTGACCTGTTCTCCGTAGCTCCTGCAATAGCTGTGACGTCCCCTCTGTATCCTCCCAGTTTTCCAGATGAAGATACTGAGGTTCACAGGGGCCACCTTGTGTCCAGGCTCTCATGGTTGATAGGTTGTGCAGTTTTGATTCAAACCCAAATTGACATTGGACCAAAAGATGTGGAGATTTCTTTAAAATTCTCAGGAGGACAGAAGCCCCCACACCTTTGCCTGGCAGAGATCCTCCCTCCTCTGACTACCGACTGCTGCTCGCTTGAGCCCAGACTGGAGCACCAGCGGCAGTGGTAGTGCCCTAGAAAGGGACATGGTTCTTCTGAGTCTGACTCAGGGTCATGTCAATATTTGGGGGCCGCAGTATGGTCAGCAAATCACCCATGAATACCCTGCAAATTGCTGTGGCCTGCGGTAGGGGAACAATGACTGGATTATGCTTTGTTCAACTTGCCTCTGCAATTTTATTATTACTCTCTGCTGTCTGCTTCTGAGTTTCTGGCCATCACAAGCCTCTGCCCACTGTGCTCACCGTGGGACAGCTTTATCATCAATTTGGCTCAGCTCAGCGAAGCTGTACCCTTTTGGAGGAGCCATGGTTGTGAGATATTTTGCTGTCCATTGTGTTTTCTGAACATGTGGTTCATTGCTCAGACTCTGCATGCACCACATGTGTCTGGACAGTCACTGTGGGCCGAGAGTGGCGTCTGTGCTCTACTGTTAGTCCGGTTCCTCCTTACTGTGCTTTGGTAGATGAGAACACAGGTCTTGTCGAGGCTGACAGTGCTAATCATACTGGGATGAGGACCGTTGTCATGCTTCCCATGAGAGCACCAAGTACTCGCATTCTGAGTCTCCTTAGGGCTTGCATCTCAGCATGGGTACCTGCTGGGATAACTTGAGGGACTTCACAAACATCGATATCTGGGATCAGGACCAGAGATTTGCAAAGCTCCCCTGGGGATTCTCATGTGCAACTGAGGTTGAAAACCGCTCAACTGGCTTAGCACACCTTTGTGAACTCTAGAAACTTGTAGTTGATTTATGGGCTAGACCTATATAAGCTAGGTAAACAATACCAGTTAGCAATAAAAATCAGGTAAGTTTGGAACTGTTACCACACTGCAGTGTTAAAATGTTCTCTGTAGAAGTGGAGTGCTTTCAAAATTAAGAAACACGCAAATGGGAATAAATGTGGAGGGCCACTCTTTTCTGTCCCTCACATTGTCCAGGCAGTTCTTTACAGTGTCCACCGAGAGCCTCTGGCATTTTCTGTGTTGTTGCCATTGTGAAGGGCATGCATATGATTTAGAGAAAATAATGCTTTGTTGAAGAGAGATTCCTGAAATAATTAGTAGAGAGAAGCGTGAGCAATGAGTAAAGATCGTAAAATATTGTGCTGCTTTTGAAAAGACTGTAGAATCTTAGAGCCGGAGCAATGCAGCCCCCTCATTTTTCTGGATTAGGAAATTAGAGTCCAGAGAATTTCAGTGTTTTGTTCATGGTCACACACTTGGCAGCTTGTCCAGGGGTCACTCATTCACTCATTTGGTCATTCAGAAGTGTTTGAGTGTGCCTTTGTTTCTGACTTCTTTGGTACTTTGGGAATACTGGGGAGTCTTTTCAGGGCTGGTGTATGTGTTGGTAGATAGTTCTGAGCCAGAAAACTACCTGGCCTCTGAGTTCTGGACAACTTGTCTGAATTACAGCTCTGGAGGTCCGGGAAGGCCTCCACAGAGAAGTGACCTTTAAACTGAGACCTTGATTATAATCTGTCCAGGAGCATCAGAGGGGAAAGCCAGAGACAAAGGGCCCAAGGTAGGACAGACTTGGTGCATTCGAGGTCTGTCGGTGTGACAGGGAATCGGATGTGGGAACTGATGGCTGGGCCCTGTACAATGCAGTTGCGAGGCAGCCTGTGGTCAGGAGACAGAGGTCTGGGCCCCAGTTGGTTCCCTAGGGAACCCATCAGGTATGAAAGGTCTTTTCCATAGATGTCCGAAGGTGTTTTAGATTTTTAATTGAGACTCCATGTTGATGTACTTTGCTTGGGTGAATACTGAACTTATGTCACCTGAAGCTTGAAACTTAGATGGCGTCTGGCACCAGGTACCTGCACCCTGTAGTGGTTGTCTGCCCTTTAGATTCACTTCTTCTAGAGCTCAGAAGGCTGAGGTTAGAGGACTGTAAGGCCCAGGCTGTCCTGGGCTACACAGAGACTCAGCCTCCAACAACAGCAAACTCTCCACGGAGGAAGGTCCCATTAGGAGTTTCTGAGCGGATTCTCTCTTAAGGAGCTATTACACAATGGCACATGGACTGAGGTTTCATCTGGAGGCCAGAGGGAGCATTTGTGAAAGAGCTGCTGTACTTCACTGCTAATCTCTGCTTTTCTTCCCCAGATTGAGAATGCCAGTGAGGTGCTCATCACGCCCTTGGAGAAGTTTCGAAAGGAGCAGATCGGGGCTGCCAGGGTGAGGATTTTGCACACTTTGTTCTTGCCCTTTAGGATGGAGTCTAAAGACAGCTGCACCTCCTCCAGTTCTAGCTCAGCTCCTGAAGTGTAGGCTGCCTGTGGACACCATCAGCAGCCATCCCAGTGTTTTGTTGTCTGATCATTGGGTGCTAATTCATAAACCCCTCAAGGTGGAGGTGTTGCCTCTTTGTGCTAGGTGGCCGTGTGCTTGGACGGTGGACTGACTGGTCGGCCTGCTCATTTTTGTGTCATTGTGAGTGGGGTGGGGAGAACCAAAACTGCATTAAAGCAGAGTTATGAACTAGGCTTTGGGGACACAGGGACTTCTTATAAGCCTCATTAAACAAAGTATATTTACTTATTGTGTGCACGTGCACATGTGTTTGTGTGTATTTGTGTGTCTGCATGCACACACACACACACACACATGCACACACGCGCATGCCAAGTGCTCGTGTGAAAGTCTGAGACCATCATCAGGTCAGTGATGCGCACTTATTAACAGTTGATCTGTCTTGCCAGCTCTCAGCTCATTTTTTGTTATCTGTAGAAATGAGCCTGCCTTTGTTAGATCATTTTCAATTCTTCAAGAGAAACTGAAAATTCAGAGACCTATGAGAAATTTCAGTGGGTAAATATTTTAAGAACACACATATTCTTAATCTAGGTCAGACTCAACTGCATGGATGCTTTAGCCCAGAGGTCACCATTTGTGACTGACCTTGAGGCATTGAGACCAAATAGCTAGTTCGTTCGTTCGTTCATTCACTCATTCATTCATTCATTCATTCATTCATTTTCTTTCTTTCTAATTTAAATTTTTATTGAAAATAGAATTTTTTATACATTATAGTCTGACATGGTTTTTTTTCTTCCCCAACTCCTACCAGATTTTCTCTATATCTCCACCCACCTAAATTATGACTTTTTTTTCCCCTTTTAAGAAACAAATAGATAGGCAATAAAAAAACAAAATAACTTCCCCTTAAACCGAAAACAAACAAACCAGAATAGGACAAAACAAACAGGAGAAGAAGAAAAAAAGCCAAAGAAGCACAAGAAACACACACACACACACACGTAGAAATTTCATAAAAACTCAAAATCAGAAACTGTATTATATCAATAACTTATAAGGTTAAAAAAATGATGCAACAAAGCATCATGAGACAAAAGCCTTCAGAAGGACCATTGCACTTCTTTTGTGCTGTCCATCACTGCTCTGCACCGCCCTGACCTTACGTGTGGTTTGTATACCCAGGAAGTTTGTTGGAGAAAACTAATTTTTGTAATGTGTTACTAGAAGAGGGCCCAGGGAAGCCTGTTCCTTTGTCTGGAGTTGAGTCACTAACTAAACTAGCCGAGTGTTAAAGTCACTACCTAAACTAGCCGAGTGTTAAAGGCCCCTGCAGGGGAGATGTGTTCGTCCGAATGGTAGCAAGAGGCTCTGTCCCATATTTTCCCAACATTCTAGAGTGGTGAATGAATTCAAACACAGCCCCTTGAACCATCCACGGGGGGGGGGAGACTGAGGCAATTCCATGCTTTCTGTAGGTTTTACTTTGAAAACTGTCCTGGAGAAGTCTTGTACGAGTGAGCTTTGTCTCTCTGCCTTCCAGCTGCTTTTTAGAAATGGACATGCCTACTGAAAAGGATAATGCTTGGTTAAAGCTTCCAGGGGATGCTTAGCCTTACTTTGAAGGGAAGACCATGGAAGGATTTTTCTCCTAGTTTACAGCAGATTTGTAACCATTTAAGTTTACATTTAGGAAGAAAGAAGTACGTATTGCTTCTGTTCCAGAGATGCATCTTCTACTAAGACTCCTGTCCACCACCACGCCTCTCTGTAATATCTGAGACTATATGGCTAGCAGTTCTCTTAGTGGTCCAGGAAGTCACCTGCTTTTGCATGGCCGGGGCCTGTATGTTCCTGTGTTCAGACACCTACCACAGAGGGTTATGACCTGCCTGTCATCTTTACAGTAGCTGCTTCTAATGGAAAGCATAGACACCCTCCCACTCTGGCCCTCCCCTGTATTGTTTTGGGAGTTACCATAGTTACTAGGGAGGAGCAATACAGCTCCCTCTGCGTTTACTACAGTGATCCTGTGACAGGATCATCACCTTTGCCTACAGGTGCCTACAGGTGCTACACTGCTTTAAGCTTCCCCCAGGCAAATTGTTAATGATTTTAATTTTGGTATTTGAGGTGATTTCTCATCCCTCCTTCTTTGTCATTTCTTGTTTTCTTTCCCAGTGTATCCCCCTCTCAACCCACCCCTACATTCATATCCTAGTAGTATGTGAATTTGAGAGAACACCTACAAAGCTTAAAGGCAACCCAGGGAGGCGCCTCAGAGACACCCAAGGAGCCAGCAGGGCTCTTCACCTGTTTTGGGTGGTTCAGAGCTTGTTCCTGAATTCTGTGTATTTGATGCTAAAATTATTTTTTCCCCTCCTGCCTCTCTTCTCTGCTGCTGCTTTGGTTGCCATAACAACCTGTTGCACAGGGGTCCAGGATGGGGAGTTTGTCTTAGATTCTTTTTGTTGTTGCTGTTGGGATCAAATGCTTCAGACAAAGGAACTTAAGGAAGAAAGGGTTCATTTCAGCTCTCAGTTCCAGGAGACAGTGCATCTTGAGTCACAGTGGGAAGGGCTTGAGGCTACTGATCACTTCACCAGCCAAGGGACAGAGCAATGCTGCCTGCTTCTCCTTGGGTCCTCTCTCCATACAATGCAGGATCCTAGTCTGACTGCTACCTTGCCCAGTGGGAGTTTCCCCCCTCAGTTCACACAGTCAAGATAATCCCCCATAGGTATATTGAAGCCTGTCCCAGGTGATTCCAGATTTTGTCAAGTTGACAATTAGCACTAACCATAGCAGGATCTTTGGGTATTCTTGTGCTAGAGGCCACTCAGGAATAAAGTGGGACCCCCAGATCCTGTCGTAACTGTGGCCCTAAGTCTATATTTTGGCTTTTTCTACACAGGAGGCAGAGTGGCAGTGCTGTGCTTTGTAGTGAAAGCAGAATAGGCACCTGAGAGTAGCGGGTAGGAGTGGCTTTAGAGCGAGGCTGCGTGTTCCAGACTTACCGTATGCAGCTTTAGAAGTGGAGGCTTCTGAAGCTCCACGTCCCTGTTTCCTCATCTTTAAAAGGGGACAATAAAACTTTTCCCCATAGAGTGCTTAAGAATAAATGAGTGAACCCATAGGAAGCACTTAAGATAGTATGTGTCCTATGGCTGTTTGAACAGAAGGACAGTGCTTGTCATTTAGTCATTCATCTGGGGTTATGACATTAGGTCACACAGATCATTAAGAGTATATGAGAAGGGCTGAAGAGATGGCTCAGTGGATAAGTGTGCATTTTGCTTTTGCAGATGACCTGAGTTTCATTCTAGGACCCATATTGGGCTGCCTATAATTCAGGGTATCTGATGCCCTCCTGTAAGGGCACATATTCACATGTGTAAACACACACACACACACACACACACACCACACACAGTTAAAAATTAAAAAAAAACAAACCACAAAATATATATGTGAGACCCCAACACTATACTCTGTAGTTGGGATTAGTGGATGACAAGCAGATATGGTTGCCCTGGCTGACAGAAGAGCATTAGACACAAGGCTATAAACAATGCCTGGTTCCAAACTGTGGTATGTGCTTCGGGAGGGTTGCCTTCATCCAGCTGACACTTGCAAGGCAAATGTTGCATTTGATGAAAAGGAAGTGGTTGCAGATGGCAAGTACCTTATCAGCATCAGCACCACCATTCCTGTCACTGTTCCCACCATTCCTGTCACCATCAGCAGTGAGAGTAGCAGCAGCGGCCCCCCACTCCCACCAGCATTATCACCACCATTGCTCCAGTTAGCACCATTTCCACATGCCCAGAGTGTCAGTTGCCGGGATAAGGCACCATGGCCAAAAGCAACTTGAGGAGGAAAGGGCTTGATTACCTTCTACTTCAGAGGATATCACCAAGGAAAGTCAGGGCAGGAACTCAAGGCAGGAACCTGGAGGCAGGAACTGAAACAGAAGCCGTGGAAGAACACTGCTTACTGGCTTGCTCCTCATGGCTTGCTCTCCTTGCTTTCTTTAGCACCTAGGACCACCAGTTCAGGAGTGGCAGCGCCCCCTACAGTGCCTAGGCCTTTCACATCAATCATCGATCAATAAAATGTTCTCCAGCCTAATATGGTGGGGGCATTTTATCAGTTGAGGTTCTCTTTTCAGTTGTATCAAGTTGATATAAAATTTTCCGGCACAGCCATTATCATCTCTACCATTATTGCCACCACTGCTGCCACCATTATCACAAACACCACCACCATATGGTGACAGTGACTGCTTCCACCAGCACCATCGGTCTGCTACCTGTACTCCCAGTGGCCTCTGTCACCACCGTTATCACACCACCATTACCATTGGCACCACAGTTATCACCTCTCACCAGTATTTCCATCCCTGGAATATACTGCGTGCTGTCCATGCGGCAGTCACTTTGCTAAGCGCTCTTTGTGGTTCAACTCATTTAATCCAAGTAACGCTGTGAAGAGCGAGTGTTCTTGTTTTATCACAGAGTTGTGAGCTGCATGATGGAACCTGAGCAATGATCTTATCTAGTCAGCCTGTGTTTGTAGAGGAGCAGGTTGGGTCCTAGAAGGTGATGGTGGTAAATGAGGCTGGAGAGAGAGCTTAACTGTTAAGAGGCCGTATATGTGCTCTTTGAGGGCCCAAGATCAGTTCCCAGCACCCACAACAAGCAGTTCACAACAGCCTGTAACTCCGGTTTCAGGGCATTCAGCATCTACCTTCTGGCTTCTGAGGGCACCCATACTCACTTGCACATACCCCTACCTAGACACACAGAGATGCACCCCATAAAACACAGTATCTTTTAAAAACTAAAAGGAGAAAGCTACTAACTGAGTGCCAGCAACCATCTCTGCTTGCTTCACTGACTCTGGATGCAGTGTGACCAACTGCCGCGGATGCTTAGAACCATGACCTACCGTGGGATGGACTGTACCCCGGAACTGACTTACCGTGGGATGGACTGTACCCCGGAACTGACTTACCGTGGGGTGGACTGAACCCCGGAATTGACTTACCGTGGGGTGGACTGAATCCCGGAACTGACTTACCTAGGGATGGACTGAACCCTGGAACTGACTTACCGTGGGGTGGACTGTACCCGGAACTGACTTACCGTGGGGGTAGACTGAACCCCGGAACTGACTTACCGTGGCATGGACTGAACCCCGGAATTGACTTACCGTGAGGTGGACTGAACCCCGGAACTGACTTACCGTGGGATGGACTGTACCCCGGAACTGACTTACCATGGGATGGACTGAACCCGGAACTGACTTACCATGGGATAGACTGTACCCCGAAACTGACTTACCATGGGATGGACTGTACCCCAGAACTGACTTACTGTGGAATGGACTGTACCCCGGAACTGACTTACCATGGGATAGAATGTACCCTGGAACTGACTTACCATGGGATCGACTGTATCCTGCAACTGAGCCAGACGAAACCCTTTCTTCCTGAAGTTGTGTTTGTCAGTGTTGTTTGGTAGTGTTAGACAAGGCACCGGCAAACTGCGTTAAGTTTCCCCGCAGAGGCCTTGGTGCTGTCTCAGCATGGGGCTTTTCTTTCCCCCTTTCTCTCAGCTCCCTTCTCTGATTGTGGCAGTCCAGTGACCATAGACTCTGGAGGCTCCAGTCCCCTAAAAGTTAGAAAATGCCAGTGACTCATGCCCCCTGGCCTTTCCTAACCTTCGGCCTGTGGCCCTGCCTGGCTGTAGGGTACTCTGTGGGGTTGCCGGCCACTAGGCTAATGAGAGTGGATTTGTGTGATGTGAGCATTGAGTGGGGTTGGAATCCAGCTCCGGGCTTATGATTTAAAGTAGAGGAGTTGCTTGTCTGGGCCTTTCTCAGACTTGGAGACGAATGCCTCTGTGAGCCTTTCCTTGACTCATGCTTGCTTGCTTCGTGGTGTGAGTATAGAGGATTCTCAGGCACAATTCTTCAGATTGTAGGAATGGGTTCACGCCCGCTAAGTGTGTATATGATCATTTCTGCTCTCTGCGAGGCTTAGGAGCTTGATAGGACTTCTTGGCTCAGAGTGTTCTGCCCTAGGATGCCCCTAGCATTGCTGGCTGCCTGTTCTGGGCACCTCCCCTCTGCCTCCTCAGGTGTTCACCAGGTCTCAGTTTTCATCTCTCCCCATTGAGGCCTCTCCTAAGAACCCTCTGTTCTTTTTTTTATTTTTTTTAAACCTCTTACAGTAGTCTGTAATTATATTACTTATTTGTTTCCTGGTTAATTGTGTTTCTCTTCCCACTAGAATGTTCCCATCATGAGAAGAGGAGTCACTGCCCAAAGTAGATCCTAGGACAGAGTGATCGCTAGTCCTGAGTTTGTAAGATGAATAGAGACGCCTTCCTTATCTAGCTGGAAACGCCTTTATTTCATAGTCTTTAGAGCTGCACAGAGTATCTCATTTGGGCGCCAGATGAGTCAAAAGCAGGCTGACACACTGGGGTTGTGCACCCCAGCATTCGTGCTAGACTTGAGCAGCTTCCCAGCCCCGCCCACAGCCGTGCGGAGGGCAGAGACCGACTGCCTGTGACTGTGTCTCAAGTGGGCAGAGTGTGGGCTTTAAAGGCAGATCGCGTTAGCTTGGTGTCAGCCTTGTCATTCTCTGTGACATTTTGCAAATTGCCTTCCTTCTGAGTTTTCTTACCTCTAAAATGGGGAATAAAAATAGAACCTTGGTGACTCAAGGACTCGGTGTGAGAGCACAGGTTGATATGTATATTATTAAATCATTTTTCATTTCTTAGACAATAGTTCAAGCTAATAAAAACTTCTCAACAAAAGGGAAGAATTTTCATGTCTCAGTTCCTTGACTCGTGTTTACATGGGCCACACCAGGTTTGTACCATGCTGCCACTGCCTTCCAGTCTTTCACATGATGGGTAATACACTTCCTGTATGTCCCATGCCATCATTATAAGCCCCATCTGTGGATAGCAGCTATGCTTTGACATTGGTTTTGAGGTTTGCTGTCCTTGATGGACATTATCTAAAGAGCAGGAGCATCATCATTTTGGGTGGAGGGAATGGTGAACTGTGAGCACACAAAGGTCCTGAGGGATCCAGCTACTTCACTCCCGTAACTTCTTACTCTCTCCCCCACCCCAGGAAGCCAAAAAGAAGTACGACAAAGAGACAGAGAAGTACTGTGGCGTCTTAGAAAAGCACTTGAATTTGTCTTCCAAGAAAAAGGAAGCCCAGCTGCAGGAGGTGAGAAACCACAGAGCTCCTGCACGGTGTTAGTTTCTGTGTGGTGCTGTGGATAGAAGCCGATTGCTGTGTGTGAGCCAATACCTGGATTGGAGGAGACCCGAGAAACAGGGGCTCCAGGCTGAAGCCTCCTCCAGGGCCATGCTCTCCTTGTCCCACTTCCTTGCTCTGTAACCTGCTAGTGGCAGAGGAACAGTGCTGCCCACTACCTCCTCGTGGGCTGTGCCTCTTCATCTCCAGCTCAGATCTGCTGCTGCTTCTCTCACCCTTGGCCTTAATGCTGCGTTTTCGCCCACCTGACCTCCTGCCTTGTGTTAGTGCCTTCCAAGACTGGTGTCTGAAATACTTGGGTTTTCTTATTGTTTCTTAATAATAGCTTCTAATTGTTTCAGTGCAGCATTTGATAATTTCCCCCGTTTTTATTTTTAATAATATCTTACTGTCATGCATCTATTTTAAATGTTGTTAATCATTTTCTTATTAAAACATTCTTTGATTGGGCATGGTGGCAGAAATCTGTTATGCCAGCACTGTAGGACAAGAAGGAGGATTGTGAGTTCAAGGCTGGCCTGGGCTACGAGAGAGACTCTGTCTCAGAAAAACAAGGGTTGGGGTATAATCTTAATGCCAGAGTGTAAGGCTGTGCACCGCCTACCACAAAAAAGAAATTCTCTGACATGCTCATCTAAACAGTCATTTATTTTGAATGAAAGGTCAGTGTGGCATGCATGGAGCTGCCACCATCTTTCACTGTTTTTGGAGCTTTTCAGTTTGAGTCCATACATCCAGGAAGGAAGCCATTAAAGGGCAGCAGTGTGGAATGCTGCTGCCACCTAGTGGATCATGATGATATTTTAAAGAGTAGTGTGTTCTTCAATGGCTATGAAGTTTGCATGAAAAGTCATATTTGTTCCTTGTGCTAATACTCACTGGCTACATCTGTGGATGTCTGTAGAGGGCATGGGTGTTTAGTGAGAGTTTGACGAAGGATCTGCTCTTGTGGAACTTAAAGTTCTGGAGTATGTCTCCCAAGAAACACAAAATAATTGTTTGATAGGTCAAGCTGGAGTGTATGCGTGTGTGTGTGTGTGTGTGTGTGTGTGTGTGTGTGTGTGTGCGCGCGCGCGCATCCGTAAACATACTGTTTGGAATAGTTTTCAGTATCTTACCATTTTTATTCAGTATGATGCTGTTTGATTTCTATTAATAATTTACCTTCACATATTTTCTCCTTGCTTAGTGTATTCCTTAGTTAATAGCTTGTTCTCTCTGTTAAATCCTGTCTTGTTTGCAGGCAGACAGCCAAGTGGACCTGGTTCGGCATCATTTTTATGAAGTGTCCCTGGAGTATGTCTTTAAGGTGCAGGAAGTCCAAGAGAGAAAGATGTTTGAGTTTGTGGAGCCTGTGAGTAGCTGTTTGCTTCCATCTGAACCACCCAGTAGCACAGCACAAATTCTGTTGTTTTTAATAAACTCCCAAGTCAGATATTAGAGGGTGAAAGCTGGAGAGGTCAGAGAAGCAGAGTGTCCAGCCACTGGAGAGACCTTTTACCTCTACCGAATTCTCAGACTGAAGGGGAGATCCTGTCTCTACTAACGCTCAGACTGCATCTTCAGACTGCACCGTCTCCACTAAACCTCAGATTGCAGTGAGCTCCAGTCTCTTCCTGCCTTATATTCCTCTCTCTGCCCAGCCACATACCTTCCTGTCTCCACCTCTCTAGTGCCCGGCCTCTAATGGCTCAGCTCTACACGCTGACTTTCAGACAAGCTTTAGTTGTTAAAACACAAAGTATCACTCACTACACAGCAGTGATAATGAAAATACTGCCCCATGCAGGAGGATGTTGAGCAGCCCCAGGCCTGGACTATGTCTTCTTTTAAGTGGGGAAAGCCACTTTGGCTCCCCAGACTCTTCCCAGCATGGGAGCTGTTGGTAGAGCACTTAGTGATGGAGACAGTACAGTCAGCATCGGCTCCGGCCTCTGACCACCTCCTATTGCACTGTTGGATCTGCAGGGAGAAGTGTAAGTGGGATTCTTGCAGGGAGATGTCACAGTCCAGCAGCTCTGCTTTGTCCCACTCCTCCATCAGCCTGCACGTGGGAGTAATTCTAGGAAGCAGTGGAATGCACCCTGTTGTGTTCTCATCCTGCCCCTGGCTTCAGAGCCCTTCTGCCCCAGTCAGGCTCTGTGGAGAGGCTCCTAGAGAAGGTGACTTCTCACGGTGGATTTGTCATAGGCAGCGCAGCACAGAGATTCTGCTGAGGGGACAGCAATGGAATCCAGACTTGGCAGTGTCTCACTGGGCACGAAAGAGTGCCACATGGAAATGGGAAAAAGTCCGACCTGACAGTTGTGCCATCCTTGTTAGAGTTCCAGTCAGCATGTGCTGCTCCACCTACTGTGACACCTGAGCAAGGGCTCCACATTGGGAAGACTTTAGGGAGCCATGAAGGTGGGGAAGAGATAGGGGCAGGGACAGGGGAGAGGTTTAGAGGGGAAGGGTAGGGGGTGGATGGATTTTGTCAAAATACATTCCTGTATGAAGAGTTTTTTTGTTTTTGTTTTTTTTTTTTAAATATTTGGCCATAAGAAGACTTTTCTACATTTAAAAAGTAGTGATCTTAGGCAGAAAATTCTTGCTTTTGGAGAGTATTATTCCAGCTGGCCCATCTGATTTTGGAGTTTGGTCTTTCAGTAGACACCCTTAACAAGTAAGATATCACACCTCTTAGTTTGGGTTGAATGACAACCACAAAACCCTCACACCCAACAGATGTTTACTTCTGACATGTTTGTCAGCTCTGACTACACAGGTAGGTGTGGCTGGGCTCATTGCCTGGGTTTTCTTCTTCTCTCTTTGGTTCTTCCCCCTCCTCTTCATCACCATCACTATATTTATAGAGGCAATTCCAGCTCTGCGACTTACTAGCTGAGACCTTGTACAAGGTTACATCTAAGTGTTCCTGCTCCTTCATTTGAAGACGAGGATAGAACCAGTGCACCCCCCTTCTCAGGCATTTTAAGAACTGAATCGTGTAATGGAGGTGAGGACAGAAAAGCACAGGCTTCCTTCACGCTGTCCTTGCATACAACACGGTTTCAACAGCACTTTGCAGGAGACTCCCCTGGGGGCTCCCACGCTTAGCTGATGGGATTGGGCTAGAGAAGGGCGGTCTGAACCTCTACCACTTTGAGAACCACTGTGAGCACTGTGATGGCCTGGTTCTTCACCGTGGAATAGCGTCTGATTACAGGCAGAAAGGAAACCACAAGAACCCATTGAGTGAGATTTCTGGGCACACAGATGCTGGTCACCGAAGCTGCAGATGGTGAGGTGTCTGCAGCTCAGATGAAAGTGCTCCCAGTGGGCTGGCTTTCCCTGAAAGTGCTCCCAGAAAGAGGACGTCTGGGGGAGGTGTTGGCAGAGCCATGCTTCCTCAGAAGCCTACAGACAATGTGTCTTTCCTTGCCTCTCCTAACTCCATCAGTTTCCCCACAACCCTTGTCTTTCCATGACTGGACTGGAAGCACTACCTTGTGGAAGGGGATAGAGGGAGATGGCAGTGGAGAAGTAAAGACGCCGTGAGGGGAGAAGGAAAGGCCCAGGAGAACAGCACACAAGGAAGTGTTTCCTATAGAAGTGAGACCAAAGGACGTGAGAACCAATATAAACCTTAGCAGTCACCCTGTCTTCTGTCTCCACAGGACAAGTGAGGTCTTGTTTACTTTCAGTGAAGGGAAGGCTGAGTTCATAGCAATGACTTTAGGTTCAGTTGCTTATTTGGGGCATCTTTCTTAAAAAGCAGGTGCAGAAGGGCCAGAGAGATGGCTCAGTAGTTAAGAACGCTGGCTGCTCTTCCAGGGGACCCACGCAGAGGCTCACAGCCATCTATAATTCTTGTTTCAGGGAATCTGCTGCCCTCTTGTGGCCTCTCTGGGCACTGCATGTACATGATAAATGTACATACAGGCCAAAAAAACCAACCAAACAAAAAACCACCACCACCACAACAACAAAACCACCTATACACACAAAACAACAGAATAATAAAAAAAAGTAAATGGAAATCAAATTTTTAGTGCTTTGGAGAAGTGCTGGAACCCAGAATTTCAGTTGTTATCTGCAGGGAGAATGAGGAGAGAAGAACAGCTTTTACTGTGGCTACCTAGACTTCAGAGTAGTCCTTCTCTATTTCTGGAGTTGTCTAGAAGGAAAGGGATATGCATCTTCCTCTCAGGAAACAGTTATGTAGAGGGAATCCTAAAGTTTTTGCCTTCTCTGAAGAGAAGAGTTTAGTACTGGCCTTCTATACTCTAAGGCCCTAAAAACTTACTGACTTAGGTCAGGAGTAGATGTGGCATATGCTACCCTAACTAGATGCTTGACAGACAGAGGACCCAGTGATGCCTACTTGCTGACCTCCCATAAGAATGTAAAGGGACAGAGCAGAGGGAGGTCAAGCTACCATTTTAGTATAGTGTTGGTCTTATACGACCTCTGAAGTTGTTGGGGACAGAGCCTGGATCCTGGTAGCTGGAACATGTAGGTTTGCTGACCTACATGCCAATTATAGCAAAGGTAATTGTGAAAAGCAGAGAAAGAAGGTTTATTCAGTGTGGCCACACTGTAAAAGAGAACAAATGAAGAGTTCTAGTGAAGCTGCCTCCCCAAGTCCACCTTGAGGTCATGATATAAGGTTTAGGTTTAAACAGAAGGTAAGAGGTATGCCTGACTCAGTATTCCTGGTCAAGGGGCTATCCTGCCTATAACTGTCTCAGCTCCAGTTTGTCCTACAAGGTGATTGGACAGCTTGTGTGAAATCTCTTCTCACAAAAAAGTCTGTCCTCCGGCCAGCCCCAGGTGTCAGAGACACCCTCTCCTTCTCCTAGCATGAGAGTCCCAAGGAAAGTTTGTCTCAGTAGTCTGGTAGCCAAAGGCAGGCACACAAGTGACTCTTCTAGAATATGCTCATTCCTGCCACTGTGGTTACGCCAGTACAAAGTTCTTCTGTAGTCTGGGCTCAGCATGTGGTCTGTCCTGTCGGGGCACCCCTCCTCTGGTGCTAATCACTCCTGTCAGACGCAGTACAAAGTACAGAGTGAATTCCTTCACAGGCGCCAGTGGAGCTGCCAATCTGAAAAGTGGAGCTGGTGAAAAGAGGTACAGATGTGTTTGTGGAGGGGCTGGAAAGCTAAATGCCACAACACAAAGGAAAACAGATGCATTTCCCATAACGGATGGTGGTGGGGTCTGGAGGTCAGAGTAGACCTCTCAGCAAGCAGCTGTGACCTCAGAACCTTCCCAGCCTGGCTCTGCCTTTCACTATTGCCCCTTCTTCATGTTAACACTGCGCTTGCAGGCAGTCTGGGGAGCACTTGGGAAGGGCCTGGGAGGTTCGTGTGTCAGCATTGTAGAGAAACACACAGGAATGTTGTGGGTGGGGCATAGGGCAGTTGTTGAGGATATGAAGGTGTTGTGTGAGAAACTGCGGTGAACAGGTGATTCCATCACTTTGTGTGGTGGAGATTAGATCATGAACACACCTATTAGCCTTAGAGGATTTAAACGGGAGTCAAGGGACCTAGCATAATTGAAGCCAGGGTGGTGTGTGGTCGCTTCATAAAGGGGTTTTTAGTGTTAACTGTGGGGAAGTTGAAATGTGCCTAGGTGTAAGTCTGTTCTGGGTGACTTCCTGTGATCTGGCTAGATTATAGGTGCAGAGCTCACCAGCTTCCTTAACAACTTCCGAGTCCATGTGACAACCTGGTGTTATGACTGTTGAGCAGCTCAGGTTGCAGCTTCAGCCTGTAGTTCTGAAGAGGTGATGTTCTTAGGCAGTGGTAAGCATTGGGACCAAAGAATAGGTTTTGAATCCTGCCTGACACTCACCATGAAGTAGGGGATAAGTGACTTAGCCTCCAGAGGTGCCTCCTCATTATTTAAGCGGGTCCTTTTAACATTGAAGTCCTAGGTGGTGTGAGCACTCAGTGATACAGGACATGGGAGGACACAGCATCTCACCCACAGAGTTGCTCAGTGTGTGTTCGTTCACATTACTGCCTGTTCTATGCTTCCCAGACAGACGGTGCTGGAAACTCAGAACTTGCTACATTTTCTCTTCTCAGCTGGCCTGTGTGACCTCTGCCTTTCTTCCCTCTTGACAGCTCCTGGCCTTCCTGCAAGGACTCTTCACTTTCTATCACCATGGTTATGAGCTGGCCAAGGATTTTGGTGACTTTAAGACACAGTTGACCATCAGCATACAAAATGTGAGTGGGGGCAGGGACCAGAGAGGGAAAGGAGAGGGTGTGTTTGCTCCAGAGTTTCTCCTCATGCATTGGAATGAGGTGTGTGAGGTTGGTTCCCGATTAGGCTCAGAGGACTACAACGGGGATCGGTTGTTTCCAGAATGTGAAATGGCCCAGGTCTAAGCACCATTTCTCTTCCTGGAAGTGTTGCTGCTGGTTCTATGTGTTTTTCAGAACAGTGTCAGGATTTCCTTGGCAGTGGAAATCCCAGTAGCCCAGGCCAGACTAGCTGCCTTCTGTGCAACCAGCTGCCTGGCCTCCTGAGGTCTTATGTGAGTGTTCAGGGGTGAGAACTCAAATGGTGTGCTCTTGCTGGGCCCTTAGCAAGGCCGACAGGACATCTAAGTCAGTGCTATCCAAATACAGCTGCCTCTCTGGCTTAAACCTGGGACTCTGGTGTGCAGAGTTGTTTATGGTATTTGGGGCATAAGTCATAAGGCCAGCTCTCCTTTCACTTTGGGATTGACCATGAGTCCCAAAGCACTCCTGTGTAGGACCTAGATCCAGGTATTTCCTGCATGGCTTGTCCTACATGGCCTTTGGAAGTTTGGACCTTACATGGTGGTTCCTTGTTGACTGGGAGAGCAGGAAGTGGAGGAATGTATATATATTTATATAAATGAATATATATACATTCATTCCTTGGATGAAACACAAGTTCTCATACATGCTAGGCAAACTTCACTTCAGTCTGAAGGCAGACTTTGAAATAGGGATTCATGGATAGTAATAACTCAGGGCCTCTGAGAGACTGAGCAAGATGTAGTTGGAGGTTTTAGACTCGGGTTCCGAGAGGGCCTGAGTAGAAGCCAGGCTGTTCTGCATGAGGGGATGATGTAGAAAGCACCCCTTTTAGGAGGATGCCATCTGTGAGCCATCAGCAAGCTACATTTCTTGCAGCTGGAGTTTTGAGGACCGTGGTCCTAAAGGTCCTAAAGGTTCTGCTGTTCTGGACTGCTTATTTAAACACCCTCCACTGACTCCAAGAGTTGCCACGCACGCTTGAGGAGTTAGGTTGGGTGTTCGCATGCTTCCTCGGAGATCTTGGTGGTTGCTAGAGTTTGAGTCCTCCAGGTATGGGACTGTAAGGCAAAGATGTACTTTTGCAAGTGAAAATTTGCCCATTTCCTAGACCATTGAATCGCCCCTTATTTAGTTTTATATCTAAGCTTTCTGTTTAGGCTGATATTCTGAAGTATTAAGAGATTTCATTTTTTTTTTTCCTGCATTTGATCCTTTGAACAAAATTCCTTCGTTCCAGACAAGAAACCGCTTCGAAGGAACCAGGTCTGAAGTGGAATCGCTGATGAAGAAGATGAAGGAAAACCCCCTTGAGCACAAGACCATCAGCCCCTACACCATGGAAGGGTACCTCTACGTGCAGGAGAAACGTGAGTGCGCTGACTGGCAGGAGGGGGTGCACTCGCAGCCTTGGGCAGGCGTTGCTTCTGTAGGTGCCTGCAGATCAGTGTCCGCAGTCTTTCCTGCCTCCAGGTGATGTGTTCTGTTCCCTCTGGCTAGGATTTCTCTCAGATGCTGCCTTCCCCCGAGGCTCTGTGGTAGGTAGTTCCTTTCTTCCTAGCATCTCTCTCCTTTTGAACCTCCATGTCTTAGGGTGCTTATGCACCCCACCCCAACCACATGGGCATTGGAAAGTCTTACAGACCACACCCCCTTGAGTGCCTTAGAATTTGGTGACTGCTTTTAGTTGAGAGTTATCATGGCTTGGGCCCTTTTGCTTTCCTTCCCAACTCCTGTGATTCCAATACTTGGATTTTACGGAAAGTCAAAATGAAGAGGAGAGTCAGGAAGAGGACCCATCTCCTTGTAATGCAGTCAAGGGAAGAAAGGCCAGGAGCTGCTCCTTGAATGCAGTCTTTTGGGAGGACTCACACGCACACCTTAGGTTCCGGGGAAGGCTTAGAGGGTATGCATCCAGGGCAGCACCTCCAGGCGCCAGGAAGAAGACCCTGAAAGCTTCTGCTTTTAATGTTTGTTCTACTAGCAGGCACCCGGTCCTCCTTAACAGGATCTTGCTGAGTAGTCCAGACTGACCTTGAACTCGTGATTGAACTTTGACTTTTCCTTCTGAGTTCCAGAGTCACACACCTGTATGCCAGCATGTTTTCTTAGCAGGAGGCAGGGCTCCTGTATCATGCTGGTGTGTGTTCTCTGTGGTCCTCTCAGGCAGTGACTTCACTCCTGAGAGCCCCCGGTGAAGTAGGATAGAAACTCTTTGTTCTCGTGATTATATACTTAGTACTAGTGCTCACGCATAATTGCTCAGGCTTATAGTTGTTCCCATCTGACACTAGAGACTGAAGTGGGGTTGGAAGTATTGGCTACAGTAAGGGTTTTACATTCCTTGTTCTTTGAGGAATGAGCTTGAGGGGGGTTATAGGAAGCAGAAGCCACTTCATTGGTGTGCTTCTCTCCCTGAGTATGGAGTGGTGCCCTCTTTGCCATGCGGGCAGATTCCCTCACTCCATCCCACTGCCATGGCTGGAGGTGACTTAGAAAAGCAGACTTTCAGGAAGGCGAGGGTAGAGGTCACTGTGCCTGCAGTGCAAGGCTGCTGCCGTTCTTTGCCTGTGCCTGCGGGTCACTTTTTGCTAACACTGCATGGCACAGCTCTAGGCACACATTTCTCACGCTCTTGACACTAACATGTCGCTTTTTGTTAGAACTACCTCTTTTCTAGCACACCACTTCAAGCGTTTCATTAGGATACTATATACTTTGGGAACTTACTATTTTTGGTAATTTCCAAGCTTACAGGAAAGTTGCAAGAATGGTATGAAGAAAACATGAATTCAGATCCACGGTTTCTCAACGCTTTGCTCTGATTGCCCCTCCTGTTTTCAGTGTTTGGCTGTGGATATGTGCACTACCCATATACACTCCATTTCTCCTGAGCTCTTCCGCTCTAATGCTCCATCATGGTGCCCATTGGTTCCCTGCTGGTCTTCGTTTCCATCATCCAGTCAAGACACTGTGTTGTCTCTCCTCTGTATGGCCGCTGCTTTCTCTTTGTAACTAACCAGCATTCTGTGGGAGTCACCTGACAGTTACGTAAAAGCTTTCTCTTCTCCATGTTTCTCCTAGAGCTGTGACCTATTGATCCTTGCCTAGCCTGATCTGTACTGTGATGGAAATTTCCCACTTTTACTGGTGTTGCCAGAGTTATTGCTTCTTTTTACCCACCCTCCATATCTGTCCATCTGCCCACCTGTCAGACCATCTGTCCTTCCCTATGTTTCCATTGTCAATAAAGCCTTAAGATTCATGTTTCACTCAGAGGCTCTAATCTGTTACTTTATATACCTTCACGTCCACATTGTTTAAGACAAAGCACTGGAACTTCCCCCAAGCTCTCAGAATGTTTGGTTTTTAAATTGCCTTTAATAATTAATGTATTTCTGTGTATACGTTTGTGTGTGCCTGTGTGAGTGAGTGTAAGAGACAGAAACAGGAGTGAGATAGAGGAGAGAGAATGCGTATATACATATATATATATTATACATAATATATATGAGTGTGTGTGTTCTTGTGGGTATACAAGTGTGCCTATGCATGTGGTTGCCAGAGATTAACCTCAGGTATTGTTTCTTAGGTGATATTCACCTTGTTTTTTTTTGGACAAGTTTCTCATTGGCCTGAAATTCACTGAGTAGGCGCAGATGAACCAGGAAGCCCCAAGTATCTATCTGTCTCCCCCTCTCCAACTGTGCATCAATAAACCTGGCTTTCTTTAAAACAATTAATTCTAAGTTAATTGATTAATTAGTTAATTAATTTTTACATGGGTTTTGAGGACATGATTTAGGTCCTCATGCTTGTAGTGCTTTATTAACCAAGCTGTCTCTGTAGCCCCTCTGTTGCTTTTCCAGGTTATTAAGTGATATCCAATACTTATATTTGGCAATCATACCAAACCATTAGTAGTTGCTAAGCGGCTGCTGACTCTCCTTACATAGTGTTGTTAATTTTGACCATTTCTATTGTGTGAGCTCTGTAAACACCTAAAACTAATATTGATTGAAGTCCTTGCAGGCTGGTAATGCCTTCTTCCTGTAATAGCACTTTGTTGTTGAAAATAAAGTAACTGGCCAGGTCCCCTGTACAGTCAGACACTTGGTGGGCCTTGGCACTGTGGTGTCGCCCTCTTTCCTGGGGAGAATTTTGCGACAGACTCCTTAGATGCCATCTAGGCATTTAGTCACTTCCAGTCTGCATCTCTGGTGTCTTTGAGGTTTCCATGTCTGCTTTCAGATCTTTTTGGGTTCTGCTGAAGTAAAAATTAGGGGTTTGGAAGTAGGTCAGAACCCCCGAGGTTAGTCACCGGGCCGCCGTGTGGGAGGCACGATGACATTGCTCAGATGGAAATGGGGGCTGACACGTAGAAGAGCCCTCTGTGCTCCTTCCCCAGTCACCCCAGTCAGGGGAGAGGATGGAAACTTCACCTGGAGATTGATGATGGGAACGTGAATTGGTTTTCCCAGGGAACCAGTATTTCCCCTGTATTTGAAGCCCACTGGATGTAGCATTAGTAGGAGGTAGAGACCCTGTATATCTGGGTGGGGAAAGCATTGTTGGTCAGGTTTCTGTCAGCCTAGCTGTCTAGGGTAGCCTCAGGGTGGAGGAGATGGTTTAGCCCGAGTTCCCGAGCGTTGTGACCCTTGTCTGTTATGGCAGTCAGTGGTGTGCAGCACACAGTGGAGCGCGGAGATGGCTAATAGGCAACGTTCCCTTGCAGGTCACTTTGGAACTTCCTGGGTGAAGCACTACTGTACATACCAACGGGATTCCAAGCAGATCACCATGGTCCCGTTTGACCAAAAGTCAGGAGGAAAAGGGGTGAGTTCACTGTGACAGTGTCTTGCTTGGCTGACAGGTAATGCTCACAGTACATACACATCTAAAGTCCAGTGTTTTACTGTAAACATCGTTCATTCTACAGCAGTTCCAGGAGGCCCGTTTCCCTGAAAATGCTTAGAATAATCATTGTTAGCATTACTAACTGTGACCAAGACTCTTGTTTTACACGTAGACACCGTGACCTTTGTCAGATATCAGTGAGTTACTAGAAAGTCGTGGTTGGTTGACATCATCCTGTGAAAGTGATCCCTATCTCTCCTGCTGGGTCCCCAGAGCTGCCAGTGGGCAGTTGAGATGAATCCGTTAGTAATTTCTGTGTAACAAGTTACCTCTAAACCTTGCAACTTTTAAATCCATGCCAGCTGTCTTAATATTTGCATTCTTAATATTCTTTGTGGACCAGGAATTTGGGGGAACATTTGATGGGTAGGAGGCTGAGGCTCAATTCGGTCCAATAGTAGCTAGGACAGAAGCAGTGTGGATCTGAGGCAGCTCAAGGCTGGCCACACACAGCTCTCTTCACCTTCCAGCTTTCTCTCTCCGTCCTCCATGTCCCCTCTGAGGGATGGAAGATACTCTGTGGCTGTGTTTCAGAAGGGACAGCTCCCTAGCACTGCTCCTGGGTTCTCCCTGTGTTCTCCAGCGTTCTGCCTCTTGCATGCCTCCAGACAGATGTCTCTGCTCGCCACCCTCAGCAGTCAGGTCTTCCCTTACAGAGATGATATGTGTCTCCCTGGGCTGCCTTCCTACCTTCTCTCGCCTCAGCACCCTGTATTTCATCATGTCCTAGGATGAATTTTTTTTTTTAAAGTTGATTGTTTAGAAATTTTTGGCCACCTTGTATTTAAGGTTTTACCTTAATTCAGAACTGAAACAAATTCTCCAGTTACCAACTTTGAATATTGCCTCTCTCTAATTTTTGCTATTATTTCCTTGTGAGTATATTTAACTGTTTCAGTAAAAGCACAGTTTTCATCTTGTGTCAATCGCTTTCTGTAAGACAGCGCCTCACTTTGTCACCTAGGCTAACTTGGAGCTCATGTGCAGTCAGGCTGGCCTCCAGCCCTCGAGGTTCTTTTGCCTCTGCCTCCATTCTCAGCCTGAATGTTTTTAATCTTTTTGAATATCTGGAATATATTTTGAGTCATTTCTCTGGTTCTATCTTTGGTTTAAATATTTTTTTTCAGTTGTGTCTAATATTTTGGTAAGTTAGTTCTTCGCTAGCCCTGACACTGGCCTTCTATGGACATTTTTGTGTACCATGTTGAGTTAATGTTGGAGAGCATTCAAGTGCACAAGTAGGGAGAGCACAGAATGGGCATGCCTGGGCCCGGCCTGTGCTGTGCTCTTTGCTCCTCAACTCCAGCTTTTCTTCCTGGATCTCTTATTTGAGTGACAATAAAAAGTTTTATCAGCATCTCTGTTCCTTCCTTGTATTCAAGCAGTAAGAAAGCCCTTTTAATTATTTTTTCTTTTTTTTTTTTTTAAGCAGAGGTGATGCTGATTTACAAATAATCTCAGGAAAACACATATGTTAACAGAGTTAGAAGAGAATATTACAAATTATACCCAAGTTACTGCATGTCCCCTAGCTTTCCTAGAAGCAAGCCCTCCTTGTTTGGAATGGGTCATAGTCCTTTTCTTCCTATTGCACGCCCTAGAAACCAGCTGACTCCATTGTTTTCTCCACAGGCCTTGCTTCAGGACTTCTCACATGTTTCCCAGTCTTTAATGAACTCAGTTGTATTTCACAGTTCCTTTCTTATTACCCTTGTCAGTAAAGGGTGGAGATCCATACAGTGGTCGGTGTTTGGGTTTCCAAGGACTTCTGCAAGATCCCATAGAGTACCTCAGTGGGTTGTTGCACTCATGTGTGTCAGGCAGAACCCGAGAAGGGCTTCCTTAAGGAACTTGCTACTCTAAGAAGTCATTTTCCAAACCATAACTGGTTATATTTATGCTCTCCTTTGTAGTGGTCTTTACTCTCATTATTTCATGTTGTGCCGTTTGATCTGGCTTTCCTTTTTCACTAAGGAAGAAATTGGGGATCAGAGAGATCAGTTTACTTCTAAGTTTATATACCTGAGTTTCAAAGTGAGTATACTAAACTCTCAGTCTGGAGTTAGAACCTCCTGCTTCTGAAGCCAACTCTTTTCATGATGCCACCGTTCCTACGTTTTCTAGTGAAGGAAAAGGAGAGAATGTCCTCACAGTTGAGACAGAGAAGTCATGTGATGTGTTTGTCCCCAGTGTAGTGAGTATGGTGTCCTCCTACACCTGACATGATTCTTCCCAATTTTTGTTGCCTATGAGCTTCTACCTATACCTGCTTCCTCTTGGTTCATCCTAGTCTCCCTGGACCCTGACTACAGAGCACTTTCATCTGCTGACAAAAGCCACTTAAAGAAGGAAGGGTTTATTTTAGCTTACAGTTCTGGAGCTCCATCCCACCGTAGCAGGGGATGCATGCCAGCAGAAGCGGGAGGTGCCAGGTATACTATACCCATAGTTAAGAAGCAGGTAGCTGTAAATAGAGACTGTTCATTTTCCAGCCGTTCAGACCCAAATAACCACACAGAAACTATCTTAATTACAACAATTTGGCCAATGGCTCAGGCATGTTTCTAGCTAGCTCTTCTATCTTTAAATTAACCCATTTCTATTATTTTATTTATTACCATGAGGCTGTGGCCTACCAGTGAGGTTCTGGCATCTTTCTCCTTCAGTAGCTACATGACACCTGCCTGATTCTGCCTTCTTTCCTTCTCTATCTCTGCTTGGATTTCCTGCCTTGCTATATTCTGCTTTGCCATAGGCCAAAGCAAGTTCTTTATTATCGAATGATAATAAAACATATTCACAGCATATATAGAGGACTCCCACATCAGGAAGCCCCAAATACTGATGCTCAGTTTTCTTTTTCTCCTCCTCCTCCGCCTTCTCTTCCCTTCTCCCTCCTCTTTTTTTCTTCCTTCTTTTTTTTTTTTTTTTTTATTCTGCAGAGACTCCAGCCCATGGAATGGTACTGTCTCTATTTAGGGTGGGTTATGCCACCTTAGTTAATCAAGTTAATCCCTCAAGGGCGTGCTCAGAGGATTCTAGATCCTGTCAGTCTTAACCATTATTCCAGAGTTATAATGTTTTAAAGTGATTAAATTTCTTTTTAGCCTCGTAAGTAGCCCAGCAGATAATCTTTACAGTTTTTCCCTTGCCTCCTCAGAACAAAATCTCACGGTCTTCCTTTTAAATATAGGTTTTAATTTTAAAGACAAGGTCTCATTCTGTAGCCCTGACTGACCTGGAACTTGATAAGAAGAAGAGGTTGGTTTGGAACTCACAAAGGTCAGCCTGCCTCTGCCTCCTGAGTGCTGACATTAAAGGTGTGCTCCACTGTGCCTGGCTCTTCTTCCTTTTGTGCTTATGTCTGATGGTCCTTTTAGATGTCACTCACAGTTTTTTTCTCATGGCATTTTATCTACGCTTTCATTATAGAAGCTGGCCATAGCTAGTAAATCTGAACTCTAATTGAGTATCAACAAGTCAGATTTCTTATGTTTGACTGAGTGCGCTTATCAAAGGACTGACTTAGAATTACTTATTTGAAAGATATTAATTGGCTATGTTTTCAGTTCTAGAGTCAGGGATCACTATCACATACAGCAGAACAAGCGTTGTGGTAAGGCAAGCAGTAGAAATTAGTTTTAAGGCAGAGAAAGGCTGAAGAATTCAGAAACAGCACAAAATAATTGGTCATTTCAAACTGATTTTCGCTGATCTGGGAGTACAGGTCAGGGAAGAGCTTTTGCCTAGCATGTAGCAGGCTGCATGTTTGATCCCCAACATGGAAAACAATGAAAACATGAATTTATAATTTTTGTAAAGAGGGGACAGGAGAGTGAACAGTGGAAAAGTAAGTAGTTGGTTAACAACACGCTAATTTAGGGTTCTTTCTCTCTCTGTCTCTTTCTCTGTTTTATTTAACTTTATTTTATGTGCATTGATGTGAAGGTGTCAGATCCCCTGGAACTAGAGTTACAGACAGTTGTGAGCTGCCATATGGGTGCTGGGAATTGAACCCAGGACCACTGGAAGAGCTGCCAGTGCTTTTAACTGTTGAGCCATCTCTCCAGCCCTTCTGGTTTCTTGGGAGATCAGATTTAAAAAAAGAAGAAGCTTGGTTTTGTGGTGGGGAGTATTTGCATGACTGCTTCCATGTTGAATTTTAGTCTCTCTTTTTTTTTTTTTTCCAGATCCAATATAGATCCCTAATCCAAAACTGTCCCCCACCCTGTGAAGCTGGGTATCAAATCTAGGGCCACCCATATACTAGACAAACACTTTATTGTAGAGCCAGATCCTCAGCCTTTTTGTTCTGAGGTAGGTTTTGCTAACTTGTCTAGACTAATCTTGAACTCATATAGCCCAGGCTGCCCTCGAGCTATGACACTCCTGTCTCAGCCTCCTAAGTAGCTGGGATTACTAGGCAACTTCTTGCAGCTTTTATTTAACATACTTACACATCGTACAGAGTGGATAAGGGTCAATCTCAGTCTACAGAGTGGATAAGGGTCAATCTCAGTCTGCGAAACTAATTTTTGCTCTTCAGTAAGTGGGTATAGATGTAGCTTATGTGGACACGAATGGTCTCTTCCTAGGGCTGTGCTTGTGTGCTTTTCTGACTTCACCTTCTGAAGTCACATTTCTTCTTATGCCAACAGAGCAGGCAAGTTTGTGAACTTTCCCCTTTTAGAAAAAAGGAGAAGAAACAGGAGCAATAACGGATTCCTCAGTGACAGACGTTCTCCTTCTGTGTTTCTAGGCAGTACTGTGCCATGATTGTCAGATTCCACTCACACAGTGGCACACTACCCAGCAGTAAAAAGAAACAATCTTGACATGTGCACTGTGGATGAACCACAGAGTACTCGAGTAGTGGAAGAACCAGACACGTACTCTGTGTCTGCATTTGCATAGATTATAGAAGGTGCAAACTAGCCCATAACAGCAGAAGGCAGACGTAGTGGTTGCTGGAGGTGAACTAGGAGGCGGGTGGATCACCAAAAGTCATGAAACTATTAGGCAGGAACGGTTTTCTCAGATTCAGTGACAATTTCATGGATGTCTACAGATGTCACAGTTGCAAATAGTACACATTAAGGACATGCAGTTTGTCATATGCTGCATATCAGTATAACTGTTATACGTTGAATACTGCTTCTATCCAGGACCTAGGGACTCAGGAGATAGAAGAGTAGTAAGCAAAGACCACCAGTCTCTGTCCTTAGGGTGCTTACAGTCTGGTAAACTTCCCATGAGATTTGATGGGAAGGCATCATTTTATTCCTCATCTTCTTTAGCAGATAGTTTGATAGTTTCTGCTTTGACTGGTACTGTGGGGATGGAGGGGCACATAGTACCTTGTGAGCACAGCTTAGGGATCTTTGTCCTGTTCCAGAAAGATGTTCTTGAAGTAGTGATAACTAACAAAAGATCATAGATGCTCAGTTAGGAGGGAGCTATTGTCTTGAACCCTGGTCATGCTCTCCCTGAAGTAACTACGTATCAGGTTGTCCACATCTTAGCTGTAGAAGATTCTTGCTTGAGAAGCTCTGTGGTCAGTCTTCGTCTCAGCAGGCTGTGAACACACAGATTTGAGAAGCTGAAGTGAGGTCCTGTTCATGTGCTGTGTTTGTCCTAGAGGGAAGCAGAGCCTGCCTTCTGGCCTGACCTGACAACCTGTGTCTTCTCCCTAGGGAGAAGATGAGTCCATCACCCTCAAATCCTGCACTCGGCGGAAGACAGACTCCATTGAGAAGAGATTTTGCTTTGACGTGGAAGCAGTAGACAGGTGAGGCTGGGGCATTCTTCTCAGGAACAAATCCTTGCTATATTTGGATTTCTTTCCTTTCCCTTCAGTTACAGGGTTTCTATCCCTGTCCCCCATCCCATTCTTCTGTGTCCAGTTTGAACCGGATGCTAGGTCATTGCGGAAGGTCAGTTCAGCCTCCCATTGTTTAGCTCAGGACTGAATCACTAGGTTTGTTTGGTTTTACTTTAATGCTAGTGCTCCCGTGCCCAGGAATGTGTGCTATGTCTCTGGGGGGTACGGTAGATATTTAAAGAAGATAGTCTCTTCAACCTCATTGTAGCTGGTACATGGTGGATTTTTCCTTCAAAATTACCACAATGATTAAATAAGAATTGGGGTGGAAAGAATTTTACTCAGATAATTTTTAAGGCTTGTAATTATTTGATGTACACACAGGAAAGACAAGTCACTTGCTTAATTAAGTCTATAGATAGATAGATAGGTACAAAGATGGATGGATGGATAGATAGATAGTTGGATAGAAAGAAGAAAGAAAGACAGAAAAAGATAGATGGATAAAATAAATGATAGATGGTTACAAAGAAGAAAAATAAGTAGAAAGATAGATGGATAGAAAGAAAGAAGCAAGATAAATAAGTAGATAGCTAGGTAGGTAAATAGATGTATAGAAAAAAGAAAGATAGATGAATACAAAGATAGATGAATGGATAGAAAAATGAAAGATAAGTAGACAGACTGACAGATGGACGGATGGACGGACGGACGGATGGATAGATAACTTATGCTGTTTTCCTTGAAATCTAAATGTCTCTCACTCAGGTACACCGTCCTATGATTCTTGGCTTATTTAACAGAATTACAGTTCTTTAAGGCACTTTCCTTGGCAGTGGGTTCTTTCAGTGAAATCCATGTGGGGCTCTTATCTGAGCTGCCTGTGTCAAATCAGCAGTGTTGTTAGCACCAGGGCCTTTAAACCTCTCTGCCATACCCGGGCAATACCTGGTAATCTCCTTTTTTAAAAAGCCACAGCATTTCACAAAGGTCCATGATGCTTCCGGGAGCTAAAGTGTTTTCCGTGTCTTCAGAGGACTTCCTGGGAACAGTTAAAGCTCTCTGTGGCACCTCCATCTCGTGTCAACTCTTGATAACACATCTTCGAGCCTTCCCACCTTTTTCACACTCATAAAACCTTTGCAAGCCAGGCGCGGGGGTGCCCACCTATAATACCGCCTCTTCAGAAGATGATGCTGGAGGATTACCCAAGCACGGAACTCAAGACCAGCCTGGGTTATTATTAAGACTCTGTCTTAGAAACAGAAAAAGGAGGGAGGGGGCTCTACGGGCAAAAATTGTAAGCCAAGAGCAAATATTTCATATTTAGCACACAGAGTAAACCTAGAGAGTCCATATCTCCTGGGAACCTGTCTGATTCCTCAGAGGCTTGATGCAGATGGTGTTGGGAAGGGTTCAAAATGAGACCGTTGCCTCTCCCCTGAGGAGCAGTGTGGATTGGTAGGAACAGGAAGCCTTCCAGTGCTCCCCGTGGACCTTATGGATTAGGTACTATTCACCATAGCTTCTTTTGCACCTCTTGTTTGACATCAGTTGCTTGTAGATTGCTCACATATGTACAAAGTGAGATGTGAGTGTGTGTGAGGGAGAGTAAAGAACTGTCCACATGACTGCTCCATTATTAAGGATGATTTTTATTGTAGATATGAGAGGGAGGATGGCCAGAGGCATCTGGAAGAGTTGAGAGCAGAGAGAAGTGGACTGAGCCTGGTCAGCAGACTGGGCATGGCCAGGGCTAGGGAAGTGGAGAAAATGGTAGAGATGGTGAAGTAGCAAGACAGAGAGTAAGGCACAGAGCGAGCAAGGAAATAGTAAGAGATAGTCAGAGATCCAGAGACAGAGCGAGAAAGAGAAAGAGAGACTCCGGAGAATGGTGCTAGAAGGAGGTGAATAAGCTGGTAGAGACTTCAGAATGTGTAACAGGTGCACATTCTAAGGGAGCCTGGGGTGGGCATGGGCTTCGATCACAACCACAGGTAGCCATTTGTCCTTTCTGCCAGAGGTAAGAGGAAACAATGCCTTTTGGCAGAGGGAACCAGTTTTACAAGTTCCTGAGGAATGCTGGCTTTTATCTAAGCACCAGAAATCCTCCTATAGTTCAGTCTGAGCTCCTTTCTGGATATTTGGACAGCCAGAGACCTGAAGTAAGAATGTTTCTGTGTGCTAAGTGTCTGATGTCCAGTGATCTCTGTGGTGTAGATCCTTTCTCTGGAGGACTCCCACCCTGTCCTTTTCACCGGTGCCCATCAGCAGGGAGGGGCTGTTGCTAGAGTCTGCTTTTCTAGACGATGCCTCCCTAGATTCCTCGTCTCACTTGCTGTGCCATACAGGTAGAGGCCAAAGGGCAAGTTAGCTTCTAGGAAATGGATACAAAAGAGGAAACAACAGAAGGACTGGAATGTTCCTAGAGTGTGTTATGGGTAGATTAGACAGCAGCTACTGCTACATAAAAAGTTACCTAGCAGCTGTTAATGTATCCAGAGCCAAGTGTGATTTGTATTGTCGAGACTAGGAAAAAAATGATGTGAAATATACCATGTAATATGTGGTATTAGGGTCTCAGTAGTGGGGTTCGGGTTAAAATGAGGTTGTTAGGGTGGGCCTTGTGTTAATGGTTAAATTGTCAGCTCAACACATTCTAGAATCATTGGGGAGAAAGCTTCAGTGAGGGATGATCTAGATTAGGGTAGCTTATGAACATGTCTGAGGGGGACTGTCTTGATGCTGTTAATCGATGTGGCAAGAGTCAGCCTCAAAGTGGACTCGGGTCCTTGACTGTATAATAAAACCAAAAAGTGAGCTGAGCATAAGCACACGTGCTTTCAGTGCTCTTTGCTGCTTCACTCTGGATGCGATGTGACCAGTTTGTCTAGAGCCGCTGAAGCTGGGACTTCCCTACAAAGGTGGAACGGAACCTGGGGCTGTGAGCTGAAATGACTCTCTCAGCCTCCCCCAAGTTGCTTCTGTCCAGGGCATTTTCTCACAACAGCAGGAAAGGAAATGAAGTTGGCCCTGAGTCCCCGTAGCTGGCACCCTAGTCAACAGGGGCTCCAGATCCAGAAACAGACACACGTGTAGGGAAATGCCCCATGCATGTGAAGACAGAGCAGGGTGATAGTCTCCAAGTCAAGGAACACTCGACTATGGGCAATGCACCAGAGGAGGAGGCATGGAATAGGTTCAGTGGGCTTCAGCAGGAATCGACATGGCCAACACCGGCCTTCCTATGTTGTGGCATTTCATTATAGCAGTGCCATGGAACTAGCCTGGTATTAAACAGGGGGGACCTGTCTGCAAGGCAGAAGTCCATGGCAGCCAGTGTCCACCCCCTGAACTCCACCTCACAAAACAGACCATTTGCATGAATCACCTCATCTTTTCTATTCTCTGCTTTCCCTATTCTCTGACTTAGGGTTTCTATTGCTGTGACCATGGCAGCTCTTCTAAGGGAAAGCATTTAATTGGGGCTAGCCTACAGTTTAGACGTTTAGTCCATTATTGTCCTTGGTGGGACATGGTGGTGTGTAGGCAGACATGGTGCTGAAGAAGGAACTGAAAGTTTAGCATCTTCACACTGAACAAAGCTTGAGCGAAGGAGACCTCAAGGCCCACTCCCATAGTGACACACTTCCTACAGCAAGGCCACGCCTTTTCCAGCAAAGCCACACCTCATCATAACACCACTCCCCATGATCCAGTTACATTTAAATGATCACCTCCTCCTTCCCTCTCTTTTTCTCATTCCAGCTCCTTTTCTCCTCTATCCCGTCTTTGTCGATAGCTTCAGTTTTTAATAGCTTAAAAAGTCAAAAGCTGCTGGGCAGTAGTGGTGCACACCTTTAATTCCAGGACTTGGGAGGCAGAGGTAGGTGGATCTTTATGAGTTTGAGGCCAGCTTGGATTACAGCCTAGTCTACACAAAGAAAAACAAACAAACAAACAAACAAAAATCTATTTTTTTTCTTTTGGTTTTTCTATCATTGTGCTACAGACTCAGCCTTTTGAAAGTTTGTATTTTATAATGGTAATTGATTAGATTTAACATTTTTTTATTTGAAGCGGATCAACTTTTTCTGTGAGATTTCAGTGTAAGCTTCTTGGGTTAAAAATGGACATCATGGGAAAGGAGCCTTTCATGGTGGTCATATGTGGATCATTGATACTAACCGGTGTCTGCGTCTAGTCACTTGAATAATTAACTCCATCATGCATTGTTATGAAAATTAGTGGGCAGATGTAGGGAAAAATATTTGTTTAAGCTGAAGACTCCCACCATAGTGTTAGTCAGTTGCCAGCATCCCTGGATTGGTTTGTTTTAAAGAAATTCCTCACAGATGTGACACATAGATTATTTTCTCCTGAATGTTTTCCATGAGGGGCCAGTAGACCATATGGAAAATAATAGAAATAGAAACTCTGATTCGCCTCTGATTCAGCGATTCAGCGTTGTGTGGGGGGGCAGTGTTTATATTTGGCGAGAGGAAGCCATTAGAATGCTTTATTTTTTTCTGAAGATGATCTGATGCCAACAGAATCTCTGTTCCATGCCCATCCCCAGCACTGACAAACGGAGAAGTGCAATAAGGACAGCTTCCTGGAGATGCTGAGGGGTGGGAGAGGGGGGGCTTGGGACTATTGCTGGAACGGAGACTGGTTCAGCCTCCAGCTCACCGTCTCCTGTCTCAGCCCCCTGAGAACGTGAGGTCGCAGGCCTGTTCCACAGGCCCCGCTTAGACTCTTCTGACAGACATGTAGGAGGCTTTAGAGATCGATTGGTTTTTCTTCCATGGAGGCCTCTTGTGATTTTCTTTTAATGTGTTTGGAAGTTTTGTAAGTGCTGCTTGAACAGTTGTGAGTTCCTTTCCCTTCAGAGCCATTCTCAGCTCTCACACACCCCCTGGCAATGCTGCCCGCTTCTTCCCCACAGCCATCCTGTATTAGCTGTTCAGTCTGGAATGTTCTGGATACTTCTGTTTAATTGAGTTTATCTCAGATGATTTACTTACAGAGCAGAAAACCATAATTTTTTTTCATAGTCTTTAACAGAGTACTATGTGTATATGATTTCTCTCTTTTTACTTTGAGACCATGGTGCTGGAAATGGAGAATATTAGTTAGCTGTAAATTAAGTTAAAACTCCAGCAAGGACGCACATTATTTGCTATTGTGTCGGGGTGTGGCACTGGAGGTGAAGCTAGAATAGCAGAGCCCAGATATTTATGGAAGATCTCTGAAAAAACATTGGTACCTTCCAGTCAGTCATCAACCATCTTGCTAAGTTGTGTTTTCATAGAAGGCTGCAAATTATAGGTTAGATAAAAGACAGAAGGAGCCCTATGTTTGACCTGACCCTCACTGGCCATGTGACTGGTAGTAGGAAGATGGGCATGAGTGACAGCCAGGGAGGTTCTGAGGATGGCATAAAGCAGTATGCCACTTTGATAGAGTCCTGTGTCTGACACTGTTGTTTTTCTGCACTCCAAACTCTGGGGCTTAATTTTCCTTATGCTAAACCTTACCTTTGGTGAAAGCTCTCCCGTCTGCCGTCTGCCTTGCTGTAAGCCTGCTTCTTGTCTCATTGCGCATTGCTGATTTATCTGCAACGTGAGAGGAGCGTGAATACAGACACAGGAAGGGTCCTTGAGAAGAAGGCCCACTAGGGGGAGATTCTGTACACCGTGCTGTGCTTCTTAGCTTGATTCCCACAAAAGAGGAGGTTTTATGTCCACATTCAGTTTATGATCTCCCCAGGAAACCATACTAACTTTAAATGCAGACAATTTATGTTCTAGCTCGGTAGGAGCATGGGAATGGCTTGATTCGTGTGTCTTTGTGGAATTGTGTGACTCTTGAGATGGTGTGTTTTCCGAAGAGGATCTTACATAACAGACTATTTGACCGTTCGGCCTCTAGGTGGCAGTTTTGTATGTGCGTTGGTTGTGCTCAGGTTCAGTTGAACAGTGGTTGTCAGTGAGACATTGATAATTCAAAGTCAGCTGGGTGTGTGGTTTCTGTAGAAGCTACCATGTGTTTGAGTATTACGACTCCAGGCAAAGAGTGTTCTCGGTGACTCATCCTTCCTCTAGAAGTTCCTTCCTCTCACCCTTTCACGGATCGCTCATACCTCCTTTCTGGCAACAGCGAGCCTGCCCAGTTAGTCAGGCCTCAAACATTGCGGCTCAGCTGCTGAGCTGAGGTGCCAGGCTCTTTGCTTCGGGATGATGCCTGCATGGGCAGCAGACTTGTCCTTCTGTCCAGCCTGTGCTGAGAACCAGGCCTCTCCTCCCGGTTACATTCTTTATCTCACCCTGCAGATGAACTGCTTTCCTGGTCTCGCGCTTCCCGCCCCTCCCCACCTCACTGCTTGTTTGAAAAGCTATTTGACTTTGCCTTCCTGCCCCTTTGGTTGGAGCGCTGGTCTCAATGCCATTGACCTTTCAGGCAGGAAATGGCTTTTCCTTCCTCAGAGGGTGTTATGCTGCTCTGACTGCGTGGCTGGGGGTGGGGAGAGGCATGGGGGAGGGGTGCTGTTCTTTCTGAATTGCTTCCTGGCTCTCAGGGATAGTAAGGTGCTGGAGAAGTTCTTGAACTCTTCAATTCACTAATTCAGAGTTTACTGAAGTTTTAGGGGTGTTCCTTTGGCTTCTGATTAAGCGAGAGTGTTGGCTATTTGAACCTGTTTTAAGTAGGAATGGGCTTTGGTGGTTAGTGGAGTATTTAGGAGGGTGACCTACATAACCTTATTTCTGTGCTCTAATCAGTGTGGTGAAATTAGTTGCTTTGTGGGTGAGTGCACTCATTTATTTATCTGCCAGTTTCTGAACGTAGGATTTAAAACAACTCAACACCAAAAATTTTGCTATTACATAAATCCCCCCCAAAGAGAACAGTTGAACCAGTAAATTCCACTTGTTCTGTTTATCAGGAACTGGAAGAGTACAGTCGGCGTGTGTGTGGGCAGCAGGCAGATGAACCCAAGGAGAGATTTTCTTAGTTTGGAGGCAGTAGCAGTAGCGGGGTTTGGATCGTCCCTGTGCTGCACCCATCCCATCCATTAGTGGTGTTTTCTTCCCGGTGCCCGTTGCTGTGGCTGGCCCATGGTGCATACTTAGAAGTCACTATCAGTTACATTCCTGGGCCATACAGTGTAGTAGGCCAGAAATTTGTCTGGTGTTTTATGAACTTATTCTCTCTTTAAAGAACTGCATGAAATGACCTGCTGGGGTTGTCAGTATTTACTCTTTAGGCTGTCATTATTGTCAGGGTCCTACTTATTCTGAGACCTCCCTCTCAAGAGGTTGGTGCTTTAGGCTTCAGTTGATAATGATTCTTCCATTCATTAGAATCAGATTCTTTCTGAATAATTGATTCGAAGCTGCTTAGGACATCTGAGGGTGTGTGTGGAGGGAGGTGTACTCCCTTCCTCTCTCCAAGGGCACATATGCTCCTTCCAGGTAAGGTCACTGCAGCTTTATGGTGCAAGTGTAGGCCTTGTTTTAGTCTCTGGCCTACCTGGATGCGGTAGCAGATTTAGCTCTTAATAGTAACGTGGCATTTTTCACTTTTGGAAAGTCCCAAAGGACAGGAGATGTAGCCCCGTGGTAGAATGTTTGCCTAACATGCATGAGGCCCTGAGTTTAATCCCCAGACAAATAAGCAAATTAAAAAAAAAACCCAAGCAAATAAACAACTGAAGAAATTAAAGGGGGACCCATAGTAGCATTCAATTCATATGTTTTTGTGAGAAATACATGATAATTGAAATGAAGTCCTGAGCACAGTGTTTGGCGTGTAATAAGCAATATATCTTAGCTATATGTGGGAGCCACCAGTTTATGACATCTGGTTCCCCTCACCTGAGCTTCCAGGCCACCATAATAATACCTGATGGTTGGCAGCTGCCTGGGACCTGGGTTTGCACTGCTCTTTCTTTATATGCCTGGGCCTCCATTCATAAGTAAAAATGCAGAGGCAATAAGAAGCCCAAGTATATATTCCTTAGGCAATAGAGCTTCTTGCCTAGTTTCCTTCTCTTGATAACTTACCTGCTTGCTTTCCTTCC
>NC_022020.1:27541830-27570292 GCF_000317375.1 Microtus ochrogaster
CCTTCCTTCCTTCCTTCCTTCCTTCCTTCCTTCCTTCCTTCCTTCCTTCCGTAGTGTTCTGCCTGTATGTGTGCCTGCATGCCAGAAGAGGGCACGAGATTTCATTATGAATGGTTGTAGGCCACCATTTGGTTTCTGGGAATTGAACTTCGGTTCTCTGGAAGAGCAGCCAATGTTCTTAACCGCTGAGCCATCTCTCCAGCCCTCTACGTCCCTGCTTTCTATAAGCAGACATGGGTTGGATGCTATTCCCTAAGGTTGTTCTTCGTGGCTTTGGCCATATCTGTACAAACACTGAGCCCTTCTCATTGTCCAGGGAGTATCAAGAAACAGTTTTCCCAGCAGTGCTTGCTCTTTCTGGCATCTGACAAACCCTTTTTACCCAGGAATAGAAAGCCCATTCCCCAAGCCTTCACTTTCCCATCTTCCAAGAGCATAGTGGGACACATTTCACACACAGGCTTCTGAGGGTACTGTGGTCCTTTCACGGTCAACTTGACCCTTAAATGTACAGTGGTGTGGGTGGGAGTAAGGAGTGATCTATTGTCGGGTGGAGATTTTGTCTTATGAATGAGTAAGGCCTAGCTCTTTGGAGGTTGATTTAGAGAGGCTGGTACTGTGAGGTTCTGATTGTGTTTGTTTCAGTGGGGTGGAGTCAGTCCTAGCATTTCCTTGTCCAATAGGAAGTGGCTAAATTGCCAAACCACTGAGATCACTATTGTTGACTCTGATTCATGAATAAGATTAGAACTAGAAAGCTGTCGAGGAACCCCAGATTCAGCCCTGGTTGTCCTTTTGATTTTTCTCTGCCTAGTAGAGGACTGTGGTCCCAGCTTTCTGAGTGTGATGTTTTCTTGATTAGTGAGGTGGGTTATTTGTTTGCTTGTTTGTTTGTTTGTTTTTGTCAGCTTGACACTGGCTTGAGTTATCTGGGGAGAGGCACCTCAGTTGAGAAAATGTGTCCATCAGATTAGCCTATAGGCAAGTCTATAGGGCGTTTTCCTGATCAGTGGTAGATGTGGGAGGGCCCAGATCACTGTGTATGGTGCCACTTCTGGTCCTGGATGGTGCACAAGAGTAAGCTGAGCAAGCCAGTAGGAGTAAGTCAATAGGTGTCTTTCCTTCACAGTCTCTGTTTCAGTTCCTGTCACCAGGTTCCTGCCTTGAGTTCCACTCTTGACTTCCCCTGATGGTGGAGTGTGACCCTAAAAGCAAAATGAGCCCTTTCTTCCCTAAACTTCTTTTGGTCCTGTTCTTCATCTCATCAGTAGAAACCTAACCAGAACAACTGCAGAAAGGTGTGTTGCTTTCTGTGCACTTTTTTCTGGAGCCAGCATTGGAAGAGGTGTAGGGATTGGTAGCAGCTTTCCTTGAGATAAACGAGGACTATTTTTGATTTATTATTTTTGGTCATTTTTAGGGATTTCACACATTCATGCTCTGTACAGACCGCTCTCACCTCCCACCTCCTGTCCCCTCTTTTTCTTCCCCATCATTTTTTTTTTCTCTTGCTGCTCATTTCTGTTCACGCATCTTTCTTGTGGTGTGAGTGTTGAGAAAAACTGCAGATCCTTGTTCGTGCTTCTCAGGCTGCTATACTGTAGCACTCGCGACATACTCACAGTGAAGAATGCTGACTTTGGAGGAGAATTTTAGCGCCAGGTTCTAGAAAAGATTTTTAAACTTTTTAAAGATTGTTTGCACCCTCTGACATCTGGTGCCTGGAGTTTCTAGTATTTGCTGGGAGACTTCCTTTCCCTGTCCTTATCAGTAACCAGACATTAGTTTAAAAAGGGAGCAGCAGTCCACTTTGAAGCTTTTACTGGGGAGGAAAAAGGAAATAGCCATGATGTCAGAGCTGGTGTTTTCCTTCATCCTGATGGTTGTGGTAGAGGTGTGATTTTGGCATGAAGGTATTGGCTGTTAGGTGGGCTGGAGCACCAACACATTGCTTCTTCCCTTTAAACTATTCTCCTGCTTCTCCAGACAGTGCTTTGTTGTACCCCACACTACCTATCCTCCCTAATTTCCCTTCGTGGTAATAACTACGTTTTTGGAAATGTGTGATGCACTTCTTGCTTTAAGTTTGTAACGTGGCCAGAGGTATAACCCTTGCCAACCCCAAGGAAAAGCAATCGAACTTCTCTGCTTTGCCTTCTTGAAAGTGCAGGTCACACATGCAGCAGAGAAGAGGACAGTTGCTGGTCCTCCAGAGTCACACATCTGGAATAGTAGGGAGGCTTAGGTGTCATCAACAGGTTGTACCTCTGCTGCATTTAAAACAAGTTCTTAATTGCATCACCGCAAAGTGTTCATATCTCAAGTTTTTGTTTTGAAGACTTTTTATACACATGTATGCTCTCTCACACACATACAAAGACCCAGATCAAGATGAACGTTTCTGTCCTTGAAGATTCGCTCACACCCTTCCCCAGATACTGCCATAACTCCTTCTTGGAGGCGGAATCACGTTTCTGATGTGTGCAAGTTTTTCAGTGCAGGTGTAGTCATATGGACGGTAGGCTTTTCCTCGCCGTCACTCTGTGACATCCCTACCTGCCACTCTGTGCAGCGTTAGTTGCTGTTTTTAGTTGTTGTCATGTGGTGTCCCGGCATTTAGATAGACAACAATTTGTGGTAGACATTTTTATTTCTGTTGTTTTGGTTAATTATGAATAAAATGTTCATCATTCAGGAGGTGCTGGATGTAGCTAATTCTGTTTTTAAATTACATTTCCTCAATGAGGAGTCATTGAGTCATTTGATGTCTACTTTGTAAGGGCTTTGGCCATTTGGCTCTCCCTTCTCCCTTTCTCTCTCTCTCTCTCTCTTTTTCTCTCTCTGGGCGTATGTGTGTGTGCATGCATGCCATGTGTATGTAAGTATGGAGGCCAGAAGAGAGCATTGGATCCTGTGGAGCTGGAGTTAAAGACAGTCGTGAGCTGCCTGACACAGGTGCTATGAACGGAGCTGAAGTCGTCTGAAGAACAGCACACTCCCTTAACTGCTGAGCCAATTCTCCAGCCTTTAGATATACTCTTTTATGAAGTGACTATTAAGATTTTTGTTGTTAAGTTTATCCCTGTTTGTCAGTATTCTTCACATATCTGCAATATGAGTCTTGTTGGAAATATATATTAAAATATTTCTTTCACTTTCATTCTCAAGTTTTTGATTTGTGATTTTTTTTTGAAACAGGGACTCACATAGCACAGGCTGGCCTTGAAGTCACTGAAGGTGACTTTGAGCTGGTTCTTCTGCCTCTCTGTCCCCCGTGTGTGCTCTGTTGTGTCTGGTTTATGCAGCTCAGAACCTCATACATTTAGGCACCCTCCCAACTCAGCTGTACTCTTGGCCTCTGCCTTTTCATTCTCGTAATAGTGGCTTTTCTTAGGTGTCTCTTCTTTATTTTGGTGAGGTCTAACTTACCAGTACTCATTTTCTTTATGATGGCTCCTTTAAACATTGTTTGAAATTATATCATTACATCATTTTCTCCTTTCCTTTTCCTCCCTCCAGCTCCTTTCATGTACCCCCTCCCCCATTTCATGACCTCTTTTTCTGTAGTTGTTACACACACACACACACACACACAGACACACACACAGACACAGACACATATATTTCTTAAATATATAAATACAATCTGCTCAGTCCATAAAATGTTACTTGTGTGCATATGATCGGGGCCCTGCACGATTTACCCCTTTAGTGTTGACATGTTTGTTGGTGCTGTCCTTGTTCGGGTCTTGTTGAGGTGGCCATGCTGCTGAGACTTCATGTGTGTAGCTTCCCTGAAAGTTTTAGGGGCCACAATCTCACAGCAGAAACTTTTTGCTAACAGCACCTGTTTTTTTTTCTGTATTTTAAAAAAATCATTGCCTTTCCTTCACTTGACTGTCTCGAGGGGAAGCGACGTGAAGGACCGCTGCTGTGGAAGTCATGCCAATCATGTGTGTGACTGCCTTCTGAGGGAGAGCCTTGGCAGATGCTTGTGGGAAGAAGAATATTTATGAAGCATTTCGGGTTTGCAGAGCCATTTATCATTCTGTCACATCTGATTCCAGGCAGGAGCTCTTTATGGATCTGCGGGGATTCTTGGTCAGTTTGGATGCCGGAGGGATTGGTAGTACACACAGGTTCCCCGGGGGCTCTGGTGCCTCCACATTTGGCTGGCATCACTTATCAGGGTTAGGAGTTGGACTGCGGTCATGGGCTAGCCCTGTAACTTGCTGGCTGCCCTCAGGGACACAGTTCTTAGCTCTCAGTCTTGGTTTTCGTGTCTTTTCAATGGGAGTGATGAGAATGTACTTCCCTCTTGCCTAGGCATGAGGTATAGACAAATTACAGAGTGCTTAGCGCAGCAGGCAACAACACCAGGCTGGGCTAAACTGTTGTTCTTATGGCCCAGTTCTTCCGGATCACGGTGCAGTATAGAACCAGGAAGAGCTCAGTCCTATACCTCATTTCTCTGTCAAGGTTTTCTGTCATACTTTTCCCTTCATGTTCCCCCCCCTCTTCTCCCTCACTCCCTCATTTTTGCTGGGAAAAACTGACGCACATCCCAAGCATGAACAAGTTAGACATGTTGTCAGAGGTTGAAAGAGTTGCAAAGTTTGAAAGTTTACTGATAGGAAAGTGTCACGTGATGGAAGGTTTTTCTTGTTTTATTTTGTTTAGAGATAGGTTACTAATCTAAGGGACTTGAGAAAGAACTATGAGACGTTATCATTTGATTTCAAAATAAAGCTGACCCTTTTATCTTGGCTTCTTACGAATGCCACATGTAGAATTTACACTAGTATTTCTAATTTAATAAAGGAAAATTATGAATATTTCTACCTAAGAAGTATAGTTCTTTATCTGGATGTACATACGTGAAGCTGAGAAAAATTGTTTGAATTTGGGGAATCAAATTATAACTAAATGTGTTATATCCGCTTTATTCACCATCTCTCTCCCATGGTGTAGCCCTTTATGCAAAGGTGGCAAGACCACATGTGGAAAATAGTTTGTATTTTGATCTGTCTTTTTGAAGTGAAAACAAGTCATGTTGACTTCCCTGGTTACAGAGGCCCAGTGGCCCTCCCTTTACAGCCTTGGAGTCTTTTCTGAACTTCCTCTTGGTGGCTTTGGGTGGAAATATCACGCCATAGGCCACGAAGTTGACGTGACATCTGCGGTACCTCTGCACCCTTGGTGTTTGGGCCGCTCTTGTGCTGTAAATTGTTTCCTTGCAGGGAAGGCATTGGAGGTGTGTTGGCTGCTTGACTCCCAGTGGAGAAAGGAGGGTGTTAGTACCACAGGGCAGGGGGACCCAGAAGGACAAGGGTGGGGAGGGACAAGGGTGTGGGCCTTAGGCATAGCCACATACAGGATCATCAGGAGAGTTGCTTTAACTCTTGGTTTCCCAGGCCCTGGCTGGAAGTTCAGCTTCAGTAGGATGGGCCTGGCCTGGGATCTACATTTTCTTTTTAAAGATAGATTGCTGGACTAAGCGGGTAGTACCAGCAAACAAACCAAAACAAACAAAGCAAGTACAGCAGCCCCCAGAGGAGGAAAGCCAGGGCCTTGAGGACTTTGTAGCTTCCAAGGGTGGAGATTTCACAGCATGGTGTGCTTGGTTAGGAAAGGTGGAAAGGGAACATCAAAGCTGCCCTGCCTCCAGGCCACAGGCTCGGTTCTGTGGAGCCACAGCTACATGGGGAGTCTGGCACAAATGGGCTGCTGGAGAGAAAAGGCATTTGGGTGTGAGACCAAGGAGGGAGAAGCCCAGCAGATGCTTGGGGAGGGGTCTGTCTTTTACTCACCCCTCTTTTAGAGTGCTGGTACCCAGTGTGACTGTAAGGGATCACCTCATTCTCAGGAATTAGAATCCTCAACCCCCACCTATTTTAACCCTCATATTCCTACCCTTCCTATCTGCCTCTGCCTTTTTTGCTTGTGAGGACATCTCCTCTCCTATTCCTCTTTTTATTTTTCCCCAGCTCCTCCCACCTCGGTCTCCTGGAATTCCCTACCTTTGGACTTCCACTGTTACAGCTCTGCAGAGTATAGTGTGGACGGCACTGAGGGATGGTGGGTGAAAAGACACAACCGTGTGTTTAAACATCTGTAGGTGCATCCTATTGATTGAACAGAGATGATGGGGATCGGCATGACTGTGCCGGGTGGTTTAGTACCACACTGAATGCATGTGGACACAGAGGGCAATTGGACCTTAGTTCTTGATCAGTTGATCTCTCTGTGTCTTCCAGGATTTCTCAAATTTTAAAGATGAGGGTCTAAAAGAGCTATTCTTAAACTATATTTTTAATTTATTGTTTGAGGAATTTATACATGTACACAATGTGTTTTGATCAAACTCACCCTTGTACCTTCCCCTACCCTGGGCCCTTTCATATCCCCTCTCCCCCAACTACTTTTCTCTGACAAGTTACTGTATGCATTTTAATCCCACTGCGTGCTGTCATTGTGTGCATGGTGTAGGACTGACCATTAGAACACAGGCAGTCTACAGGGGCCTCATCGTGTGGGCTGCATGGGTGGGAACTCCTTCCAGGAGCCATCAGCTGTCCAACTCCTTAACTAGAGGTGGGATCTTTTGGTGCTATGAGTTTTGAGCATTTCTGTGCTCTTTATCAGTTTGATAGATATTACATTGTTTCAACAGAATGCACATGTGTTTGGAGGGGAAAAGGTTTGTGGGTATCGTTGGACCAATGCCTTCAGGAGTGTGTGGCATTTCATTGCCCAGGCTGTTTGTGAGGAGTGCCATTTGTAAAGCAGGCGGGGTTGATGCTGTGTGGACTGTCCTGAGGGCTTATGCTCATTGTGGAGAGCACGTAGATTTCAATGAGAGCATGGAAAGTGAAACACCTGTGCAGCACTCAGCTCCTGGCATGTGGGCAGTCATGAAAACTTACATACATTCAATCTAATTGTAATTGCCAAGCCAAGTCATTCCATAAAATTTGGTGACAAAGACAGTTTAGAAGCATTGAATTTGATACCAAGGAATATGAAGTATTCAAAATGGATATGTCTCTTTTTATCCAGAGTCAACTCAGTTCACTTTAGGAAATACTTGCTGCATTTCCTCTTTAAGTAAAACTCCCTGTTAAGAAAATGGGTTACAGACCAAGGAGCAAAGCAGCTCTAACGGGACCAGAGATTTAATAATTTATGTCCTCTGCCTCTCTCTCCTGTCCCTCTGAGAGAGACGGGTATACTGCAAAGGACGTGTGGAGCTGGCTGTGCCTCTCCTAGTGCAGTTGGCCTCAGCCTCTCACTCTGATAAGCAGGTTTTTCTCCAACATTCCCTTTTGCTAGTGTGTCTTGTGTGGCACTGGGGTCATGTCTATGTCTTTCCTTTCTCTGTAGGCCAGGGGTTATCACCATGCAGGCGTTGTCGGAAGAGGACCGTAGGCTCTGGATGGAAGCCATGGATGGCCGGGAACCTGTAAGTAACAATTCAGGGAAGTGGAACAATAAAGACCCTGAGTGGTGTGCTGCCTCCCCACTGAGAGGTTTTTGCTATTGCTCTAAAGCATTGAGTCTTTGAAACCAACGTCCCAGGGGCATTTTTTTTAATTTGTGGATTGATGTTTGTAGATACTGCAGTTGCTTCTGTGTGTATGTAATTCTTAAGTTTTGGCCTGGACTCCTAAGATAGAAGTTCTGTGTGATGGTACAGCACCCATTATAGACACAGGTGTATTGTTTAGAAGAGGCAGAGCAGTCTGGATTGCTGGATGGATATTGACTATATGCTACCTTCACAAAGTGGGCTGTAAAGCATGAACCCAGCTGTTTGTAACGGGATATACGGTTGTAAAAGCATACATAGGCGACACGGCATTTTATCATTGTCATCTGATTAGGTTTCCCATTGCTATGGTGATTCACTTCTCATGGTAAGCAGCAGGACATTATCAGGGTAGATGGAAGCAGTTAAGCCTGACGACGTGATCTGTGCTCCCATTTCAGAGATGCTGGCCTCAGCAGGGTTTTGTGATCTTGTGGTTGTTATGCAACATGTGACATGTAAAACCCATCTGAGAGCCCTGGGGTAAGTCCCAGAACAGTCCATTTTATCTTGATGTTGAGAATCTCAACTACAGTTTTACAATATTAAGGTCACAAAAAATCCTAAGAGTAAAGTGTAACTGTTTCATCATAAAAGATAAAAATGTTCTACATATGTAAAGGCATGATCCAAAGGGGGAAATGTGTGCCTGATGAGGCAGATCTTAGCTACTCTTGCCTAGAGAACACTGTGCATCAAGCCTTTGCCCCTTGCAGATGATCTCAGTCTATTTGTACCTCTTTCCTAGCCTTGCTGGTGGGATGATCTGGCAGTATGGAGGAATGTGCTGTTCTCCCAGCTTTATTGTATAAACACAGGACTTAATCTAGTCAACAAAGCACAAGCAATAACTAGTGTTTTTATAACTTTTAGTAATATATATATTCATATTAAGTAACCACTTAAAGATGAGGCAAAGTTGGATAAACTATAATGAAACAGCTGTTTAATCTAAATTCTATTCTTGGGCCCAAATATAAGATAACCTCAATTTTTCCTATATGCATTGTTATCCATAGAAATACCCCCAAAGTAGATGCACCTTTATCCCTGTAGGATGTCATAGTAAGAACTGCCATATCCTCAAAAGGAGCTTCTTGGAACCTTCATCTTTGCTGGCATCTTCCACCATCAACTGAACACTGTGTGTTATAGGATTTAATAATTTAAATTCTACTTATTTTTTTTACTATATAACAAAATAGGTGTTGTGATTTTTATAGATGAGAAAATAGATTTAGAGGGATTAAATAACTCACTGCAAGCTTCACAGATGATAGGTGACTATCTTCGTAGAGCACAGGCCAGGATGCTATACATTGAAGAAACTTGACGTGTAGAAGCACATGTGGATGGAAGCTCACACCCAGCATGGTTGCTCTGCTGCCCAGACCCATGGTTTCCTGGGTTGTTCTGTCATTGCCCAGGCCCAGCTTGAAATGGAGTTGGAAGCATCCAGGCAAAGCATTGTGAAGTACTCAGAGGTCACTAGCTTCTTCCTTTAGTAGACATGAAATGGCCATATCTGTCCTCAGAAGAGAACGGAAAAATCCAGATGCACATAGGCAGCCATTGGTCCTGCCAGTCAGCACCCAGTGCACTTCAAGGAATAAGAGGAGAGAGGATGCTGCGAATGTCTGGCAGTCTCCACTGTGGTGGTGTAGCTGAAGTCTATCCATAAATAAATTTAGGTTTCATCTCTAATATAGATATATTTTCAGACTAAGGATTTATGCCTAGTTATTTTTGCAGTACTTACTTTCTCTGGCTCACTTGAATGACTCCCCAAACTCAGAATAGGTAGTCCCTGGGGTGATAATTCCCATCATTGCATGATATTCTTGCAATGAATTAAACAATACCAAAACCAAAATAAAGCAACAACAAAAACACATTCCTCGTTACCCCAAGCTCAACTTCTAATATTGCCTCACCACCATTTCAAGCCTCCTCTTCTACCAACCCCCAAACTTGGTACTTGTTCTGATCCTGCGTGCAATTGGTCCCTTACTACCCCCTTCAGTCTTGCCATAGGTTAACACCTGTCCTGTCCAGATGGGAAGTGTCATCTTGAACAAGCATATTTTTTTTTTGCTCCAGAATTTACACATTAATAGCAAGTCTAAACACAAGATAATTCTGTCTCTAAACATCCTATAAACCTGTTGCCTCAGAGGAATGTCTAACTTGGGTTGAGACTACACCTCTGTGTGCTTTTCAGTGTCCTAAAGGGAAAGATAAATACAGACAAATGAGGACTGCATAACTGACAGTAACATGAGCTGTAATTTTGTCTCCCACTGCTGAGAGCATAGTAGACAATTAGCAGCTCCATTTTAATCACCTCCTCCCTAATTAGTTAAATATGACCCCTTGGGAGTTTTGGCTTTGTCTAGTTGGCTTTTCCTCAAGCTGATCTTAGAGAAATTCCCTAATATTTGGGGAAATATTCTTAGATATAAATTTGGGCACCTGCTGACCAAAATATTATTCGGTATTAGAATGTTTTGGAGGTGGTGCTGGGGAATTTTCTTTTCTTTTCTTTTTGCTCTTTCATTGTTCAGTAACATTTTAGGATGACTGGGGAGAAACATCTAAATAAACTCAACTTACTTGATTTTGTAACATGATGATCGTTACATAAACCACAGTTGTTAGCCTATAGTCACGCTCTATCTTAAAGACATGTTGAATATTTCATGCTGTTGATGGGCATGTGCTAGAGGAAGTAATTGAAGCTGTATTTCAACATTAAACATTACGATTTTATCCACAGATCAATGAAAATTTTCAATTCAAATGAAGGGGGCACAGTTCAAACTTGCCTGAGATAAATCGTGTTTGTTAGGTGGTGTAACTGAAAATACTACAGTGTAGTATTTTTTGACCTGTTTGAACCAGTCACATAATGCTTGGAGTTGGCTTTTTTTTCCCCCTAGCTTTATTTTCTAGTCTTTCCATCTGCAGTAAGAGACTTTCTAACTATTCCAGGCTTATCTTATATCAGGCATATATTATCATCACCACCACCACCATCATCATCTTCATTTTCTGAGACAATTATGTTGGAAAGAAGAATGTAAAATTGCTATATTTTCATATAACATGATTAGCTATGTAGAAAATGCCAAGTAGTTCGAACAAAAACTGAACTAAACACCCACATAAGTACTCAGGAGTAAATGGTAAACTCTCCAGGATAAGCAGGATATGAGTTTCTTTCCCCACCCATTGTCATGCTTCTATAACCTAGCAATAAGCAAATGGTATCCAAAGCCAAAAACACAACGTAATCACTAAGCCCCAAATAACGCTCAGGCACAGATCTAATAAAAGTGCTGAGACTCTCGGTGGAAGAGGAGCTGGGTAGACGGAGAAACTGCTGCATCCGCAGATCAGAGGGTTCGGCTTGTAAAATCTGCTCTCTCCAAATCGATTGTAGGTTTAGTGCAATTCCTATCAAGACTGCCACAAATTTTCTTTACAGTTTATGTATAAAGGTACAGAAACCAGAGAGTTGAAGCAATTTTGGAAAAAGAATGAAGTGGGAGTAATTATTCTACTCTATTTTAAGACTTCTTTTATAGCAACAATAATCAAGGCATTGTATTGACAGAGGACAGACACCTGGATCAATGGAACAGAACAAAAAACCCAGAAATAGACTCATATACCCAATTAAATTTAGACAGACGTGCAAAAACAATTTAATGAAGGAAAAGGAGTTCTTCTTTTTTTTTTTTTTTTAAACAAAAACAAAACCAGAAACAAATGGTACTTTTAAAAAGGAATAGACACCATAGGCAAAATCAGAAATCTCTACTTAAGTCTCATATTTTACATAAGAATTAATTAAAAGTGAATCATAGATTTATGTATGAAGTGTAAAATTATGTGTTGGCATACAAAAGAGTTCCAAAATAGCCTGGAATGGAATATAACAAAGGCTTATTTATTAGGGGATAAACTCACAGAATTAATAGTGATCCATAAACAGTTCTCTGCATACCCTGGGAACTGGAACTGAATCCAGCAGCCAAGATGCCCGCACATGCTTTTTGTCTGCATTTATAGTACTTGAGACCCTGCCCAAAGTGGGCTGGTATCTTAAAGGTGATTGGCTGAAGGAGTTCCTACAGCAACTATAAGACTTTTAGATGACAAAAATTATTTTAATGTGGGGTTATGTGAATTTTTCAACACAAAACCAAAATATGGCCATAAAATTTAGGGGAAAAAGGAGGATCTTTTTTCTTCATGAAATTTAAAGCATTTGCTTTTGTATATAAAAGATCATGTTGAGAAGAAGAAAAAAGACTCTCAAGAGTGGATGGAAATGTTTTTGGTCAGTTTTCTGATAAAGGACCTACTCTTAAAACAGTTAAACACCCAATTAGAATATAGATAAAAAAACAAGGAGCCATTTTAAAATGAAGTTTAGGGGCTGAAGAAAAGGTTCAACAGTTAAGAGCACCCCCTGCCCTTTCAGAGGGTGGGAATTTGGTTCCTAGCAGCCATTATAAGCAGCTCACAACTGCTCAGAACTCTAGCTTTGGGCATCTGATACCCTCTTCCGGCCTTTATAGACATTGGAATTACACATGCACACACATGAATAAAAACAACAACAAAAAACCCTCTTAAAATGAAATTATAACATAAAAGCACACAAAAAGATGTTCCATATCATCAGTCAGTAGCAAAATACAAATTAAAATCACAGTGTGTGGAAGTCATTACAGAAAACCACAACCAATCAAAATGCAGAGTTTTATGGAGCTCAGTCCCAATGGAACATCTACAATACAATCCCTGACTCTAAGGCTCAGGCAGCATTGCAAAGAGTGGGTGGAAAGATTGTGGGAGTCAGAGGATCAGGGAGTTTGCTATGAGATCGTGTCTGCTGTGAATGTCAGAAGCTACACTCAGAGTCTCATGAACATGACTGCCAAACATGAGCTACAAGGATGAGCAAATAGACATTCTAAAGTGGATGGGAAAAGCTCTAGAGTCCTCAACCCTACATAGAGAACTATAAGCAACTAAAGAATGCTGAGAACAGGAAAAGGTCTTACCTAGGGAAGAATACACCAAGTGGTTATTGTCTTAGTTAGGGTTTCTGTTGCTGTGATGAAACACCATGACCAAAAGCAAGTTGGGGAGGAAAGGGTTTATTTGGCTTATACTTCCATATCATAGTCCATTACTGAAGGAAGTGAGGGCAGGAACTCAAGCAGGTCTGGAACCTGAAGTCAGGAGCTTATGGCAGAGGCCATGGAGGGGTGCTGCTTTTTGGCTTGCTCCTCATGGCTTACTCAGCCTACTTTCTTATAGAACCCAGAACCACTAGCCCAGTGATGGCACCACCCAAAATGGACTGGACCCTCCCCCATCAATCACTAAGTTAGAAAATGCCTTACAGGCTTGCCTACAACCTTATCTTTATGGAGGTGTTTTCTTTCTTTTATTATTATTATTATTTTTATTGAGCTCTACATTTTTCTCTCCCCTCCCAAGGTCCCCATGCTCCCAATTTACTCAGGATGTTCCCTTCTCTTAGATGACTAGCTTATGTCAAGTTGACATAAAACTAGCTATTACCAATTGGTTAGCCCTAAAATTATATGCAAGTAACATTAAACAAACTGAGCAGGTTGCACTTATGTGTTAGGTGTATGTGTATATATATGTGTATATATATGTATATATACACATATATATGCACATATTTGTATATAACAACAATTTATGCAAAAAGAAGTTATCGATTTAAAAGAGACTGCCTAACAAGGAGAGGTATATATGGGAGTGTTTGGAGGGAAGGAAAGGAAGAGAAAATGATGATGTAATTACATTATAATCTCAAAAAATAGAATAAAAAACCACAATGTACTTACTGCCAGTAAGCTCCCTGTATAAAAGATTCAAGTTTATAGTAGTAAAAACAAGAAATGGCTGTGGGAACCTATAGGCAGTTGGTTAGTTATTTATGGAAAAGGTAGGACTACTGTTTGTAGTAACTGTTGGTGGGGGTGTACAGTGAAACAACTTTGGAAAGTTACTAGGCAACTTCTAATTTGCTATTAACTAAACATACCCTTACCATAAGACCCACCCATTGCTCTGAAACATTTTCTCTAGAGAAATGAACATATGATGCACATAAATCTGTACCCACATTTTGGTAGCAGCTTTGTTCATGATAGCTTTGAACTGGAAATAACCCAAGTGCTTTTCCTGGGTAAGGAGTTACAGAAGCTGCTACATGCATAGAGTGTCTATCTTACTATAGACGGAAATAAACTGGTGATACCCCTTCACCAGCTGTATGCATCCCAGGGTGTTATGTCAATGGAGAGAGGCAGTTTGGGAATGGATTTGTAGTGTATGCTTTCATTTTGTAACATGCTTGAAGAGACAGAGCAATGGAGACTAAGGCAACAGTTCCCAGGGGATAGGCACAGTGAGTTTGGAGATCAGAAAGGGTAACTCAGTTCTGAATATGACTCTGGTAGTTCTGTGAAGTTATGGCAATGTATGTGTCTATTTCTGAATAGTTTATCACATGCACCATACATACACAAATATGTACAACCTAGTAAATTATGAAAGGTGTGTAACTTAGATAATGCTCTGGGCCTGAGGATGACATGCTGGTTTTGATGCTGTAGTAGCTACAGAGGTACTTTGATGGGGGAGTCAATAAAGCATTCACTGGGCACTTCCAAATTCCCTACCATTCTAAAACAGCAGCAACAACAAAGCAAGCTTAACAAAGTTTGCCAGTCACATAACGTTTTAAAATATCCTTCCAGATTTACTAAGTCTGGGTTGACAGGTAACAGAGTCACCATTGCAGCCATTTAAGATTTTGCTTTACTGTGCTTGGCCGTTGTTTAAAGTGCAGTACTAGGTCACTCACTCTCTTTGTTAAATTGGACCTGGAAGCTAGAGCGGTGGCTGACACCTCGAGTTCCCACACTCAGGCTGATTCTAGAAGATTGCTGCAGGTTCAAGGCCAGACTGAGCTCCATGGTGAGTTCCATTTTCAGCCTGAACTACAGTATGATACCTGTCTCAAAAAGATCAAGAAGCAAAGCAAGCAAAAACATTTGTCATAGAAATCTTCCTGGAAGCCGTGTAAATACTACAGCTCAGGGAAACAGAATTTTCAGAGAGTAAATCTCCTTCTGCCGTTTTCCTCACCCCCAGACCTGCTCCTTCTTCTCTCTATGTATTGTGGCTAAGCATGTTTGCTAAAAGCAAGCAACTTAGAGTCACTACAATCATACCATCTTGTCTGAAGTACCTTTCTGAGGAAAGATGGCTCATGGTGTCACTGGGAGAACAAGGTTTTCTGGAGCTGCGGAGCTTGGGTCTGCCCCTGCAGACTGTATTCTCCTATATTCCCTTCACTATCAGCAGTGATTTGAGTCTGAAGCTGCTTGCAGTATGTCCTTATTAGAGGTATTAGTTCTCTTTCATATCTCAAGCATTTTTTAATTAGTGATATTTCCACTCTGGGCTGAAGGGATGGTTCTGCTGTTAAGAGCACCTGTTCTTGCACTGGACCTGTGTTTGATCTCCAGTATACACGTGGTGGCTCAAAACCTCTGGAACTCCAGCTCCAGGAGACCCGACACTGTCTTCTGACCTCTACAGGCAAGCACGCAGTATATATTCACACGTGCAGGCAAAACACTAATACATGCAAAATAATTGAAACACACTATTTGTTGTCGTTAGAGCCCAAATAATTGGAGGTTGGCAGATGACAGAATTAATAGGATATTAGATTTAAATGGTAAGGAGTAGGTGGTGTGGCATCTATGATAGTGCATAAATCTGTATATTAAGTTAAACATGTGAAATGGTACTTCTACAGATGAAAAATAGCTAGGTATTGGTCATTTCATATGACTCATACTCATAGCTATCAAGCAGAAAGAAGCCCACGTGTAGGTCAGAGTCAGTTATTTATGGAAAAGGTAGGACTGCTTAAGAAGGCTGGGAATGGCCAGATGGTGGTGGTGCACACCTTTAATCCCAGCACTCGGGAGGCAGAGGCAGGCAGATCTCTGTGAGTGTGAGGCCAACCTAGTCTACAGAGCGAGTGTCAGGACAACCTGAATTGTGCAGGGAAACCCTATTTCAACAACTACACTAACAACCACAATAACAAAACCAAAAACAAACAACCAAACAAACCCCAAAGGCTGGGAAGTTTGTGATCTTGGATAGATGGTACAGGTTCCCTTGCTAGGTGCTGTCTGTATCCTAGCACACATGGCCGAGTTACTAGAGAGCCACACTTGACTGCTCTCTGCCCCTACTTAAATGGAGTTAGCTCCTTATTATGGCTACTGGGAGATGAAGCAACAACCATTCCACCCATGGAAGACAGTACTGTTCTAGTTTATGTCCATTTTAAATAATTTCCCTCTTTCAGTTTTTGTGAACATGTCATCAAACTGAGTGTGCTGTCTTTCACTGCTATGCCAAAACCCTCATTTATGGTGTTTCAAAAACTGCTAGTATCCGTGGGCTGTTGCCCTGCTATCTTACGCTCATGTCTAAGGGTTACGACAAAGTGTCTCTGTGTAGTCCTGGCTGTAGGAACTCTCTTTGTTGACCAGGCTGGCCTTGAATTCAGAGATCCATCTGTCTCTGCCTCCTGAAATGAAAATGTGCTGGGATGAAAGTTGTGTGGGAGGGTTCTTTTGTAGAGTGGGCCTTAAATCCAGTCAGAAAGAAGTTGGCTATGCCTGTAGCATCATGACACCATCATACACATGTTCATATCTCGCCATGCCAGTCATTACTGAAGTTTACAGGGTTCACAGGTGACTAGGACTGTGTCTTCCCTCTCTCCCTCAGCCTACTTAGCACCTTCAGTACAGTGAAAATTAGCCAGCAGAAGGGAGCTTCCTGGTCAGTACTAACTTGGTTTTCCTCTGTCCTATGACCACTGTGCAGAGTATCTTTAGCAAGAGGATCCTACCATAAAGTTCTGGTGGGCAACCAAGAGCAATGGCCACAGCCTATATTTTTTGATGTTTCTAGGTCACTCGTGAACAACAACCCTAAGAGTTATCACACACCTGGCACTAGGCTTTTTATTTGGTAAACTGTAACTTCTGGGATTAGCATAATCCCCTGTGTGGGTAACACCAGTTAAACTCATATGTGTGTGTGTATGTACACATATATACACATACACATGTATACATGTATATGCATGCACATATGTGTATATAAGCATACATATATGCACATATACACATGTATCACATATATCATATATACATATGTATCAAGTGTATAGAATGGTAGGTTTACATATTGCTTTTAATCTTGGTTATCCCTCTTCCACCTTCCTCTTTTCTTACACTCCCCCTCCCCCTCCTTCCCCTACGCTCTTGCCTCTCTTCCCACTTAAACCCCCTTTCCCATTATTCCCGTTTTCCTGTGCATATCACTTGTGTTCTGTTTTATAGGTTTTTTCATAGCTCTATTAAGCTTTTAGCTTAATTATTTCAGTAAACCTTTAGACATTTTTGACATTCATTTTTTTCAGATTTTTTTATTATTATAAACAATGATGTAATGAATTCCTTATGTACATTCAACTAATTACTTATTTCAGTACTTTCTGGATAGGATACACATCAGATGGAATTGCTAGGCTGGATTGTATATATATTTTAATATTTTAATAGATATTGCCAGATTATTTCCCATATTATTGCAAAATTAGTCTCGATATAACCTGATTCATGCTTCACCTATATAATGCTATATAATTATGAAATGTGATTCATGCTGTTTAAAGTTTAGTTTTTTTTTCAAATTTCTAATCTAGAAATGACATCCACCTGTTCTCTCAGCTCTGCCTTCAAAGTCCAGGACAAGGGTCCTAGCTATCCCTCTGGCCTCCTGGCTGGTCAGGCTTTCCTATTTGTTTCTGCAGGTATCTCTTGTTTCCTAGCATCCCCACTTGTTGTGCAGGTTTGGAGTCATTCATGAGGGAGGTGTTGCAGTCAAATGGGTACCTCTTGTATCTTACCTAAGCCATGGTTCTCTTAGCATGATCTGAAATGGGACCTGCGTGCCATCTGCTCCTGTGAGCTCTGGCAACAGTTAGCATTCTACTGGGATGTCCCAAGGCCTGTCAAAGTCCTTTAAATCAAAGTTGTTTTAGAGAAAAGACTCAATCCCTTATCAAGGAGTCACTGTTGCTGTGGTACCCCATGACTAGAAGAGTTCTCAGTCCCTAACATCTCATGACATGTGATCAGTCGGTGTTTCTACTTGGTGTTCCATCCCATAGAAAACATGGGGGATGCTTCCAGTGTCTGTCTCTGCAGGAGAGCTGTTGTTCTGTCCACCCCTGTCTGTTAACTTTACACCCAGTGCTGTGTGAGTCCTTCCTCCTGGTTTTTGGCTTAGGCTAGCTATTGCCCAGCCTTTTTGGATGGGGACAAGGTGAATGAAGCTGTAACTCTGAAGGTTTCCATCACCAGTTCTTCATGTGAATTCAGATTCATGCTCTTAACAGTTCTGTTTTGGTCTGTACATCTGGAAGATGACATCTTGGCAAATCGAGATGTTACTGGAGACTCTGGCTGTGTGTGTATGTGTATGTTTTCAGTAGTTCATTAAAAAGTTGAAACATTTTTCATTTTAAAATCTTTTGAGACTTAGGTATAACAAAGAATCCCAGAACATTCTTTACCTAGATAGCCTAATGTTATTGTCTTGTATAATGACAGCATAATAATGAACCCAGGAAATTAACATTAATACAATATTATTATATATTTAAAATGTTTTCAGTGACCTGACTAATTCATGTCTTTGCTTTCTCGTCTGCTGTCCAATCCAGGAAAACACACTGCTTTTAGTCATCATGTCACTTTTATTTTACCATTGCTATGTGACATCTGGATAAACACCTGTTCATGACAGATAGACACAGACTACTGACCAAAGAAAGAAACACTTCCAGCCAACTCCATCTTAGTGGTCCTGTGACTTCATTGGGATTACTTACAGAAGTGTGGGTAAGCATTTGGTTGCTGTAATAAATATTACAACCAAAAGCAACTTGGGGATAAAAGGGCTTATGTTGGACTCACAAATATTGGTCCATCATTGAGTAAGACCCAGGCAGGAACTCAAGGAAGGAACTGAAGCAGAGACTATGGAGGGATGCTGTCTATGAGCTTGCTTCCTTTGGCTTACTTGGGTACTTTCCTTATAGAGCCTAGACCCGCCTGCCAAGGGAGAACACCACTTACAGTGGCTGGGCCCTCATGTATCAATTGGCAGTTAAGAAAATGCTCTGAGACATGCTCACAGGCTGATCTGATAGAGGCAGTTAATCAGCCGAAGTTCCCCCGTCCCAAGTGACTCTCACCAAAGCTATCCAGCACAAGGGGGTTACTTTAGTTGTATGGGTGACTCCCGGAGAACTGCACCACTCAAAACCCACCCCATTATGGATGGCAGCTCATGAAGTTGCTTCTCCAAAGCTCCCAGCCCAACCTGTAGCTAGCTCTCCTGAAGAAGCATTTCCTCTCCCCATGACAGTGTTTCCTGCTTGTACAGTGACAGTGGTGAGGGGCTTTAAAATCCTTCTGAGCTTCCTGAGTCCCAGAAGTTTCATCAGCTTTTCAAGTCTTACGAGCCCTGTTCCCCTCTCCAGAAGGGTGTGTTTCCATTCTGAGGAATTATCAGTACAGTAATGTTTGGATCAGTTAGAAGCTCAGCCTTTGAAAGGAACATCACCACTAGATGATATGCATAGATACGAGTGTTTGGACAATATACCGTGTGTGTTCTCAGCTATACTCACCTCTAGATAACAATGCACACCTTTGCACAATCAGGGCAGTCAGATTTCTCTCTGTCTTCCAAAAGTTCTCTGTCACACTTCCCATCTCAGGTTTGTAGATTTCCTTTTAACATACCATCTTTCCTTATAGCACATTTATTTACCTCTTTTAAAAACACATTTTAATTTTTGACACATAATCTTGCACATTTTGGGGGAACAGTGTGACATTTTGATACACACATAGTCATTCCTGATAGTCACGTCAGAGTGATTGATGTCTCTGTCACCTCAGAGATTTATCATTTCTTATGTTAGGAATATTCCAAATTCACTCTGCTAGCTCTTTTGGAATACTCAGTTAATTGTTGTGAGCCATAGTTCTCCTGCTGTGCTACAGAGCATCAGACGTCATTCCTACTCTACAGCTGTTCTCCTGAATCCAGCTGTTCCTTTAGAACATTTGTCTTCTACCCTGTCTGCCCCTACCATATGTTCAGCTTTGTGCAGTTTGCTGTGTTTACTGTGTACACTGTAGTTATTGGTTTAGAGACACCTGAATCCATAGATGCTAGACATTCTGTGTGTGACCCTCAACTAGCTGTGGTGGGCGTCTTTGCAGATGTCACAGGAGTGGGTCAAGATGGAGGTGATTGTTGAGTTAGTTAGCTCTACCCGTTTGCCCCCGTGGGAAAGGCTGTTGACAATAGAGTGACTGTGTTCACTTGAAGAATGGTCAATCTAGATTTTCTGTCATTTTCTCCTTTTACTCTAAAATCTCAGAAGTGATCAAATTAAAAGCATTATTTTAAGCAATATGTTGACAGAAAACCTGGAGTCATTCTGAGTAATAGAAAGTCTGTAAATTAGGTTGTTTGCTTTTCGGTGAGGTGTGGAACAAGATGAGTATTTTAAAAGACATGTTTGGGATTGCTGAATTGGTTTCGAGTGTGGTTCAGTCAGAACAGCTCCAGTACCAGTTACTGCACTCTTATTAGCGTTGTTTCAGAAATCCTGCCCCACAGCTCCAGCAGAAAACACCAGAGACTGTAAACACATCCTGGAAACAAAGTCATTTCCTAGTATGATTTTAAAAGCTCTTCCTTAAGAGATTTTTAAAGCCTATGAAATATCAACAGTAGACTGCTTAAACAAGACGCCAACAATGACAACACCAGCTGACATGCTAGTGTGATGGGGGAAATCACATGGGGCTCCACCCCAGGATGCAGAGCTGTGGGCAATTAAAAACGGTGGAGAGGGGGAGAATTGCCTTCCCCAGAGATGAGCACCCCAAATGGTGATCCAATCCCAAGTGGCCATCCCTAAAACATTATACACACAAGCAGTACTAAATGGACCCGGCAAGTTACGTTTAAGTATTTATTCATATGCACGCACTTATATACCCAAATGTATGTGTGACGATACTTAATGAATAAAAGTCCATGTTTTTGAAAGGGAGGGGACACAGAAAGAGTGAGGGGGAAATTGTATTATTGTAGTTTAACAAAAATAAAACTATTAAAGATATTTTTAGAGACAAGAAAGAATTCTCCTTTGTGCCTCTCCAGAAAACAATGCAGATGTGCAGTCCAGTCTTCACAGCCAACAGAAGGCAGGGCTGAACCCTTAGCTCTTAGCTCGCCGCCATTGCTCCACACGCTGTGTGGTCCTGACCTATCACCCAGAAACTTGAGGTTCTCCCCACTGTCATTACCTCTTTATTTTTAAAAGCAAAGAAGGACAAGGAAAGGGGGTGGACCAGAAACTGAGTAGAAACTCCTCTGGGCAGAACACACCCTTTCACAGCAATTGCTGGTTAGATTTATTTTCACCATAAATCTTACAAGCTCAGTTAGAATGCAGAAGTCCATGTTGTTAGGGCTTATTAATACAGATTTATTGGGGCGGTAGTATGGTAGTGGTGCCTAAAGTCTTAGTATGTACGGGACAGCCTGGCTGTTAGTGAGTTCACTAACTGGCCTCAAGTTTATGAGAATCCCCTGTTCTACTCTCCCAGTGCCTAGATTACAAGCATGGGCAGTCCACATGGCTTAGGAGACTTTTTAAGTTTTGTTTCTTGGAATTCTTTAATGAGGTGAAGACTCTCTTTCTCCTGGACTTGTTGGCCAGGTCAGACATTAAGATGGATGCCAATCCCCTTTGACAATTTCTCCATCTGGTTTACATTTCTTCTTGTTGACATCCTGGGAAGATGTTGAGATGCTGAGGGCTGGGACTGGTCTTGTCCTCTAAGTCTCATGTGTCCTTTCTTTGTCAGGCTTAGCAGATTGCTGTGAGGTATCCACAGTGCACGCTGCACCCTGAGTTAACTTAGGGTACTAAGTCAGAAGGCTTCTGCTTGCCAGTCTTGAGTTGAGATCCTTTGTTGAATGTCTTCTGGCCATTGTTGAGCTGCTCTAAATCCAAACCCATGGAGGCAAGGGCTCGACTTGCTTGCTCTTCACCAGTCTCCATACTGCTCAGGACTTCCAGCCTTGTTCCTTGGGATTGGTGTTAGGTGATAGCCAAGCGTGCTGCCACAGGGAAGTCTTGGGTCAGAAGATTTATGAGGGCTAAAGATCAGGAATTGGTTAAGATCTTTCCAGTGCTAACAGTGAAATCAAGACATGTTCCAGTTTGCTTTCTCTTGCTGCTGTGATCAACACACAAAGCAACTTTGGGAAGACAGGGTTTGTTGCATCTTACAGCTTACAGTCTGGCCATTGAAGGAAAGCTGGGACAGGAACTAAAGCAGGGCAGGAACCCGGTGGCCGGAACTGAAGCAGAGGCCGTGGCAGAGTTCTTCTGACTGGCTTGCTGTTCAGACTCATGTGCAGCTGCTATTTTTTTTTATACCTTCTAGGACCACCTGCCCAGAGATGGCACTGCCCACAGTAAGCTGGGCCCTTCCACATCAATCATTAATCAAGAAAATGCACCACAGGCCAGTCTGAAGGAGGCATCTTCTCATTTGAGGCTTCCTCTTCTCAGATGACTTGAGTTTAAGTTTACTGACTACTAAGCAGTACAGGAAGTGTGTGCATAAAAGTGTGCATACACACATGGGTGTTTATATTGTGTGTGTATATTATATAAGGATATAATTTCTTGCCATCTGCTGGCTTTAACTTTGTGAAGGCTATAAAATTATGCTCAGAGCTGGGGATACTAGCGGTTAGATTTCGTGCTGTCTTAGTGGACATAATAGGCAGTAGTAGAAGCATAGTCTCCAAGTCTGCTAGCCCAAATTTAAATTTCGATTCTGGCATAATATCTGGACCAATTTACCTAGTTTTTCTGAGCTTCAGTTTATTTAGCTATAAAATGCCAGAAAGTGGTAGTTCTGCTAAAATTTGAACCAGTAGCACATTGATTCACCTGAGTAAACGTTGTTAATTGACCGTAAGTTCTATAGTCTCTAGGTTTTACATACACTTGCTTACGGTCTCGTCATTTAGAGAGTGATGATGGCTATAAACTCTCCGCTGTCTACCATCAGGCTTGTGTTAGTAGAACTACAATGGTTTAAAAAGGACATAAAATGATGTGTCTCTGTTTCCTGGAATTTGAAAGGAGGGGATATAAAGCAAGAAAGCAATAAAAATACAATGAAAAGTCAGGATAATTTTTAGGGACATATGAATCTGAAACTCTCAGACTAACTGGCAGGTTCCTGGTTAACTTTATTTCCACAGAACAGTGCATGAAGCAAGCAGAGAAATACCCCACCAAGTTTAAGGGCTCAGAGGGCAAGGGTGAGCATCTTTCTAAGAAGATGCCCAGGGTTCAACTATGTCAATCTTACAAGTTCCTGAAAATAGGCTGTTTTTTTTTCTTTATCTATTGAGTACTAAACCAAATCTGGAAGACTATTGTCTTTCTGCTGTTCTGTTTTGGGGTCAGTATTTCCTAATGGAACTAGTTTTGTAGGTCATGATCAACTGTATCTTCAATGTGGGCTATGATAGGATGCATTTATCAGTTACAAGTCTTGGGTTCAAGACCTTTGATTACAGCATCTTAAACTTTATCTGCTATGTAGTTGCTTAGCCTATTTTCATCAGATTCTAAATAGAATTTGCAGAGGAAGTGGTAAGGAGAAAGGAAGTTAGTTGGACCACAAGTGAATCCCACTTGGAGATTTGGAGAAATATGGCTTCTCACTTTGGTATCTATGGATAGACATGGGAGGGTAGTGGAACATAGAAATGGTTACTAAATGTTATTAGAGCAAGTATTTGGAGAGGGTGCTCTGTTCTTAGCACCAGTAAAGCAATAGCATATTGTTTCTTCTGGGCCACTTGTATATCTGGGGAGACTTTGCAAGGTTTAGGTAAGTGTGTTTGTCTACTGTCTGCCTTTTGAGTTTGCCCACTGTGTTAATTAGGGTTTTAATGCTATGAAGAGACACCATGACCATGACAACTCTTAGAAAGGAAAATATTTAATTGGGGCGACTTACAGTTCAGAGGTTTAGTTCATTATCCTCATGGTGGGACATGGCAGCGTGCAGGCAGACACGGTGCTGGAGAAGGAACTCAGAGTTTTACATCAGGATAGGCAGGAAGAGACAGAGAATCTTTGAGACCTCAAAGCCTGTCCCCCTGGTGAATTACTTTCTCCAATAAGCCTTCCCCACTCAAACAAGGCCACACCTCCTAATAATGCCACTTCCTCTGGGCTTACGGGGGCCATTTTTATTCACAGCATCGTATCCAAGAATACAGTAGAACTCATTACCATCTCAGATGAGGAGAGACAGAGAACTCGGAGGTAGAGGTAGAAGGAACACGTGTGAATTTTAGTGCTGTTGTCTTTCATGTTGGTGGATTCTATCCCAGATGCCTTTCAGCATTACCTCTGCTCCACTTCACATGGGGTGTACCAGTGCCAGAGTCACGTGCCTCAGACCCAGGTCTCTGATAGCGTCTGGTAGGAACCGTCTTGTCGCCTTGAGCTCTCCAAGCAACAAGTTCCTACATTCTAGTGCAGATGAGACAAGAGTGTTTTATGAACCCAAGGGTCTTTTAGTAAAGTATTTGAAAGTATTCAGTGTTCTATTCCCTGCAGCCCATCTCTGAGCATGTTGACATGACTGTGGGCTGTTGTTGAAGTCAGCTAGACAACTATCAGAGTGTTTTCAGCTCACTCTTTCTGAGAACAAGAGGAAAGGTCCTAGATGGGAGTTTCTGTCTGTTTTTTGGCTTTTTTGGGGGGGCCTACCACCCAACTCCCAAATAAATCACACACGGAGGCTTATTCTTAGTTGTGAATGCCTGGCCTTAGCGTGACTTGTTTCTTGCCAGCTTTTCTTAACTAATTAACCTGACTATGTTTTGCCTCTGGGCTTTTATCTTTCTTAACTTCTGTATACCTTTTTTCTTTCTCCGTGGCTTGCTGTGTAGCTGGGTGGCTGGCCCCTGGTGTCCTCTTCTTCTTGTTCTCCTGTTCCTCGTTCTCACTGTTTTTCCTCTATACCTTCTGCCTCCCAGCCCCGCCTGTCCTTGCTCGTGCCTCGCTATTGGCCATTCATCGCTTAATTAGGACCATCAGGTGTTTTAGACAGGCACAGTAACACAGCTGCACAGAGTTAAACAAATGCATTGTAAACAGAATTCACACCCCTGAAAATAATATTCCCCAACATCTGTCCTACAGATTTATCAGTGTCCTTACCTGTGAAGAGCCCACCTGAGGCCGTGCTTGTGTTCCTTGCTCCTGTGATTGGAGTTTTAGCTGAGCCTGCCTGTGTTCCTGGCTTTTGGCAGAGTCCCCTTGCAGTCAGACACTCCCAAGGCTGCCCCTTAGCTGAATAGAAGAGTGGTTCCTAGCAAGCTGGCAGATTACTTTCTACTCTCAACACCTTCTTCTGAAGTTCTTATTCTCCCTCTAGTTCAGCCACAACTTCCCAAATTTTATCCAGAATCATACTACCCTTCTGTTGGGAACTTGACAGTTCCCTGTCTAGATCTGTAACTTTCCCCATGGTATGTATCTGGCAGACTCACATTTGGTAAATGTTGGCTAATGTCCAGGGGAGATGTGATATCATGTCAAATGTATTTCGGATGTTTTGATGCCTACCCAACTAGGCGTAGCCCTGTGTTCTCATGAAGATACTGAAGAGTCAGTCTCTCTCTTTTTCCCTCTCTCTTCTTCTCTCTCTTTCGGTTGTGTTGTGGCAGTTGTTCAGAAACGTGCAATATACCTTGTAAATAAGACATTTGATACAGGACCATTCCACTGCTTAAATGACCCCAATTCAAAGGCACATCATCAATTTAATAATTACTTTTAGAAAGTAAGAAGGTAAAATTTTGTTAAATATAAGTAAAGATTATAAGATGCATTACAGTTTCAGGGAAAAAAATACCCAGATGTCTTAGAGTCCAGGAAATCAAGGTCCTTATACATACTAGTGATGTGCCAGCATTAGTCTGTAGGAAAATTCCATACACAGAACGTTATTTGGTAGGAGGACCATCATCAGATACCCCTTGAAAGCCAAAGGATTCCATGGGAAAATGAATGCACCTACCAAATAAACTTTAGCATAGTGTTTATAGCGATTTATGGACCCTCTGAGTCCTCCTAGCCTGCAAGTCTTTGGCACCAGCTTCATTGAATAGCATGTCCTTGTTTGACCCTGCCATGGAACCTCTCCAAATGACTGAGTGCAGTTTTGTAATATTATATATCAAGAACCTTGTTTAGATTATTTTCAACAAAGCATTCTTTAGGTCTTTAACAGGGAAAATGGAACTAGACAAAGACAAGTCGTATGCGTTAGTCCCCTTGTAGCCCATCCCTAGCCAGGACATATTTCATGCTGTCCCCATGCAACATTAAACACCCTCAGCAAATCCTTGCTAAGCTCGCTGCTTGCTTTTGCTCACTTGGAATGCTTGAGTCTTGGCTACAGCAAGAAGTGGATTTCAGTCAGCCTGACTTCTTCTTTAGAACAGTCTCTAGAAGCTTCTTTTACTTAGGATTTTGAAGACAGCAGATGGTTAATTGAGAAGGCTTAAGCCCACATTGTATAATGAATGACCTTGACCTTAGCATTGATATGGGGGAAGGGACCTTTGTTTATATATGCTGTTATTAAGTGAACCCCTGAAATTATGTACTCAACCTACTAAAGCAGACATTCTGCTCAACTGTAGTCTGGTTAAAATAACCTCAGCTCAAACTGTCCTCCTTGCTCAGAAGTTTCTTCTGCCTTCCTTGGCAGCTTCTTATGTGCTCACCTATCTTGAAGTGACAAGTCAAGGACCCAGGATGGGGCAAGGGGCTGCATAGGTAAACTTTGGAGAAAGCATGGGGTGTGCACAGCAGTGGTATTCGAGTGGAATTAGAGTTGATGACCGCTGCTTGTCTTAGTACAGAGGAGGGCCTAGCCACATCAGAATAGCTCATAGTGCCAGGAGAGACTGAGACCCAGAACTCACAAGCAGGAGAAGAAACATGACTTGAATTTCAGGCTTTGGACGGACTGTAGGAAAGCGGACCAGGCTCTCTGCTAGCTTTCTAACAGTTACCACCTTTTTTTCTCTCAAATGGTGCTATGAAAGTCAAATTCAAGGGTTTTCTTTATAGTATTGCCATCTCATTCTGCAAAGAAAAATTGTATCTCCTTCACTTCCTCTTTCAAGATTTTGTGCACAGTTGAAATAGCAAATTTTACACAGAGTTAGAGCTTATTTTGATCATTCATGTTTGATTACTTCATTTTGTCCCATTCAGCTCTTCAGCCTTATCCCGAGAATGGCTTTTCACTACACTGTGCTGGCCTTCCTGGGAGGGGATTCACTTAGGCGGTGCATGCCTGTTATTTTAGCACTTCCAGGCAGAGGCAAGAGGGTGTGGAGTTTGACCCTTGCCTAGACTCCATGTGGAGAAAGCACACAAGGCGGCTAGCTTTACTCTGATTTCTAGCTCCTCCTCCCCGTGGCATCTCTGTTCTATCTCCATCTTCTGTGCACTGGTCTTGCTTCCTCTCGCCCTCCTCTCACATCGCTGTATGCACAGCTTTTTATAGGTCTTACTCAGCACTCTGGGCTGTGACTCAGAGTTCAACCTAAGTACAGGGAATTGAGCAGTTGACTATGAAGGAGGCTTGTGCCCCTCATAACACCACAAGCCACTTTCTCCCAGTTCCCTTTTCCTTCCCCTCCTGTCTTTTCTCCCCACCCCGCGTCCCTTTCTGTTCATGCCTTCTCTCCCATGTCTCCTTCTCCTCTCTCTTAGCTCCTCCAGGGCCCCCCCCACGTTTACTCTGCCCTTTGTACAATCTTTAGGGGCTGAAGGTATTTTGAGGCATGCCTCCTCCCTCCATGATTTGGCTCTTAGATTATATTTTAAACAAATTTAGGATCATATTTATTTAGCTTTTGTGTAATGGTAAGTTCTAAAATGCCTGAACGGTTAACTGAAAGATTGAAAGTCTCTAAGGTGCTGTTATAAGTAGAACTAAAAATAAATGCACCAATCACATACTGAATATATTTAAAATAAGCAAGGTCAGCAACTTCTTTTTTTCAGAAGCCATCCTAAATGTCATGACCTTGATACAGGAGTGCTCACGTGCAGGGTGAAGTGAGTGTCACTGTAAAGACTGTGCGGGCCTGCTCGTCCTTCACTTTTCTAATAGGAATGCTTAAATCCACATAATGGGAGGGCTGGAGAAGCTTTACCAACCACGGTCATTTCTCTGATTCACAGGAACCCAGGATTCTTTAGTCCCAGTACATGGACAGTGGGTGTAGTGAGTGCTCACTGTGTACACGGACAGCAGGGTGTAGTGAGTGCTCACTGTGTACACTGACAGCAGGGTGTAGTGAGTGCTCACTGTGTACATGGACAGCAGGGTGTAGTGAGTGCTCACTTGTGAACAAGGGCAGCATGTGTAGTGAGTGCTCACTGTGTACACGGACAGCAGGGTGTAGTGAGTGTTCACTTGTGAACAAGGACAGCATGTGTAGTGAGTGCTCACTGTGTACATGGACAGGGTGTAGTAAGTGCTCACTGTG
>NC_022020.1:27570760-27575250 GCF_000317375.1 Microtus ochrogaster
GGGTGTAGTGAGTGCTCATTTGTCCATTTATTGTCACCAGGCAGCCTTAGTAGATGTCCATTTTAGCTTGTGCATGAGTTTTCTACCTGGTTAGCAAACAATCACACTAGCTGGTAGCTTTTCAGCCTGTGGCCCAGTGTCTTAGGTGTCTGTCTTAGGATAAAGACTATGACGTAAAACAGCTCGGGGAGGATAAATCCTTTGGCTTTCACTTTCTGGTCACAGTCCATCACCGTGGGGAAAACACAGCAGGACCTGAAGTGAAGCAGAGGCCTTGGGCGATCACCACTTACTGGCTTGCTCAGGCTGCTTTCCTACTTATCCCAGGACCACCTTCTGAGGAGGGACCCCCCCAAACCACAGTGGGCTGGGCCTATTCACTCAATCACCAATCAAGAAAATGGCCCCAAGGGCTTGCCTACAGGCAGTCCAATGGAGGCACTTGCTCAGTTGAGTGTTCCCTTCCCAGATGTGTTTAGGTCTGTGTCAAGTTGACAAATCCATCCTGTACACTCAGGTTGACCTTGAACTTGGGCTGTCTCTCCCGCTCATACCTCCTGAGTGTTGTAATTACAGATAATATTAGCTTAAAATAACCTCTGTTTATTGGCTATTAGTCTAGATGACTGGTCTTTTCTGGCTTCTAAAGACCTCATTATGGAAATTGTTTCTGTATGTAGTGTCTATTACAGAATTATTTTATTTGATTATGTAGAATGTCAGAGTCCTGCTGGGTGGCCATGGCTGAAGGTTAGGCAGCCAGGACCACAGCATATAGTGAGGGGGGTTGTTGATAGAAGGACAAAAAGAAACAGTGTGTTTATGAGACAGAGAGCTACAAACAGTTAACAGTTGCTGTGAGAGTGAGAATTAGCCTTCCCCAGGAATGAGCCCCGATTGGTTATCCATGCACGCAGCACTGATCCAAGTTATATATATATGTGTGTATAATGACAGAGGCTAAAGAAGAGGAGACTGTGACTTTGAAAGAGAGTGGAGGTGAGGAGAGAGAGATGGGAGGGGCAAAAGGGAGGGGATAAATGGTGTAATTATATTTTAATTAAATAGAAGTTCTGTGTTCAATTTCAGAAGAGGGAGTCTTTGATAATAACGTAAAAAATTTTTTTTTGAAAATAGCTTGTCACCTCAATACTTAGCAATAAGCCATTATTGTCTCATCACGTAAGGAGAAGCCCAAACCCCTGGTGTGGTTAGAAAGGCCAGCCTTCTCAGCCAGCTTCTATTTCCCAGCATGCCAAGCCCTTTCCACCTCAGGACCTTTGCATATCCCAGTCAGTCTGAAACACTCTTTCTTCTGTTTTATTCCTCACATACTTCAGTTTTTCAACATGTCTCAGCCTAAATAGCATCTTCTCAGCCCTCTGCTGATTGCTCCGTTTATCACATTGTCCCTTCCAGCCTCCAATGGCCACTTCCAGATCACCTTCTGGTCATCTCTATAGTTTATCTTGTTTTTCTTCCTCTTTTAGGCTGTCTCTTTTGAACGAGACTGTCTGAGACCTACCTCTGTGTTGCAGATGTGTCTAGGGCAGGGCAGGGCACATGTGGGATATTTGATGGATGTTTCAAACGAGGTCCAGATAGGTTGGATGTTTTGCTGTCACAAGAGGTAACCATATCATCTCAGGAAGTACAGCTCAGTTTTAAGAAACTCCAGCCTATCCTTTGAGCAATTGGCTCTCCTGATTACTACCTTAGGTTGAAGACTCGTTCAAGGTCACACGGTTCATTTCATTAAGAAATAAGATTAACTCCTGCAGCACTGGGTATTTTTTAGCCATTCTCTCATAAGGAATTGGTCTTTGTTGAAAATACTCAGCTTTTAGAGTTCTTATATTTTAAAAATAAAATTAAGTAAATGATATTCTTTAGAGTTTAACTATTTCCAGTCTAATTTTTACACTTTGTATTGCATGTCAATTCTGCTGCAATAATTTCTTTGACTTTTTCAGTGTCAAAACTGATGGCAGACTCATGTCCTGGTATAAACTGTATATTGTTTGAATTCTTGACTAGTGGTCTCGACCCTTAGTGTTTTGGTTGTGCTAAAATATCATCAATGGGCTGAGAAGACTGCTCAGTGAGTAAAGTAGTCACCAAGCAAACATGAGACCTGGAACTGAGAACCCAGCACTCACCTAAGATCTGGACACAGTGGCATACATCTGTAACCCCAGCGCTGGATGGGGCGGAGACAGAAGAGTCTAGAGGCTTGCTGACTTGTCAACCTACAAAATGATGAGCTCCAGGTTCAGTGAGAGACCCTGTCTAAAAAGAATAAGGTGGAGAGTGGTAGAGGAAGAAGCTCAGGGTCGATTTTTGGCCTCCACAAGCACACACATGGGTATACACCCCCCGGGGTATGTTCACAAAAGATACCATTGACCTTTGAAGGTCCTGGTGTAGGTGATAGCAAGATTGACTTAATAAGAAGCTCCAAGGTTCCAGACACGCTTAGAACCTTCACCTTCAACAGAGTGAAGAGCATGAGGGCCAGGTACAGGAAATGAGCCCCAGAAGGCAACTTCTCGGGGCTTATCTTCTGTAGATGGCAACAGATGTTTCATTCTTTATTGAAATTTAAATGAAGCTTGCTTCATTGGACAAAATCCATGTGAATCTTACTGTGACCAACTCAAGACTGCACTCCATACTGTTGTAGCTTTGTGTTTCCTACATCTTAGCCTCCCTTCAATCTCAGTCTAGAATTGTCTTCAGGGCACAGGAATTCCTGATGCACCCTGTGCCTGGAGTTGCTTCTGGCTTTTATTAATTGGTATAAAACAGCAAAGGATGAAGTGGGGGTAAAAGAACAAGTAAAGTCAACACCCCCATTGGCAAGTTTTTTTTTAATGTTATCTACATCAATCATTGTCATACAGAAATATGCTGGCTAATACTGGGTGTCAGCATTTTCCAGCTCTGGCCTTGCCAGTCTGAGGTCCCGCAGGTTTTCCTTATTAGACACACAGCTGTAAATGGAAAAGGTTTTGTTTTTGTTTTGTTGCTGTTGCTTGGTTGGTTGGTTTTGAAGTCTCTGGTGGTAAAACTCCATGTACAACTACTTTTCTTTCACCTATACGAATTCACATGAGCCTAGAACAGCTAGATGAAACCCTAGAACAGGGGGAGTCAGTCCTTACTCAGGGTACTCACCTCTGAATAGCGGGGCACCTTACACACAGGTTAATTAGGGTAAAATACCTGCATCAGAAGGATGCTCTTATCCCTAGATTAGAAAAGGGATTGCTATTGTTCTAGTATTAAAAATCTGCCGTATGCTTTACAGACTGTCAAATAGTTGACAGGCAGGAACTGAAGGCTCTGTTGCTCTGAGTCATTAGAGATTAAAAGCAGCCAGAAGTCAGGACAGAGTTAAGTCCTAGTGACTTTTAAATGGATGCCGGATCAATGAGGACGACTAAGATAAAGCAGACTTGAAATTCCTTCTTGATGACTTAATATATCGAAATGTTTTATTTTAATGGATAAAAACCTGAAGAGTTCTACTGTTTGTATCATATAGGATAATTGGCAAATGAAATAAAATATGGTAAAATATTTACCTTTCCCCATAAAGATAAGGATGCAATTTTCAAGTTAAGGAAATCAAGACTATTAAAACATAACCAGGATGAATGTACACAGACTCCAGATTTCCCCCTACAACCTTTCTGATTTTTGATCATTTTCCCACAACATGTGTTTTGTTTGCTCAATATTTTCATTGATTTACTTTACTGAAAAGAAATCACTTTAAAAATAAGTGCATAGTTTACCTGCATGAGTCAGTTTCACTTGCTATATAAGTAATCCCTAACAACAAATAAACTGAAATGAAACTATGTTTTCTTATGTGTGCACATGTGTGTATGTGAGCTTGCACATGGGAAGCCAGAGGTTGACGAGGTTATCTTTCTTAACTGCTCTTCTCATTATTTTTGAGGTAAGGTCCCAGGGAACCTGGAGCTCATTGATATGGTGAGGCCGACTGGCCAGAGACTCTGTGATCTGCCTGTCTCTACCTCCCCAGCTCTGGAATCCCAGTCCTTTATGCCCAGCCTTTAAGTGGGCATGAGGGCGATCTGAACTCTGGTCCTCAGGCTGTATGGCTAGCACTTTACTGACTGAGCCATCTCCCCCACTTAACAAGCCTATATTTGCAAATTGTAACTTGATGCCTTTGCTTTTTTTGTCTTTGAGGTTATGTCCTGCTTTCTTCTATCTTAGTGTACAGAAGCTTAAACGTTCACTCCCGAGGTTATGTAAGCAAGTCTGCTGAAATAACCTGACAGTTGACAGGAACCAGAGAAAAGGCGCACACATTTATTACCAGGCATGTGTGTGCAAGGACCTCAAAAAAAAAAAGGAAAATCAGATATGGGCCAGACAAATCAAGTCTCTTCATAGGGGATAGGGAAGTGGGAGCTGTAAGTCAGAGAGAGAATGAGAGAGGGGGGGGAAGAGAG
>NC_022020.1:27575350-27583156 GCF_000317375.1 Microtus ochrogaster
GAATGAATGTAAATAGTCTCAGAGGAGAAAGGAGACTTAACAACCAGACAGTGGAACAAAGTTTCTTTAGGCTCTCGGTGAGGTGTTTGAGGTCAGTCTCTTCCTCTGTGATGAGAGTCATTTCCTCAGTTACTAAAATGGCATCAATCAGATTTAAAGGCAGTGAGTTCCCCCAGTGGGTCACAAGCCCTCGGCAAAAACACTTACCTACTCCAAAAAGACTTACCTACAATTCATAGTAGTAGCGAAATTACAGTTATGAAGTAGCAGCAAAGATAATTTTCTGGTTGGGGGGGTCAGCACAACATGAGGAACTGTATTAAAGGGACGTAGTATTAGGAAGGTTGAGAACCGCTGGTCTAGCCACAGGCTTGGCTTTTCTGTAGGGAAGAAGCATTGCTGCTCCCCAGGCACTCGGATTTTGGGGTTCTCTGAGCCCCAAACACTAGCAATTGTTAAGTGTTAGACACATGCTGACATCAGGCGAGACTACTTTTAGATGATATCACAAAACTTTGATTAGAATATTTTTCTCAGGTTGGGATAATCAACCCAAGGTACATTTCAGGGTTACCTGGGGTCATCTCTTGCGTGGTAGTATTGTGGAGTGCAGCCTTAGCAGAGCACTGCTGAAGTCATTAGTGAGTTTTTTTGGTCTTAGATGCTAGCAATACAGGCAAATTTCTGAAAGCTATCCAGTGTAAGGGGAACATGGTTTCACGATTTTTTTTTTTTTTTTTTTTTGTGAGCATGCACATGGAGGCCAGGGAGTTTCCACTAATTGCTCTTTACTTTGTTTTTGAGGTAGGGTGTCTTTGAATTTGGAGTTCATTGAATTGGGAAGAAATATTGAGCAGAAACTTGAACAGTCTTCTTATCTCCACTTGCCCAGTGGTCCAGCCTTACACAAGCTGGTAAAAATGTATGCTTTAACCTTTAGTCTTTCTTTTTAAGATGCTATACTTGGTATTGGACCAGGTCTTGTGCATACTTTGAAATCACTCTGTCTCAAACCTGAAACCTTAGCTGTTTTTAGATATTTCTAATATAAGCCTTTTATTTTCTCTCTCCTCATTTCTCTTGTATTTAGGGATAGTTTGATTTATGCCTTGCTTTCTACCTGCATTTAGAATATCAATTACTCCAGAAGAGTGGGATGTTGGAGGGAAAAGTACATGAGAAAGTCAAATACTGGTATACATGTTCTTTCTCCTTTGCTCTAGGAGTCACAAGTAGGAAAACTGTTGTGATTGTACTTCTACTGTAATGACAGACACGGGATCTATAGAAGAGACATGGGTCTATAGGTGAGGCACAGGTGTCTATAGGAGAGACATGGGACCTATAGAAGAGCCATGTTTACTATAGGAAAGTCATGGGTATCAATAGGAGCAGCATGAGTATCTGTAGGAGAGACATGGGTGTCAATAGGAACAGCATGGATATCTATAGGAGAGGTAATATAGGTATCTATAGGAGCAGCATGAGTATCTGTAGGAGGGACATGGGTGTCTATAGGAATAACTTGGGTATCTATTCAGAAAACTCTCAGGTAACTTTATGGGAATGACTTTTGGCCTCTGTAGAATTTCAGTTTTTGCTCCTGAGTACGGTTCATGCTTGTCTTGTTTAAGAATTTTTTTAAAGAGTGTTATTCTGTGTTTTTTTTTATTTGTGTGTGTGTGTGTGTGTGTGTGTGTGTGTCTGTTTACCAGTCTATCTGTCTCTGTCTTTCTTTCGGTGGATATGTACACATGAGCAAAGGAATCCCTTGGAGCTGGAGTTACAGGTGATTGTGAGCCACCTGAATTGGCTTCTCTGCAAGAGCAGTGCTTACCCAGTGAGCCCCTAAAGGCCACACTCAGCTCAGCTGATCTCCTATTCCCTGGCCTTTATTGTTGCATGAAGTTCAGCAAACAGGAGAACCTTCCTCAAAGTTTGTGGAAAGGGTCAGCACTAGCCTCCTAGGTGCAGGGGGTAACTTGACTTGGTTTTGAGTGGCTTTCTTCCCACAAATGTAACAAAATGCTCATTGTGTTTGTATTTCATTCTTGAAACTTTTCTAACAGACATCTGACTATTCAAATTCTAGATTTTTAATTAATAATTTTGTGTTGATAATCTCATTGTTCAAAATTATTGCCAATCTCTAATTAAAATGAAAAAGAAAGGTCATTTATTTGTGATTTTTATTTTAATTGGAAATAATATGTGCTTTTATCAAGAGGACACATGTGGTGAGAGACCACTCTGAATGCTTTCCTGCCATTACGACAAAAATACTGAATTAAAAAATACTACTCCATACATAGAAAAAGTAATATGATAATGTATGCATCCTATGATTACAGTTCTGTGTCTGTATAAATATGTATACAGTGAATTACATGTATCATCTGCCCACCTACAATACAAGTAAACAGCTGAGGTTAGGGCTGTGAAGTTTTTAAACCTAAATGTTTGTGAAATTAATAAGTGTTTGGAAAACACTATCAGAAACAAAATAGGAGTAGGAAAAAAGAAAAAAATAAGAACCAATCCTATATATATGAAAACAAATGCTAGTATGATAAAATGATCTCCAGTTGTTCAGAGAAATCAAATAAGTGTGACTCTAAACAAGGTTAAGTTCAAGGTCATAGAAGTTGAGTGCCCTTTCATCTGATAATGTTCTTCTGCACCCCTCCACCCCCCCCACCCCCGCCTCCTAGAATAACGCCTGGCTTCTTATCATTCTTTAAGGATAGGCAATGTGTTCTTAGGATGGGCATGGCTGGCTTCCTACAAACACTCCAGAGGAGAGTTGCAGGTAGAGTTTTGGTATATTTCAATCTAGGCACTGCCATGGTTAGGGGAACAGCATCTCACGGAGGTGTAGATGTGGGCATGGAGTGGATTATACTGGCTGGGAAGTGGGCAGACTGCTGGATTAGTGGGGAGTCAGAGTTTGACTAAAGCTGATGGTATCCTGGAGAGGTGGACGATGAATTTGGAGTCAGGCATGAACTTCGGTGTTTTCAGATGCAGGTCTTTGTTTGTGGGTAGTGTGTCTTGCACATTTACCTGATTCTCCTGTTTTCTCTTTCTCCACAACCCGCTTTATTATTAGCTCACCTAATCATCATACTCTGAGGTAGGGCTTATTTCCCCGATTTGTGTTTGGAAACTGAGTCACACGGGGACAAGTCATTTACCTAATGGCACACAGCTAACAGGCAAAGGCAGCATTTGAATCCAGATTATATAGTATGAGGCTAGTGCTCGTATCCATTGTTGTACTTCAGAGTTGCTATTCATACAAAATCATAATTCTATCATTGAGAACAAAGACCAACAGCTTCTTTTCTCTCTCAGAAAATCACATTGGAGTCCTAGTGTTATGTGTTTGTTTGAAAAAGCACTTAACATAGGGAGGTCTACCTCCCAGAGCCTAATGTTGTAAGAACAGTTGGATGAAGGTTAGCTACCCAAATTCACAAATTCTCACTGTCAGAGATGAGCACAGGGGACATTCTAGTGGCCATGCTTTTTGTATTTGCGTGCGCGCGCACTGATGAGATTGTTTTACATGCTGCTTTGCTTTGAGAATTTCTGCATCACTGTCACAGAGCTCTTACCCTGGCAATGAGTCTGAGCTGTACACATACATCGCTATAGCTCTTCAATTTGCCTTTGGGCCTCTGTGTTTTGTCAAGATCCCTGACACCTAATAGCTGCTTAGCAAATGCTCCGTGAGTCATGCCGATTCCCTCATCTCCAAAGTACTGGGATTACAGGTATGTGCACCTGCCCCTAGCCTATGGTTCATGTGATGAACCTTTGGGTGCTGGCAAGCTCCTAGCAGGGCAAAGAGGAAGCAGTTGGTTTCCATTGGGCAGGCTGTTTGCAGATCACTGCTGTGCATACCCCGTGGAGACAGTTACTCTTGAGAAATGAGTCCCTCCTTCATTACAGGCCGATTTCAACTACAAACCAAGCTTCAATTTCTGTTGGCTTCTTCCTTGGGGGCTCTGTTGTAGGCAAACAGTCTCCAGTTAAACCATTTCTTGTCCTTTCTTTGAATAATATTTATTTCTCCAAATTAGCAGGGAGACAAGTGGGGGTGGTGCCACCTCCAACTTTTCTGGAACCACAGGCCTGCCATCCCATATTTAGAGAGACAAGCTTGAGCCTCAGGAGAAGAAGGGGACTGTAGGTGAGGATTGCTGCTCAGGGAGCTGTTGCCCCTGTTTTCCTGCCATAGTTCTGCCCTTTGCATGTGATGCTGTTCTGACTTTGGAAACTCTAGTGGCTTTGCTGCTGATCTTCTTGAAATGTGTGATGTTGTGGGTGTACGCAGAGAACTAAAGATCAGTGTTGTAGGCACAAGGAAGAATGTGGCATCATATTTTTCACCAGTGTGTGCAGCCACCACTTAGGCACATTTGTAAGGAACTGAAGAAGAGACCCATGAAACACTTTGTAAACAGGAGATTGGTTGAAGGAAAATTCCTCCAAGCCCAGTGCTGCACATGTGTGGACTACCTTTGAATCAGGTCTCAATCAGGTTGCTAGATCGTGGGGCCAGAAAGATGATGAAACTAAGTTTCAGCCCTTTAAGGTACTATGAGGTAGGAAGAAATAGACATAGACATAAAAATGAATCAAAGCTTTATTATTTTTCTTTTAAACATTTATTGTGTGTACGTTTGAATGTGTATATGGTGTATATAGTCTAGAAATATGTATACATGTCCTTGTGACTGTGCCAAGGCCAGGGGAGGATGTGAGTTGCTCTGCTCTCCATCTTTCTGTTGCGTTCCTTTGAGACAGGATCTCTCATTGAATCTGGAGCTAGGCTGGTGGCCAGCAAACTCCCACAGCACTGGGTTACAGCTGTGTGTAGCCATTTCTGTTGTTATATGAATGCTGTGGATTTGAACTCGGGTCCTCATGCTTGTACAACAAATATTCTTACCCACTTAACCATCTCCCTAGCCCTTGAAGCAAAGCTATATTAGTATGATTTGCTCCTAAATGTCAGAACCTATTTCAAGGAAAAACTGGGAACCGAGGGCTCATATATCTGAAAATTCCAGAGGTGGAATGTATCTCCTGTTTCCATGTGCGTGCATCTCATCCCAAGGTTGCCTTTCAGGGTATATGATCCACAGCCATATAACTCTGGTGGCTGCAAGCCTGTTATAATCACCTGTACTGCTGGCACTTCTATCAAAAAAGACCTACTATCCCCCTGCTGTACCAAATAAAAGGATTCAGTTTAGATCACATGCCCTACCTTGAATCAGTCCTCTAACCAACTATCCGTCCAGGATGGAAGAGGATAAAGCATGCCAATTGGACAGATCTGGGTCATAAGGAGTGGCTCTCCAAAGGAGGATTTTAAGAGATGTTAGTGAAAGATATAGGCTAAGTCAAAACGAGGACCCCCACAGTAATTTACAGAGAGAAATCTCTGTGAGTTTTGGGTTAAGGGTCATTCACTAGGTGGCTGGAGTGGGGTGTCACCATGTCGGGAATGCAAGATTGAGTGAGTGGATGAATGAACAGTGAATGAGTGAGTGAATCAAAACTAAGTTAGCTGCTTTTCAGGACATCAGTTCTCTCATATGAAACTTAAAACATGGATCTGTTAGTTTAAATTCTTGTTTAACTCTTTTGGTGGAATCTGGGATTCTGTAAAATTCTTAGGCAGCCAAGAATGCTTGAGTTTAAATTATCGTGATTGAGGACTGAAAGACCAACCTAAATGTCATGATCTCCTCCTCCTCCTTTTTCTTCTTTGCAATCTCTGCTATGATCGCTGGTGTGATTGGCATGTGTATTTGGTGTATAGTCTGAGCAGGAGGGAAACAGCCTCTGTTGTAAGAGTTTCTAGCACCTGTCATTTACAAGGCCGTGCTGCATACAGCACTATCGACTCATTATTAGTTGGGTGGTACAGGGCAACTGTGGTTAAAATAAATACAACAGCATACTCATGTGAAATGAAGTTGCATAGGAAGCAAAGTACCGCTGTTTTAGAAGCCTGGAGTTTAGTGAACTTTGCCATTACTGCCTTTCTGGTCAAGTGAGTCATCCTTGCCTCCTTGTCTCACTGAATTAGCTGCCGTCTTCTGGGTCGCGAGGCCCCAGGTGTGGCTAATTAGCTGGACTGCAGAAACCTGGGAAGGTTCAGTGAGCGTCTGAGCAAGAAATCTGTTTCTACCGGGAGTCAGAGGACGAGCGCTCTGCTGTGCGTGCTCTTTTCCAAACTCAGGCTAGCGATGGAACGGAACTTGCTTTCAGTTCAGCCTAGGTCGTTTCAGTTCAGCACCCAGTCAATCCCAAAGAGTGAAGCCTGCTCTGACATGGGGCCTGGGACCAAGGCGGAGGCGAATTTCACTTCCTGCTGATGGGACATCTGGGTTCTGGATATTATTTCTTTGAGTTCTGGATGATCGCAGCTACTAAGTTGGAACCACACTCACACCTACCTCACCAAATCATGCAACAGGTGGTATATTCTGGACTGAAAGAATGGTGCACAGTAAATACTTCAGATAGTCTCTTTCACCCCAGCAGTTGCCCACGGCACCCACTGGCAATTAGTTTGCTTAACTTTTAAAGTCTTATTCTTTTACTTCATATGCATGTGTTTCTATGAACACCATGTGCGCGCAGGTGCTCAGCAATGCTCGAAGAGGGCGTCTGCTCACCTAGATTAGAATTGCATGTGCTTGTGAGCCATAGTATGGGTGCAGCAGATGCTCCTCACTGCAGGACCATCTCTCCGGCTCCCCTTAGTTGTCTTCTAATCGGTGTAAAGGAAGCTCAGCTGAGGAGGGAACCGGAGAGGCAATAGTGAGGGATTGCTTTAAAAGATGGGCCATCAAAGCATGGTCTCAAACCATATAGTAGTTTAGTTATTTAAAAAGTAAGTATTTCTTTGTATAAGACAAAAAGTTATTCAAGTAAAATTTCCTTTTATTTTGTATCCCATTTTAATAAGTTTCAACTGACACTAGGTACTGATTTGGCATGGGTTTAGCTTCGTGCACTCCATCTCCTCCAGTCCAGAGTTTACTAACTACAGACCCTAATGGCTCAGAGCATCCTGGGAGGAAGGGCTGCACTGGTTTGCAGTCCCTTCAGTAATGAATGTGGGGTCCCCTTTTCCACTTCGTCCCTATTTGTTGTTGGATGCTTTGTTGAGTTTAAGCCACTCTGACTAGGATGAGATCTCAGAGTTGTTTCATTTGCATTTCTTTAATTGCTAAGGATGATGAACACTTAAATACTTCTGAGGCATTTTTATTTCTTCTATGTTTATTGCATTGCTGATGGAAAATGTGGAACATAAGTAGATAAAAAGGCATTTTGAGTAGTTCCCTCTTTGTTAATGGGACTAATGTCATCTATCACCACATGCATACAATATGTAGCCCTTGGTCACACTATCCAAAACTGGGTTTTGATAGGAAAATCACTGGAACACTGGGGACAACCAAAAAGTTCTGAGAGGTATGATCTAATTTGAGTAAATAAGAGGATGTTTATGAGGTCTGCGCAAGTGCCCTTTCTACTATATAAATAATTTCTAGGGATGATACTCAAAACAACTACAGTCACTGGGGAGAGAGGACACTAGTCCTTAATTAAAGTAAGGCCATGACTGTGTTTCTAGGAAGTTGTTATGTCCTCTTGGGACACAGAGCGTGCCTTTCTTCTCTCTCCCCTCGCCTGGGCTTTCTGGAACTACGGGTCCATGGATGTCCAAAAGTAGGTCAGAAGCAAACCAAAAGGCAACTCTGTGAGTTGAGGGCT
>NC_022020.1:27583484-27587865 GCF_000317375.1 Microtus ochrogaster
GTTCCTGGCTCCTCTGGCTCCTGCTCACCCCTCTACCACTTTTCACATATATTTAGAAGGATTTATTCTAGAATAGATAACGTGTGACCTTTTTTAGCTTTTGTCTTCTCTATTTTTACAGCATGCTTTTAGAGTCCATTCATTTCCTATTTTTTGTTTGGTCTGTTGCAATAAATCTTAAGTCTGGCATCACATTGGCCCTCGTCCTGGTTGCTGCTGGTGTCGATTGGTGTGAGTGCTGATCTTGCTCTTGCCCTTCCTCTCCTGTGTCAGTCACCCTCTTATCTCTGTGCTGGAGAGGTTATTTTTCACATATCAAGGTAATTTGGTGTCTTTGACCCATATAATGAATAGAGCGTTTCTTAACCTTTTTTGTTTATAGTAGTATTTGAGATGATATAACCAAGAATCATCAGGCAGGATTGTCTGGTTGTTGAGTTGTATGTTCTGACATCTCCATCTTGTAAGGGTGACACCTATAAGCCTCCTGTTAAGGTTTGAAATGCCCAGGCAAGAGCCCTGCTCCCATGGATTTTCATGAGGACAGATGAATTCCTGCATCACTATTGCTTAATGCTTTGAGCTTTTAAAGCAGAGTTGAGGTTTTATTAAGGACACTTTAATATGGGCTTGAGCAGGAGGGCTGCAAGAGAAATGGATGCTCAGAAAAACACACAGTCATATGTGTGTTTTATCTTTGAAAGGCTAAAAACTTTATATACTGATTAAATTTTTTTTTACAAAGTATGTTCCCCACCCCTCAGAACTTTAGTCATAATATCTTGGCTGCAGCTGCTTCTGTCATTTGAGGACAAGGAGCCGAGCCTCCTCTAGATGCAGCCCTCTGACTGCAGGGCTGCAGCTTGGGCTGCTTGCTCCATCGCTATATGTCTCCATGTACAGGAAGTACATGGCAGGCTTACCTGCAGGAAAGTGATACTCTCGTTTGGAAATCACGTTTCCTTGGCCACATAGCCTCACTAGTGTTTCCTCCTTTGTCTTTTTTTTCATCTCTGTCACCCTGTACACTTTCACAATCTTCCACTGAGTTCTGCTTGCCCCCTTTCTTCCCCACACTTACCCCCAATTCTCATGCCCCTGCTCCACCTGAAGAGTGGAAAGCAGCCATTCCCACTGCCCCGTTCCTTACTTGCTTGTCCCGTGAGGTCTAGAAACAGCCTCTCCCCTTCCCAGAAGTCCTCTTGACCTGTAATATCCAGCTCTCATCATTTCATGACTCTGTTAGCTCTTTTCACGTAGCTCTGAAAGATCACATCTTACATCCTGGATGGTGGGTGAATGGGGAGGCAGTTCTGTAATGGAAACAGTGCAGACAGAACCAAGGAATCTGATGATGGCTACAGCATCACCACGAAACTGCTCAGCTCAGAAAAATAGCTTCAGGTCCTGTGTTCATCCTTGTAGCAATCACCTTGCCTAAGCTCACACCAGAGTCACATACTGACCCCAAGGGTAGCTGCGGCTCACATAGGCAGAGATGAGTTTAAGGGTCATATCCTAAGGGAGGTTGAGGAATGGTTAGTAAAAAAGGAAGGGACTGGATACTTGGCAGACAGAAACAGCAGATTGTTTTACACTCAGCCATCCAAAAAAAAGAAAAGAAAAGAAAAAACAACCATCAGACAAGTTTCAGAGAGGGTACCTGGTGGTGGTGGGTAAAATAATAGATCACTTCTGTTTTTCTTGAGCTTTTCATTTCTCTTACTACACTATCATTTATTTTATGAGGTTACTAGGTCAATAACTTTAGACACCTTGCCTTATCAATGAGCACCATGGTTTAACCTTATTTTGCAAAGCAGGAAAGCAGAGAAAATGTCATGTTTTGGTTTCCTGGTGTGCTGGATCAGGTTGACTGGAGGTCCTATGGCAGTGGCGAAGAAGCAGCAGGATGTGGCTCTTCAGATGCTTGTCTCAGGTTTCTGTGCTGACCCCAGCAGTTCCTGGTTGATAACCACCCCTTGCCTTCTCAGTTCCCCCTAAAGCTGCTGTCTCCAGATGTCCATGGCTACCCTTGGGTTAGGACATCAAAGGGAAGGCGGTAGGGAGAGGAAGCAAACACATTTCATAATCAGCCTCCCCGAGGACAGGTGCCCTCAGCCTCTCCTGAGCACAGAAGTTCACTGAGGAAGTCAGTGAGTCAGCTGCACCAGGACGTGGTCACCAGTGCCTTTCAGTCGGTCTCCTGGTGCTGGGTGCATGAAGAAGTAGGCAGCACCTTGAGAGCTGGCCTCAGCCCATGGCTGCCCGGATGGACAGATCACCCAGAGTTCTTGGGTCATAGCCTCATGCCCCTGGACCACTTGGACTTACTTCCAGTGATCTGCAAAATCTTGGAAATAGTGTTCTTTTTTGTTCTTGGATTCTTGCAAACTTGCCTCTAAAGGAGCATGTTCAGTCTTAAGAGATTTATTGTCTACGTGAATTAGGGTGGGTCAGCTCTCATTTTTCCGAGTATTTATTGTCTACGTGAATTAGGGTGGGTCAGCTCTCATTTTTCCGAGTATTTATTGTCTACGTAAATTAGGGTGGGTCAGCTCTCATTTTTCCGAGTCTTGGTTGCATTCGGAGGAGGCTTCAGGACATGCCTGAGACCATTGGGCAATCTGTGGTATATCTGGTGAAAGGAGGCCCTTTTGCACAGTAGCATTGCCTCCCCAAACTTGTCATTATTGCGGCTCTTTCTCCCACTGATGAGGAATTATGGGGTAATGTCTCAGAGACCCTTGGCTCCCCATTGAAAAGGTGCACTCTGTATATCTGCTTGTGTCCCCATCTATAAAATGCACAGCCAGGATTATCCAGTATCCCTTCTGTTGTTGACCTACTTCAGAGCACCTGTATGGAATGGTGGCCAAGAACAGTAACTTGCTCTCAGACTATCTGGTTTCACTCAGGCCTCATCCCCAAGAATTCGAATCAGCTCCTGACCTGGATTCTTATCTGTTGAATGGGGTGGATGGCTTTGACACTGACTTCACAGAGCTCTCAGAAGAGTCCAGTGAGATAACCTGCCAAGCCATCTGGTGCAGTGCTTGTGACACAGTGAGCAGCCAGAGCTTGTTAACCATTGCAGTGTTCATCCTGGGACCTGCATCACTAAGGGAGTTTGCTGTTACTGTAGCCATTGAATGTTTTCTCTGTAAAAATCGGGGGAGGGCAATGCAAAGAAGCTGAGCGCGTGACAGAATGAGCAACCGCGTCTCACCAGTCAGCATCGTCAACTCTCATCACTCGACCATAGGGATGCCGTTGCCGTTGAAGGAATGGAAGGATGGCAGACTCCTTCCTGTCTTTTGATCTGACGGTGCTGTGTAAACGCACGTATGCACCTGGCTTGGACTAGAACCGAACAAACCAGTTACAAAAAGACACCTTTAAAGTAGTTTTCGAAATATCAGTATAGATTTTTTTTTAATTTAAATCAGGATATTCAGGGATCATCATTGATCCTATTAGGTGCAATGGTATGGTAATTATTTATGAAAAATAAATGTGATGAGTTTTAAGGTGATGGAGGAAAGCCAGATTTTGTGGCACATGCCTGTTTTATGAGCATTTGGAGACTGAATCAGGAGGATTGTGAATTGCAGGCCAGCCTACAATCACCCAGGGCTACATAGACCTTGTTCTAAAAAAGAAAATAAATCAATGAAAAAGAATAATAAGATGGGACTGTATAAGAAATAACCTTCTCCCATTTGTTCAGACAGTATCTAACTACAGCTCAGGCTGGCTTGAAACTTGAGGTTCTCCTGCCTCAGCCTCTGGGTTGAAAGAATTACAGGTGTACATCACCACATGTTGTGTAGTTTCTTGCAGATTTTGGCAATGAAGCTTATATCTTGATAGCTAGGGATGCCACTGTTGGGCTACAGTACTAAGACATGTAAAAAAATAACAGGGATGAACTGATGATTGTGTGTGTGTGTGTGTGTGTGTGTGTGTGTGTGTGTGTGTGAGTTTTCACTGTATTTCAGATCCACCCTCCCTGATTAGCCTGCTTTTATTTAGCCTGTACTTACAGGCTCTATGCTAGAATATTACTAAGAGAAACTTTCTAGAACCCTAGAGTCTTGATACCAGCTGTGAGGAACGAACAATCAGGTCCTATACCAGTAAGTAGCAGCCCCACTGTGTATTCACTCATGTAGAACCCTGTTCCAGGTGTGTTTGGACATCAGTGCCTCTGGTTGTAATGCTGTTCTTTAGAGGTGGCTTGTTATTAGAACAAGTTGGTGAATAGCACTCAGGGTCATCCCACGGCCCTGAAGTGTCCCTGTCATCACTTGAACTCGGGTGCAGATCCAGTCCTTTCATATACTTAAGCAGCTCAGCCCGCTTTACAGAGCTTGACCCG
>NC_022020.1:27588251-27589999 GCF_000317375.1 Microtus ochrogaster
ACAGGACCCCTGAATCTAGCAAGCCTGCTTCCTTAGGGACTTTAGGCAGAAACAAATGCTTGCCAAATGTTTTGAAGGCCCCAAAACAAGTGTGCCTGTGTTAATCACTGTTGCCAATCCCCTCCTTCAATCAAGTGATTTTTCCATACTTTTTTTTCTGTTTAAAAGGACTACTTGCTTCTTTCTTCCTGCTTTCTCTCCTCTTAGCCATAATGACCCCCGCAGTCAATCTGGGGATTGCCCTGTCCCTGGGTGGGGAGATGGCACCAGCGCATCTAGGCTGGTGCTTTCTACTCCCCTTCAGCCTCAGGAGTTCCTGGCCAAGAAGACTCCCGCTTCCTATCCTGGGCTTCCAGCATGTTATTGTGTAGTTTGCTGACAGGCAAGGAACTCAGCCATTCAGTAATCTTTTCTTCAATCCATCTGACCACAAGCCGCTTTTCCCCAGCTGCTGCATGTGAGCAGCCTGTCCCCATTCACTTTATGTCGCTCTTGAAGGCTGAAAAAGCCCTATGATCAATGCTTAGCAGGCTGTTCAGGATGGTGGATTGATGGCTGGATGTTTTCTGCCTTGGATGTCCCTTCACTTCCCACAAGGCAAAGGTGGAAACCCCAGCAACTTACATAAGTTGCTGGAGCAGATGGCTGGCCACCCGCCCAAGCCTGCTCAGCTCTGGAGCTCTCGGGAGTGCATGCACTGGCAGCAAAGCGTGGGCTCCTTCTTAATGAGAACAATCATTTTGCTTAGCCCCGTGACTCAGAGTAGTGGAGTGAGAGCAGGGCTGCCATGCCCTACACATGGCTGCTGGCCTCGTTCAGGCTAGATGGGGGATGGAGGGAAGTGGGAAGGGTGTCTGTCTTTTCTGTTTGACCTTTACTGAACAGGGAAATGTGGGCAGAGCTGCTGAGCAGAAATGAGACTGTCGTTCAGTCTGGCAGTGTGTGGAGCTCGTGTGGAGGTCAGAAGGAGTCTGGAGAGGAAGGGATGAGAGCTCCAGCTAGACATGCTCTGCCTTACCTTACTTCCTGTCTGCTCTGCATTCCATCTTATTCTGTGTTGTACAGTTCTTCAGAGATATTGGAATGGTATCATTTCCTCAGCCTTGAGACACTTCCTGTCTACAGTTAGGCAGTCTAGCTGCAAGCCATAGGCTTGAATAGTTAAACCCACTATTTCTACAGTAGGAGGAAGGTGGATTTGTATCCTCAGTGAGGCTCTGAACCTTGTCTAGGCAACTATGTTGTGGCTCACAGGATGGCCATTTCAGGCTCTATTCTCCCCGTGTGCTGCCCAGGTAGGGCTAAGAAGTACTTATACTACGAGTGTGTGGGACTCTGGGGACTGCTTTAACCAGTTCACCAGAGAGCTGTCTATAATTACTGCATCCTTCCTCCCAGAGCAGCCTCAGAGAGCTTACCCTATCTACCCCATTGGTGATTGGTGGAATTGAATAGCCTGCGATGGTGATACATCGGAAGTGGAAATTATGAATATGTGCTGATGTAGGAGGCTGATCTTGTGTTCCCCCAAGGTGAATTAGCCTCCAAGATGTGAATCCTTTATTCTTGTTTTAAAAACTGTGTAAAACAGGGACAAAGCTAGGTACTCGTCTCCATCCAGAAGTTCTTGAGTGGCTCGGAGGGTCTTTTGGTAACTATTGTGAAAAACTGTGGGCAATCTCTGTAGCACCTGACATCTTCTATGCAAGGGATTTAGGCATTCATGCCAAATCTCAGAGAACTCAGCA
>NC_022020.1:27590334-27596206 GCF_000317375.1 Microtus ochrogaster
GCAGGACTTATGCATCCATATCATGTCTCAAGAGAACTCAGCATCTTCTATGCAGGGGACTTATGCATCCATGTCATGTCTCAGAGAACTCAGCATCTCCTGTGCAGGGGACTTAGGCATCTGTATTATACCTCAGAGAACTCAGCATCTCCTGTATCCATACCATATTTTGGACTCAATGTCTCCTATCGCGGGACTTATGCATCCATATCATGTCTCAAGAGAACTCAGCATCTCCTATGCAGGGGACTTATGCATCCATGTCATGTCTCAGAGAACTCAGCATCTCCTATGCAGGGGACTTATGCATCCATGTCCTGTCTTGGGATCAACATGTCTTATGCAGGGGACTTATATGTCCATGCCACATCTTGGACTTAACATCTCCTGTACAGGGAGGGGGCTTTTAATATCCAAAACCATCTCACAGTGATTACAAGAGTTACATGGCCTACTCCTTAAAAATCCCCAGTCTTCTTCCTTGGACCTCTTATGTCTCAATTCTAGAAAGATATGGACGTTTCACAAGTTCTCACAGCTTCCACCATGGGTGTCTCACTTCTAGAGGACATGTACATGTCCTGTGCAGGGCACTTACACATCCAGCTCTATCGCTTAGTGGCCTCTATGCATGATTCTTTCCATAGTATGAGTTCATAGAATTAATTCTCTTGCTGAGCATATCTGTTCGCCTCAGAAGGTTCTTTCCCATAAAGAATGCACCAATTCATAAAGTTTCAAGCCTCATGTGGTACTGCCCTCTACTCTGAGCCGATGTCTATACTAGATACTACTAATTTTTTAAATAATGTTATTTTTCAGAAAGGAAAAATATTACCAGTGTTATAATTTGATTTCTTTGTTGACTTTGGATATTTTACCATTTGATGAATATTTCTCTGTAAATAGTTTATCCTTTGTCTATATTTTCTCTTGGGGTTGTTTTCCTTTCTCATATTTATTATCAGGGCACTTTATATATGGCTGGGAACTGCTTCATTTGCTCCGGCTTTGCTTGAATGAGTCTCCATTAATAAAATTAATGTGCAGCTGGGATCTATTTTGGTATCAGAGTGTAAAGTAAGGTGTGTATCTACCTTGCCTCCCTTCCAAATGATTGCTTTCATCACAACCCTATTAATTGACTAAGTCATTATTTCCTCTGGCTTGAAATGCAGCCTGATTGGGGTCAGAGTGAGTGGCCATACTCCTGGGGCTTGTGACGGCCTCTGCATTGCAGATGCCTGTGAGTGGCCGCAGGAGGCTGGCACTGCTGGGATGCCTGTTCTGTGCCCGATTCTGCTGCTGACTGCTTAATTTGCTTGGTGTGCGCACAGCTATAAGTGAGCAGTTTGGTACTTGAAATGCTGGTAGGCAGATGGCAGTTTGCTCTTCCCAGAGTTGAAGAGCTCCTTTAAGACCCAAGTTCAGTTTTAATTACATAACCGCTTAGGGTGATCGGATCGGCTCCTCTTAAAGTTAATGTTAAGTAGTTCCTGGGCCGTGTGCATTTAGTGCTCTCTGTGCCCTTGGTTCATTGTGGCATCCATCTGACATCTGGTGAGTACCTACTATGAGCCAGGCACTTTGGGGTCTACACAGCGCTGCTGAAGTGAAGACGGGGTCTGAGACTGAGGGAGCCGGAGGCAGCGTTCAAGCCCCTGATGCCCCCCTTTGTGAGATTTCAGAGTAACATGACCATCATGTTAAAGGCAAATCCAGTTATGGTCGTCCAGTCCAAGGTGGAAATAAAGAGGCAGGACTTTGAAATTTTTGGATCGAATTCCATGGTCTGGGATGGGGACGATTAACGGCAGTTTCTTTCCAGGACATTTATTTTGTGGCAGGCACAGCACTGGCTGCTCTGTTGCCACTGTCTCACCCCTTTGCATAGATGATACGATCTGCATCTTACGGATAGAGTGATGACACACCGGACAACAAGAGGCAGTGCGCCACTCCTGGTGATGGAGAGATGGGGGCTGGGTTTGAGATCTGGGCAATCCCCAGGCTGCTGAGGTGAGCAGGGGGAGTGTAGAGTTGTCAGTCTACCTAGTGAGATGCCATCTGCATACAGGCACCCATGGTGGAAGCTGTGAGAACTTGTGAAACGTACAGATCTTTCTAGAATTGAGACATAAGAGGTCCAAGGAAGAAGCTTTGGGGACTTTTAAGGAGTAGGCCTGTCATGTAACTCCCATAATACATCTGTTTGGAGTGTAAGTTGGTACAAGCATCTAGAACTTGCTGGAGTGGAGTATACATGTTACCCTATAACAGTCTGTTGGAGCTGCTTGGCTCTGCTGTGATCCCATGAACACAGCCACAGATAGTGTTCGTGTGTATGAATGCAGCTGTCTTCTCCAAACCTTTGTAAATGTATGTTTTTATGTGTATATTTATGAACATGTATAATGCCACATGTCTGTTACATACGTATATCCACAGATATGTACAATTGTTCCTCATTATTCATGAGCACAGAGTCAGTTCTTTTGTGCCTTCTCACTGGCAGGCATGTGTAGACTGATGTGTTCCCCCTGTTACCTTCGGCTTTCAGCTCTCCACCTGGAGATAATTGTCCTTTTTCTGGTCCATTTGATGCCACTTAAAAAAAAAAAAGTTAATGTTTTCTCTTGGTGATGTTTTAATTTAAGCGGGTCTCTTAAGCATAGTGTTCAAGTACTCTTTAGTGTCCTTAAGGGAAAGAAGGCTGTTTTGAGGCTTTTGACATCATAGGAAAGTACACACTGGATGAGCTTTGCTTGGGAATTAGTATGCTGTGGGCTGTGAGGTCGACATTAATGAACCAACAGCATATATTAAGTGGCTGTCTTTGTACAAAACAAGGGTTTGTATTGATCAGTTAATGACACTGTTATAACCAGAGGCTCACAGAAACCTAAGCCTAGACCTTGGGAGCACTCATCTACTAAATGTGTTGTTTTCTAATGTAGTCTTTGTAGGTGTACTTATAGGACATGAGTGCTGCAGAATTAAGGGCTGTGTGTGTGCATCCCCCCCCCGCCTCTGCTTGTGCATGCTTGTGTGCGCGGCAAGCTTTATGTGCACATACACAATGGTTAATCTTGTCAACTTGACAAGTCTAGAGTTACCTAGAAGACAAACCTCTAAGTTGGCCTCTGAGGGACTATCTAGATTAGGATAGCTTCTGGACATGCCTCTGAAAGATGAGCTAAATTGGGTGAGCTGAAGTGAGAAGACCCACCTTAATTATGGGTGGCACCATTCCGAGGGTCTTGGTCCTGCACTGCATATAAAAAGAACAAGCAAGCTGAGTGTGAACATTCATCTGTCTCTATTTCCTGACTGTGGACACAGTCACCATGGCTTCCCCATCCTGATTGACTGTGCTCTAAATCAAACTGTGGGTCAGAATAATCCCCTCCTTCCTTAGGTTGCTTTTCTCAGGCATTTTATCTCAGGCAGGGTAGGTAACTCCTCTGCCTACTGTAGTTACATTGTATCTGTTTACATAGAAAAGATTGCACAGGAGCAGAGGAGCCTTGGGGCAGGACCTGATAACAAGGTCAGAGGTGGATGTTCATAGGATGTAGGTGATCCACATGTCCCGTGTGATAGCAAAGGACACCGAAGCCATCTTTGGACTTCTGTGTTTGCTGCTGTGCTTTCAAATCCAGATCAGAAGAAAGCTGTATTCTAGTCTTGCCCAGCCTTCCCTCTGGGCTTAGTCTTCCCAGTGGCCACTGAACTCTGTGGGTCTGTGTGCAGTATGTTCTCAGTCTCTCTAGAGAAGAAGCCTGACAGCCTTGGCTTAGGAGCTTAAAAATATTTATTACTAGTGTGTGTGTACGCACACGCATGTGTGTATGCAAGATGTGGTGCACATGTGGAGGTCAGAAGACAACCTTGTGAGTTTGAGTCTCCCCTTCCATGGTGGGGACCAGGGATTGAACTCAGGGCGCCAAAGTTGTGTGGCAAGCACCTTCCCCTGCTGAACCATCCTGGGGGTTCCTACTTGTTTTCAGTGTGAACATTGTAAAGACATCTTCTACTCAGGTCTGCTTTTTTTTTCTTTTATTGAAAATAGATATTTTTCATATAATATATTCTGATTACATTTTTCCCTTTCTGTTCTCCCAGTTCCTCCCCATCTCCCCTACCATTCAGACCCACCCCTTTCTCTCTCTCTCCTTAGAGAAAGGAAAGAGAAGCTCGATAGGCAAGGACTTGTCCATGAAGTTTTATTATTTATTTTTAGGTTTTTTTTTTGTTTTTTTTTAGACAGGGTTTTACTCTGAGCCCTGTCTTGCCTGGAACTTACTATGTAGACCTAGCATCTAACTTACTATGTACTATGCTAGGTCTACTTACTATGTAGACCTAGCATCTAACTCACAGAAAGCCATCTGCCTCTGACCCCTAAGTGCTATGGATTAAAAGTGTGCATCACCATGCCCAACTTGAAGTTTTATTTTAAGCCAGTGAGTTTCAAACATGAGCTGACTAAATTATGTTTGCAAGCCTGGGTAACTAAGGAGCAATTAATTCAAGATGGATCATAAGCATAAAGGCCAAAGCTATAAAACATTCAGAAGGGAAATATAGGCAAGATTTTAGGATTCTTAGGTTGGTAAAAGTTTCTTCATAGGACACAGAAAAAAGGGACCCTGCCAAAATTTGACTTTATTAAAATTAAAAACTTGTGTCTATCAGAAGGCAGCATTAAGAAAATCATAGGTTAATCTGCAGGATGACAGAAAATATTGGCAAAGCATTCACTAGACAAATGACAAATCCAGGATATATGGAGAGTTTGTATAATTTGGTAGTAAAAAGAACCAACCCAACCCAAAGATGAGCATAAGATTTGAAGAGACATGCTTTGAAGGGAAGCTAAGAATGCCTAGTAAGCACATTTAAAAAAAGTACTTGTTATTAACAATGGGGGCATGCAAGATAAATAAAATGGGTTTATTCCCTCATGCACCAGAAAGGCTAAAATTGAAATTTATCCTCCCAAGTGTTGACTGATAGTTGTACAGCTGCACTGAAGAAAGTTCCTGTTTGATAATAATAAATAATATCTTAACATGTAATTCATGTAATTCATTGGTTCTGCTTCTAGATACTCAAGAGAAATGAATGTGCACGCTCTCAAAAAGGCCTGCACAAACATATTTGAAGGGGCTTTGTTTATTTTTTTAATTTTTTATTTAAAGGTGTTTTTTTTTTTTTCATTTTACATACCAACCGCAGTTCCCCATCCCTCCCATCCGCTCTCCCCCTCAACCTCCCCCCCCCATCCACTCCTCAGGAAGGTTAAGGTCTCCCATGGGGAGTCAACAAAGTCTGGCACGTCAAGTTGAGGGAGGGCCAAGCCCCTCCCCCCATGTATTGCAGCTGAGCAAGGTATCCCTCCATAGGGAAGGGGTTCCAAAAAGCCAGTTTGTGCACTGGGGATAAATCCTGGTCCCACTGCCAATGACTCTACAGACTGCCCAAGTCACAGATCTGTCACCACGATTTAAAGGACCTAGTTCTGTCCTATGGAGGTTCCCAGCTGTCAGTCCAAAGTCAGTGAGCTCCTACTGTTTGGAATCAGCTGCCTCTGTGGATTCCCCCATCATGATCTTGACCCCTTTGCTCATATAATCCCTCCTCCCTCTCTTCGACTGGACTTGGCTCAGTGCTTAGCTGTTTCATTTATGGTAGCCAAAGACAGAAGTTAGTGGAGAGAAGCACCATAAAAAAAACCTGTGATATGTTCAATAATAACATATTCAAAAGTAAGAAGGGGGCAAAATATTAATTCACACCACAGCATGAATATCTCAAAAAATTACACAGTGTGAAATAAGATAACCTAAAAGAATATATGATGTGTGTT
>NC_022020.1:27596882-27609301 GCF_000317375.1 Microtus ochrogaster
GTGGGTGGGTTAGCCCCAGCTGCTGGGTGGGTGGGTTAGCCCCTTAGCCCCAGCTGCTGGGTGGAAGTCCCGGGGTGATTCCACTCCCTTTCATATTGCGTGGAGACTAAAAAGGACCCAGATTGTGCTTTTTCTACTGCCTTTGAATTGGCACTGAAATCCTTTCTTTACTTGAACACAGATTCCTTTTTTCCTCTTTTGCAACCAGTTTTTATTTATATTGGCTCTGATACTGATCTTCAGTTGAAAGCTAGGGAAGTTGCTTGTTAAGGGGTTTTTAGGATTTCTGAATATGAAATGCAAGGAAATTGCATAACACTGCAGCGCAGTGTTTCCTCTCGTGGCTTGCTTGTTGCCCAAAATACAGTAGTTCCTTCTAGAAGCTTAAATGAATTTGGCAGATCCTACCCCTTGATGGTTGACCATGGTGTTATCCTGATTTGAGAGAAACTTTTTCTTGAGGTCAAACAGCAAAGCTTCCTGAGTCATAACTATGGCAACAGTGTTTATGTAACACACAAACCAAAGCCTCGGGAGAAGAGGAGCACCACAACAACCAGTGTAAATAACCCCAGAAACCTGTTCTCGCTTAAATCACCGGGACTAGATAGAAACCAGTGAAATGAATGGCTCTGGTTGTCACTTCCTACCTGCATACTCCAGGGGGCACTGTCCCACCTTGCCCTTGGAAATGACATCATCTTTTGTTTTTGTTTGTTTTTCCGTTTATTTATTTATTAAAGATTTCTGTCTCTTCCCCACCACCACCTCCCATTTCCCTCCCCCAATCAAGTTCCCCTCCCTTGTCAGCCCATAGAGCTATCAGGGTTCCCTGCCCTGTGGGAAGTCCAAGGACCACCCACCTCCATCCAGGTCTAGTAAGGTGAGCATCCAAACTGCCTAGGCTCCCACAAAGCCAAGGAAATGACATCATCTTAACTGGTAATTTCTCACTGAGAGGCCTCAGTGCCAGCAGCACTCAGGGTGGGAAGGCACTCACCTAACTCTTGCTTCCCAGTCAAAGTAAGGACCCCAAGAGAAGTTGCCTCTGGATCAAGTTGTCCTTTGAGTGATTTCTTCAATACTGATTCTGTGCTTGGTACTGTGTTTGGTGCCATTTCCTTCCACCCTACTCCCCATGCACACAGAAATGTGGAATGATCTGCTCCTCAAGGGAGAATGGACATAATTAAGAATGGAAAGCCGTATTTAGAAGTGATAAGTTCTGTAGAAGCAACTGTGAGGACAATAAAAGGTCAAAGAAGGGAGCCCTTAGGGTGGTCTGTGACCATCAAGGGAGCTAGGGAGCCTTGTGGAGCAGGGAAAGACAAATAACATTTCAGAGCGCCTTCAAGGCCCCAGCAGAGCTATGTTTACTTCGCACAGTGCTCTCATAAAGTTGTGTTACTTAGGTCTGCTTTGCAATGAGAAAACAGGCTCAGAAATGTCAGATGATCATCTGAGGGCACAGAGCTCAAAAGTGGTGGTGGACCCAGGTATTGCGTGAAGTCTCTTAAGCCCACAGTTCGCGTCTGCCACCCGACTGCCTCACTAAAACTAATTCCCGCCTATGCAATGATTAACCCCCCCGAAATGCAGCAGCATTGCATCAGCCTGGAGTACCAAGGGCTGCTGATAGATGAAGAGAAGCCCCGTTCCGTCAGAGTGCCACTGAGGACACAGAGAGTTTGCCACCACCAGTGAGGTATAGCGGCTTGCACTCTACGTTCCTGGGACTTCCCCTTTGACCTGCATTTCATTTGGGAAAGTGAATGTTCTTTTCTTTTTCTTCCGCACGACAACCCTTGGGAATTTGAACATTGATGTTGTGACATCTTGAAGTCTTTTCTTCAACCAAAGCTGTGCTCTAGGGAAACATCTTACAAGAGTGATATTAGATTAGATTAGAACAGAGACAGTGGAGCCAGTAAGTTCTGAGGGAAGGCCAATGTCAAGGTCCAGGTGACAAGCAAAGAAAATCTGACTTAGGGCAATAGAAAAAGAAATGGGGTAAAGAATTAACTTCAGATAAACGATAGCAATGGGACATTTTTCTCCTGTGGGTCTCCCCCCCCAACTCTTGGAAGTAAATTTTAAAAAGAACTAAGATATGATTGACTCACTGTAAAAAGAATAGTGATGAACGCTGTACATATTTACATAAATAGGCTTAAATATAAATACTGGAATCCAGAATCCCCTCATATTGTGGCTCTTCTTTCATTTACTGGCTTGTTTTACTCAGGCTTTACTTCCACGATAGTGGAGTTGTCCATAAAGCTTTAGATATGTATCCCATTCTCTTAGCAATACAGCATGCCTTTGCTCCCAATGGTTGTTATTATTATTTAAATAGTACAATCAAGATCAAATAGTGCTGAATGGATTTCACTTGGTATGAATCCAATGCACTGGATTTTAGAATCTGGTTCACATGGCTGGACAAGAAGATGCAGTCAGGGTCTGCCCAACTCAAACCATATGAACTTGGGGGCTGTGGTTCTTTAGGGATATAAAGGACCCCAAGTAAAAGAGAAACATAAATATGGAGCAGTCGTGCGTGTGAGTCGCAGGTGCTCAGAACACTTTGGTCTCTAAAGCTACAAAATAGCTGGTGATACTTGGATTCATGGGAAACCAAGTTTATTTTCTACCCAGCATCCTTGTCATAACCATGGTGACCAGCAGGCAGTGATTTTCGTGTGCCACGCTGCTGTCATGTTGGTGTACACAAAGGCTGGTGTACACAGGGGCTGTCATCAGACTTTAGGAGTCCGGCATCTGGTCAACTTCTGCTGTGCTCCTTTTATGAGACTTCCTGAATCTGGACTTGCTTATGAGTGCACCATTGTGCAGAGAGCCCCTTCCTCAGCCCTCACCCCAGACCTCCCCAGTGCCACTGTGGACTCTGAAACCCTCTTTGCTGCATGCTGGCTCTATATCCTGCAGCAATGGCCCACAGGGAGTAAATAGCTTTGTGAGGGATTTTGATAACCTTGAGTTAAGCCAAATAAGAAAAACCTGTCTTCTATTTTCTTATATTAAGTACTGAATTCTATATTTACATTCCCCTGCCAAGTAAAGATTCCTAAAGAATTTGCCAGAAGAATGAGACACAGTCACCAGCAAATGGTAGACCCAGCTTCTTTTTTAGGTCTGGACAAAACTCTGTGCTCAACTCTGACGCAGGAGTCAAAAACAAAAACAATTCCTTTCACTCCTTATAATTAAAACCTACCCTCTTAATCAATGTTCTTTGAGCAGCGTGGCTAACCCTGTATACATGTAGTTCTTCAGGGAAAAATCTGGGATTTGGTGCCTGTTCAGGGTTAGATTCTTGCAAAGTACCATCAAATATGTTTTTATTGGCCTTACTTTTGAGAACCTTCCTAAGATAGCAAGTGCAACCCTGCAGCCTTGGAATGGGAGCATCAAGGTGAGGTTGCCAGCTGAGAAATGGGAGAGTAGCAAGAGCCATTTCTTTCTGTATTTTAAACATGTCTGTCACTCAGCCTGAAGGTATTTGTGATGGGAGTAGGAGACATGAAAACTTCCCATTTCTAAACTCTATCTTTCCTAGTAGTGAGACATCCTTCTTTATTCTAAATTGCTCAAACTTTATCTACCTCTGCTTGAACGTTTTTCCATGTGGCCACCCCCATAAAGAGAGGTCTTCCTGATCTAAACAATTTCTATTTTTATGGGTGGCATTCCACAGATGCATGGAGCCTGACTGATAACTTCCCAGGGTGTCATTACACTGATTTACGCTGGTCTGTACCCAGTCTGCTGGGTATGGCAGTGTGGTCCAGTGCTGGGAACCCCTCTCCCTCCCTCCTCTTGGCATTGTTGTTGGTGTGTGTGTGTGTGTGTGTGTGTGTGTGTGTGTGTGTGTGTGTATGTATACTCTTCATTTTTAGGAAGGATTTTTTTGGCCGGGGGGAGGGGGTCCTAGATTGTCTCAGGTTGATCATGGTTTTTATTATTTACTGCCACCCCTGTATTAACTGGAAGTTTGGAAAATTGCTGTCATGTTTAAATGGGTAGAAATTGTGTGCTTATATAATGGTGGCATTGTTGTCATTTTAATTACTGCTTAGCTTTTTTTTTTTTTCCTTTGTTAATCGGCAAGCTATTTGCCAAGCTGTGTTGAGTGTAGAAGTTGTGGCTGAGCACAGACTTTAGTGTAGAGGGCCCAGCCTACTTTATTCTGGCTTTGGAAATTACTGGCTATATTAACTTGAGATGATAAGGGGCTTGTGTGATTCTGTGAAGGAGTTGGCATGGTGGTACCCCATGTGCTCAAGGATAAAGTAAATATCTCACTCAAATGCATATTACAGAGCCTGTCATCTAATCAGGTGGAGAAGAAGTTGGTGGGTTGTAGTTATTTTATTTTGGGAAGCTATGTGAAAGAATTAAGAATATTTTGTGTAAAAGTTGGCCTTAGAGGGTCTCTTTTTCACTTTACTTTTTAAATTAGTGTCTATTAGATGTATAACATTGCTAATGAGATCAGCACCACTAGGTAACTCAAACTACACTCTGCCTTAGCCATTTACCCATTAAGTGGTAACTTCTCTCAAAGCAGAGATGGTTCATGTTTATTTATCTATTTTAAGCAAAACCTGTAAAGAGGGGGAGAATAATGGTGATACTGCCAGGGTTCTTTGTGAAAGGCTTTGTAGAAGTTCTAGGGAAGCTTGGGCTACATAGAGAGACCCTGTCCCAGACAGACAGACAGACAGTGTAGGCTTTAGTAACAGTGGACTCTATATGTCACACAGATAAAGGACCTGATACTGTCTAGTGATACAGACCCTGCCTGAGCGCTGTTCTAAGATGTTGACTCATAACTTTGTTTATTGTACCCCCACATTGATACATAGGGGAATGTCCAAGTGGCGTGAGCTTTACATATGTTAGGTTACTTGGCAGAGGCCTCAGGGAATCAGAGTTTGGGACTGAGTTCGGGTAAAATAGTACAATTTATGTAGGACCAATAGTTTTAAATAAGTTTGTCTGTGAGCCTATTTCTCTGATGCCTTCATTTGAACAGATTTTGATCTGAAGTGTGTGGCCAAGTACTAGCACAGCTATTTGTCCAAAGGAAAAGTCAGGTTGGCTCACCCAATTATTGTTTTTACATATGCTTTCATTGGTGTATTTTTGAAAAAGTACTTGTTTGTGCTTTCACAATACGGCTTAGATAATGGTGCTGAAAGGTAACTCACAGAAACGTTCTGAGAACCCAAATGACTATGTGCATTTCCTTTAATCCTCTGGGGACATGTAAATTGAATTGGCTTGGCAGTTTAGAGAATTTACTGCAAAATCACATTTGTTGCAGAGAAAACATATGAAGGCTTTCTGTGCCTTCTAATTTATTCAACTGTCTCCCCATTGTCGTTTCTTGGTAAGGACGCAGGGACTCACATGGCCCTGTGATCGGGTGAAAGTCCTGCTTTGCTGGCGTGGTGATCATGTCAGGATGGAGTTCACTGGTTCACAGAGGACATGTGGGGTCTCTCCCACAGTAGTGACCAGGGCTGCACGGGCCCATGGCAGGTGTATCAGGCCCGAATCTGAAGCCCGTTCTCAGTTTCAGTTTCTCTCTGACTCAGGGCCAATTCTCGTGACTCCCTTTCTCTGCTTGATATCACTTCACCTTTATCACCACCACTAGCATCACCTTGTCTTCTGTGTCATGGGGTTTGTGGGTAAGTGCCTGGGCTTGGGGGACAGACTGGACTTTTCCTAGTAGTTCCCTCATCTCCAAGAACTAACCTGAGGCCTCTACATCCTCAGTTTCACAGTCGGCACTGGGAATAACTGGGGTGGCGTGAGGACAGAACCAGACAATACCTACAGAATGCTTAAAATTTTTACATCTGTTGGGATTGTTCTTAATGACTCACAGAAGACTCTGATAAAATAAACACATGCAATTTCTATTCTCTAGAAACGTGTGTGAAAATAAAGTACTCATTGGCATGTCTGCTTACCAAGGCTTCATGTTCAGAGCATGCCTGCCTCAGAGTCACTGGTGCCACAGGGTTCAGACACTCTTCTGTGCCTGGAACGTGGGGCACTGTGGCCAACTTGGACGGACAGACTTCAGCTTCACCTGTGCTGTTGAAAAAGTGCAGTTTCATCCCTGTGAGCCAGAACTCAGGCCTCATCTATTGCCCTCTCTCTCTGCTCCTTTGAGTTGATTTGGGCTCTCCCCTGTGAAGACAGAGTTCTTCAGAGGCACGCCTGAAAGCACGTACCCAATATAACTGCTAGTCACAAGACAAAAGCCACAGGCAAAGAGATCTCTTAACTCAGGACATTGTTCTGGCCTCCGAGCTTGAGTATGATGTTAGTGGGCAGCCATGAGACAGATGGAAGAAGGATAAGGCAGAACTGGCCAAGCATTTTAAATAGTGCAGTGGAGGTCCTTTTCTTCTACTAGTGTATGAGTCACAGTGCTGACCACTGGGGAGGCACGGTGCTTACATACATTTGCTCCCACCTGGATTGGTAAAGGGGACTGAAATATCCTTGCTGAGGACCTAAGTGGCTTTGTGGTCTTGGACACACTTGGAGCCTCAGGTTTCAGACCTGTACAATGATAGTGACAATAAAGCTAATCCGTTTGCTGTTTCAAGAATTGGGTGCTATCATGTTTGACACTTGCTAAGTGCTTGGGATACAAAGCCATCCTATAGTGCTGCTCCCAAGCCTCTATCTGGTTCCTATGATGGTGAGGTTGCTGCCTGCCCTAGTCTACCTTGTTGGGTGATATGATCACATAGTCCTGGCAGGATTGGTTTGTTAGCCTTATTTCAAAACTCATTGTCTTTGGCTCATTTACCAGACCAGACAGAGATTAATGGCTTGGCCTTGGAGGGTTGGGTAGAGCATGCTTCTGGCATCTTTGGCTCATTGAGCACACCTCTCCAGCTCAAAGAGTCTTTGGGTGTTCCAGGCAGGGGTCTCCCGAGACTCAGGAAACCTGGAAAGAAAGTAATTTGGCATGGATTTGCCTCTTAATTAAGGAGGGCTGAGAGCCCTGTGTTTCACTGTTCTTTCTGGATTTTGCCATTTACAATCTTAACAAGTTTCTCTTGGATAGAATGTTTGGATTGAATGGGAGAAATGCAGTGATCAAGGGGAGCTGGAAGGAAAAACAAACGATTTTGCCAAAACGCTGTCTCCTCCTGTATTGCCCTTGCTCTGCTTTCCAAGCTTCTAGAATGTAGTCGTGATGGGTTGCTGGTTCTGGATGTCACCTGATCACCCATTTTCCTCCCTGAACAAGGTTCTGGTAGGGATCCGCTGAACCTCATAGTCTTGCCCTTATTTCTCATGCTTCTCTGCTGTGTAGTAATTGCCAACCACATTGACCTTCCTCCTCCATCAGGCAGGTCTTTTTCCTATCTCAGGACCCCTGGACTTGGGTACCTAGACCTTTCTAAGGAGCTCCCCTTTTATCATTTCAATTCATTGAAATATTTTCTTTTCAGGAGAGCTTTTCACCATACCAGGCCCACACTGCCTTGTTTTCTGATCTTCATTGTACTTGTCAGTGTTTGAAGGAATCATATTTGTAGATTGGTTTTCTTCATAGGTAGGAAAGTTCCATGTGAGCAGAGCTCATAGCTGCTCCTCATCTGTATCTGCAACACCTAAGTCACTGCCTGGCTGGTGCAGGTACTCAATAAACACTTGTTAACCCAGGCAAAGGAATGCAGGGGACTGGGAAAGATTCAAAGCCAGTATCCCTTTTTTGATATCCATGTAAATAAAACCCATGGAAGCCAAAGGACATGGCATTTGGCTACCTGCTGCTCTCTAAGTTCCCTTGTCACCTTCTTGCAGTGCCATGGAGATCTATTAGCAAATGCTGATGCAGCCCAGGCAGTTCATTTATGCCAGTGATGAATGGCTGCTCAGAGACCCACTTGCTGCTTTAGTTTTAGATAGGAATCAGCACAGCCTTGGTGGTGGCCTTCCCCTAGACTTTGTGGGTTTTTATCTTTCCCCCAAATTCTGTGACGGTTAAGCCATTCTTATTGTCACAAACAGGCCAAAAACACCCTCATTTATCTTGTGTTGACACAAACTCACTGGGTACTCAGTAGTTTGGGGAGGAGTACGCCAAACAGCTATTATCCCCCCCCCCCCATTTCTGAGATGAGGACATGAGAATCCAATCTAACCAAGTGACTGGTGGTGAAGTCTTTTGATGCCTTGTTTCTAGGATTTTAAGTGTGTGCTTGATGGTGATTTAGGTATTGGAGCATCCTTCCTAAGGGCTGAAATTTCTTTTATGCTTGTCATCTAGTCTTTGTTAAGGGGCTGTGTGGCTTCAGTCTTCTTTAAAGAATAAATATAATATGTGTGATAAATATAATAACAAAGTGATCTCTTGGATTTGGGGTTTGATAATCCTGAGACTTTTTGGGCAGTTTCTTTTTATAGAGACAGAGACCCAAAGACGTTAAGGCCAACTCTGTCCAAGGTGAACCCATTGCCCCACTCTTGACTAGCTATTCCCAGCTACATGTTTTCATGGAAAACTAATTTTAGGGGGAATTTAATGCTGCGTTTTCGGAAATACTTGGCTTAGTTCTTTTAGGAGTTAAATAACGTTTCTTAGCTGAGCATGGCCAACAGAATCCCTGGGGATGGTTGATTAAAAAAGTAGGGTATTTAAGTTATGATGGCCAGTTTAACCCCATGCCTTTTATACCTACAGAGGAGGGTTTGGCCCCATGATTGTTTTCTTTTCCTGAGCAGAGATTTTACTGCATTTCTCCTAATAGCAACAGCACTTCAGGAGTAGGCAGTCTGTGGCACTCACAAAAGCAAGCCTCTCCTTTGCTTTTGAGTGGACCATGGGTCACATGTGGTATTTACAGAGTAATTTTTGCAATTGACAAATCATAGAGACCTGTCACCAGATTCGAGGGACACTGAGTACCAGCCTCTCTTTGCAGCACAGGCAAAGAAGATTGGTTCTGCTAATTAGATTCTCTGCCTCCCTCAAAAGTTGCATTTTTAATTTTGTGAAAATTGTTTTCTCTTCTGATATTTAAGCAACATAATAATGATGTTTGCCTCCTGGCACTCAGAGCCTGAACGTCATTGTCTTGACCTTTGCAGAATAACTTGTAGCATGTCATAGTGGGAAACTTCCCTTTTTACTATCAAACCACATTTTCTTTTATGATTTCTATCAACTCTTTAAAGAGTTTTGTTGTAAATACATTCTCAGTATAACATTCAAATCCACAGATAGAGTAAAGGGGTACTGGTATTCCCAGGGTTAGCACTCGACAGTTTGTAATGTTTCTTTGCCCATACTTTGCCTTTAGCTCGCTGTAAAAGCCCCATTCCACCTTTGTAAGCCTCACGTTTTCCAACAGTGGAAGCAACTGCTCTTGCCAAGCATGGCTTTTATGTAGCTGGAGATAGTTCTTGTGAAATGCTCACGACGTTGGCTGGTGTGCAGTCAGTAATCACCGATTCGCAACCAACTTTACATTCTCTTTTTTAAATTTATATATGCAGATCAATTTGTTTGCCATTTCAAAAAGGTCAGCTGACCCCTCCACCACACACACACACACACCACATAGTTCTATAGGTGGTTCTGACCCATGCTTGTTTGAGAACAGCTAAGTGCATGCTGGGGAGTAAGAACTTAGGGTGTTCTCATGAGGGATGCAGAAACTGCTTTCTGTCTTGAGGTTTTCTACAGTGAATCTGTAGGCTGGTATGAAATGCACACAAAGTGAATTTCTTTTTCTATTTTCCAGGTCTACAACTCAAACAAAGACAGCCAGAATGAAGGGAGTAAGTATAATGTTTGGGTCATTTTCTATAGTCAGAGTGGGGGGCAGGAGGGGAGGCTTTGAGAATTGCCACTTCAGGCCTGAGCCACCAGGAGGTGCCCTGGGCATGCTGGGTCGGCCTCTCTTCGGAGGATTATTTCCTGAGCAAGATTAGCAAGACTGTAGTTATCTCTTGCATTTAAACAAGACTTCATACTTTGCGTAGTGCTCTTATACGCATTATCTCAGGTGGTTGCAGCTCTTATTAAGATGGTAGCCCCAATCACCACTTATAAGTCGCTCAATACTCAGCAAACTGAGAGTCCACTGCTGTCAGAAAGCCCCTGGCACTGTCTGCAGCCCTGAAATGGCAATAGCAAAGGATGGCTTGCTAACTCTGTTTCCTTTGTGGCTCTTTGAGAGGGAAGACTGGGGAGAGAAGGGGAGGGGAGGGGAGGGGATACTCTTCTTTGAAGGGCCCTGGGCAGCCTCTGTGGAAAGCAGCACTTCCCCTGCTGCAGGCCAGCAGCATGGTGCTTCATCACCTCTTCCAAGGGTGCCTGTAACTGCAAAGTCAATGGGATTAGAAGAAAACCCCTGCTGGGCAAGTGCTTCAACCTGATTATCCCCTTGGTGCCTAAGACTAAAGCAGACTCCTTCCCGGGTGCCCCAGTGTACAAAGGAAACCCTGTCTCTGGCCTCAGCTTTGCTCTAGAAAATCCACTTGAAAAAATTGAGAGGTGGCCCTGCCATGCACTACAGTAGTGTCAGGAGGTGAGTGGAACAGAGCAGTGCTCTCTGGGTAGACAAAAGGGCGAGCCTTTTCACTTGTGCTGATTGAAAGCCATTAGCCATTATGAAGCAGATTCTTCTCCTTTATTCTTTCTGAAATAAAGACTTTGCCAAATCACTAAAACAACAACAAACGAACAACAGGGTCTTTAGCCCAGGCTGGCCTTAAGCACCCAGCCAAGGATGAACTTCTGAGCCTTCTGGGATAACAGGTGTGCACAGTGATGCCTACTTTATGCAGTGCTGGGCCTCAAACCCAGTACTTTGTAGATAGATGAAAAACAAGCACACTACCCACTGAGCTCTGTCTTTAGCCCTTGCCAGAAGATACGGATAAAATATTAAGTGACCCGTAATGGCCACAGTTGCCAAAAGCTTTTATGACAGGAAAACCGGGCATTGTTTGCTTTGTTTTCTCTTCAAAAATTGAATAAAGGAAAACTTTCAAGTAAATATTCAAGGAGACGGAGTAGTGCTCTGCCCACCCCTCCACCACCAACCCTACTCCCCCATTTAAGCAGATTGTTTAAAGCTTCTGGGGTGACCTGCTGAAGGGGTGGGGAGCAGAACTCTTAGTTTAACAGTGAAGCAGCGTGGAAGGCTGTAGTGTAACTTAGTGATGGACAGATGAAGGCACAGGCTGGCAGGCAGACCAGCTCCAGGGATGCAGGAACCCATAAGGAAGGGTCTTCTGGATATCGCTAGGATGACACAGAGCTGTCCTTGGCCCTCTTCCCTGCAGAGTCAGAGTCCCAGGAAAGATACCATCCAGTGAGCATAGGCTGGGCCCCCCGAGGGAAAAGAACGTGCTTTGATGGAGTTATTAGAATACTGTATGAAATGGGTGCAGGAAAGCCATGCTTTGATAGAGTTATTAGAATATTGTATGAAATGGGTGCAGGAAAGCTCAGGGGAAAATCAGGGAAGCCACCAGGATAGGAAATAAGGTTACCCGGAAGTCTGAATGAAGAGCTTCCCATATCAGACCCCAGGCAGAGAAATAGTGCTTCTTAGTAAAGATGGCTAAAGACCGCAAGAGCTGTGGAGATGCAGTACATCCAGAGTTCTCTGTCACATGCTCACCTGTTGGCCCTATGAGCTTAGTCTTCTGTTTAAGTGGTAACAGCAACTTGAAAACATTCTATTTTAAATGATTTTATTGCAGGTATGTTGGTTAGTCCTCTTGCTTCACAAGCATTTTAGGAATATGCTTGGAAGCCTTCAAAAAGTGTCTAACCTTTGATTCAATAGTATTTTCTTTTTTTATTACTTTTTAAAAATTAATTATTTTTTCCCATCCTAGTGACAGTTTCCCCTTCCTCCACTCTTCCCAGTTCCTCCCACAACCTCCCTTCTTACCCCTCTCCCATTCATTCCTTCTCCTTTCTCTTCAGAAAAGGGAAGGCCTCCCATTTATATCAGCAGCCATGGCATTTCAAGTTGCAGTGTGAATAGGCACCTCCTCTCTTATTAAGACTGGATGAGGCAACCCAGTAGAAGGGAAGGGTCCTAAAAACAGGTAACAGAGTCAGAGACAGCTCCTACTACTAAGGAGTCCCAGAAGAAGACCAAGCTGCACAACTGTAATATAATGTGCAGAGTGCCTAGGTCAGTCCCATCCATGTAAGTGCTCTGGTTGGTGGTTCAGTCTTGGTGAGCCCTATGAGCCTAGTTTAGTTGGTTCTGCAGGTTTTCTTGTGGTGTCCATCCTCACTCTAGCTCCCATAATTCTTCCTCCCTCTCTTCTCTGGATTTCCAGAGGTCTTCCTAATGCCCCCTCTTCTACAGGATTTCCAGAGGTCT
>NC_022020.1:27609491-27619737 GCF_000317375.1 Microtus ochrogaster
CATCTGTTCCCATTAGTTGCTGGGTGAAGCCTCTCTGACAATTGGGCTAGGCATGAATCTACAAGTCAAGCAGACTATCATTAGGAGTCACTTCATTGACTTTCTTTCTTTTTTTTTTTTTGCCAGACATGTTTGGTTCTATCCTTGGTCTTTGGGCTGTCCAGCCTCGGGTCCTGGCCTTGTAAGCAGTGTCATGGATGACACAGGTCCCTCTCAGAGTATTGGTTTCAAGCTGGACCAGTCATTAGTTGGCCACTCCCATACTTTCTTAGAAGCCTTCAGAAATCGGCTATCCTTTGACTCAACAGTATTTTCTAAAGTACAAAAATGTAAAGTACAACATGGAAGTTTACAATCAAATGGAGCAAATTGCAGGGTAGTGTGCAACCTTTGGTAAGAACAAGGGCTGCATGGTGTCTGTTTTGACTGTCAGACTGTGTAGAATCACCTGGGCAGGAAACCTTTATAAAGTATGTCTAGGTTAGCTTAGCCTGTGAGAGTTTAATTGGATTAATTGAGACTGGGGAGATTCCCTCTGAATGTGGCAAGCCCATTTTGTTGGCGGGGCCCTGGACTAAATGAGAAGAGGAAAAGGAGCCAAGACTACCGCGAAGGTACGAGTTCCTTGCCCTCTGCTCTTGACTGCAAATGTAACACGACGAGCTACTTCAAGTGGATGTTGCCTTGACTTTCCCACAGTGCTGTGCCAAAATCATGAGCCAAATAAAACTTCATTCCTTATGCTGCTTTTATCTCAGGGCAGGGTGGGAAACTGAGGCAGGAGGGATGTGGCGATGAACAAACACAAGGACTGGAGTTCAGATCTCTGGAGCCCACAGACATGTTGGTGCGCGTGGCAGCCCCTGTGTTAATCGAGCCCTGGAAGGTGGAAACAAGGGATCCCGGAGCAAGCTGGACAGTGAGACGAGGCTACTTGGAGAGCTCTGGATTTGAGTAATAGACCTGCCTCAGAGGATAAGGTAGAAGAATGATCCAGAAAGATTCCCAGCAGCAACCCTGGGCTTCTACGTGCATGTAAAAACATAAGTGATCAAATACATATAAACACACCACACACATAACACACACAAATATGTGAAGAGAAAGACAAAAGGGAACAAGAGATATCTTAATGTATTTGGTGCCTGTAGTAGATCATTAGTTGAACTTTTTTTGTTCATTTGTTTGTCAAGATAGGGTTTCTCTGTGTAGCTTTGGAGCCTGTCCTGGAACTCGCTCTGTAGACCAGGCTGACCTCGAACTCACAGAGATCTGCCTGCCTCTGCCTCCCGAGTGCTGGGATTAAAGGTGTGCGTCACCACCCAGCCATTAATTGAGCTTTTAATGTAAATGAGCAGTGGAACAAAATAGGAGAAGTTAGAGAACTCATCTAGGTGTTTGATAGGAAAAGGTCTTGAGCTACAGTGATCATCAGATACTAAATCAAGATGGAAAATGGCTTACTGGGTAGTGTCCAGTTTCTAGTGTGTTTCTGTATAAAGTACATTGTCTACTGCTAAAGTATTTTATAGCAATAGCAGTTAAATAAACACTTAATATGTGTCAGGTACACAAATTAGATTAAATTTGTTGGGAATTCCCTCCCTCCCTCCCTTCCTCCCTCCCTCCCTTCTTTTTTGTTTGTTTTGTTTTCCAAGACCAAATTGATCTCACACTCAGCAATCCACCTATCTCTGCTTCCCAAGTGCTGAGACTAAAGGTGTGTACCACTCCACCAGGCTTTGTTAGAAGTTTTTGGTTTGACTGGTAGATGAAGAAATTGAGGCTAATAAGCTCAGAGGATAAAATTTAGTCTACATTTTCCCCAGCCCCAATGGTTGTCTTCCCTAACACAAGGCAAGGATATTCTACTTTTCTTGAGCAAAGACTGATCAAAGAGTCCCGTATGAAGAGTACAGAGTCTGCCTGAACAGTTGGTTCTGCCTCTTGCTCTTCCCAGACAGAGCTACACTTGTGTTGGTTACTGAAAACCCTTCTATCGAGCAAGGAGGAGCGATAATGATATGAGTGAAAAACTCGTGGCCAGTGTTTACTGTTCACTGACTTCCAGGCTGGCAGCAGTAGTCATCTGGGTTGGTGTTGCCTTCCATCCTTAGTGCTAACATCTTCTTCCATAATATGCCAGTTTTTACCTCCCTCCAGTTTAAGAATTAAACCTAGGGCATTGGGCATGCAAGGCAGATCGTCTACCACTTGGCTCCAGCCCACACCTTGAAGCTATTGTTTCTTTTCATCTTCATTGGGCTTATCTGTCATGGGTAGCACTGTTGCTAAAGATCTTGATCTACCATTTTTTTAATGCCCCATTTAAGCTCTCTTAAAGGTAATGAGTCAATCTGATAGGAATTTAATAGTCGACTATTGCTTTTCTGGGCAAATTCTAAATGTCAGCACAAGGCAGTATTTTGTTTTCTCAAACCTTTTGGTGGGAGTGTGAATACCAACCTCTTATCATAGAGCCAGCTTGTTCTGAAGGGGGCAGATAGCTGATGGGAATTCTTTCGTGGACTTGTCTGAATTTGTAACTTGCCTGTGAGGTTTCTCTCAGGGCATACAGTGCCTGTGGGTATCAAACACATTGGTAAATGGCATTTGCTGGCTGCTGGGGTTTCAGGTTGTTCACTTAGCAGATAGAGGATAGCCACAGACAAAATATGCACAGTTCTTTACAGACTCTTTATTTAATCTTCTGGGTGTTCTGTTCAGGCCTCAGGTAGAGAGCCCTTCCCTTGCTTCCCTGTTCTGGCATTGTCATCATTTTTCGTGAGTTTCTTGAACCCGTCTTCCATTTATTTATCCGTTTGTTCTCTTCTACTTCTTTTCCTCCCTGTGTCCTTTTGTTCTGCCTTAGACTACTATTCTAGTTTACACTTGATGGGGGAGAGAATGTCAAGGCAGGCTTTCTCTGTGTAGCTCTGGCTGTCCTGGAACTCACTCTCTAGACCATCATGGCCTCGAATTCACAGAAATCCACCTGCCTCTGCCTCTGCCTCCCGAGTGCTGGGATTAAAGGCATGCGCCACTGCTGCCTGGCCTACTCTGCACTTTTAAAGTACATTACTTGTAACGCCTTGTCTATTTACCAGTGTTCTTCAATTATACAGATGGTTCTATGTCTTGTTCTGATCTGTTTCGTCTCCCAGCCTGTGTTAGGTGTCATTCACATTGTCCTTCGTGTCTCTAGATGGTGCCTCTGACTGCCATCTATTCTAAGGTGTATCTGGTTTTGTCAAGATGTGCTCTTGTCTCCTTAGCTGCTCTCTCTGAGTCCTCGTCATCACGTGAACATGTATGTAATATGGGCGTGTGTAATGCTGTTCTGGGGTTATGTTTTCTGGTCCAGTTCCCAGACCATGGTATACTTAAGCACACCATGCTCTCCACAGTGCTCTGTCTACATCCCTCTCAGCCCCGAATGCACATTTCTCCACTCTTGCCAACACCCACTCTTACCAGCCTTGCTGGTCTAATACACTTGCACACTAGCAGATGTCTTTCTCTGATAAGCAAGAGTTTTGACTGTCTACTCAAACCGCCTGCCAGTCCTCTGGGCATCCTCTTCTCTTAGTGGCCTGTTCATGTCCTTTGTCCATTTTTAGTGACCATTGCCATCTTTCCCTGCATATGTGTAAAGGTATTTCTATCTAGATAGTAATCCTTATTCATTTTAGACATGAATAAGGATTTAGGCAAGCCTCTGAAGTAAATGTCCAGCCTAGTTTTGGATATTTAAAATTCACTTTTCCATCTGTTACCTATTGATGTTTTTTTGTCTGTTCTTCCTTGATGCTGTGGAGTAAACCTGTGGCCTAGTGCCTGCTAGGGGTGTGTATTCTGTATACATTTATATCATCTTCTAAATTTTGTCTCTGATTTCCTTTCTGGCTCCTGATTTTCAAATTGTATTTTGAAGAAGCATAATTTGGCTCAAATCCTGATGCTGTGCATCCATATCCATTTACCTTTCCTCCTCTACCCACTTTTGTCCTCCCTCCCTCCCTCCCTCCCTCCCTCCCTCCTGACTGTCCTTTTAGGGCTTGGCTGTAGACATTTGTTCTTTGACAATAAGTTTAGTAAGTTCTTCAACCCTTAGACTTTCATTTGCATTTAAGATTATGTTAACTAAATAGATTGATTTTTTTTTCCAGGAAGATAAACACTTTTGTCTGTAATCTTGTCATCTTCTCCAAGAGCTTTGAATGTCCTTCCATTTTCTCAGACCTACATCCTTTTATTTCAGTTTTAGTTTTCTGCCTAGTGGTCTTGTGTGTTCTTGGTTGACTTTTTCCTGAAATATTCAAGTCAGAAAACAATCTTCTCTTGTTGTTACTCATCATGTCCTGGTAGTTTTGTGGACAGTGAACATTCCTTTGGTTGTTCCTAGAATGTCAGAAGCTCTGAGCTCTTTAGGTGGTCAATTATGACCAAGCAGAAAAACAAAAGGGAGAATGGAGTTGCAGCCAGTGGAGCTTGACTTCCTGCTGCCTGAACCTCCCATTGAGAAGGCCACCATCACGAGTGTCAAGGATCCACTCTTATCCTCCTTCACTATACAAAGGCAGGCTCTGCACTAGGCCAGATCTGTCCCTCCAGCCGCTCCTCCAGGCTCCTTTGCCACCTTGGTGCTTGGTTAGTCTTGTTCCACACCTATCCGTTGGCTAGAGTTGTGACATTTATTTTCCAAAGACTCTGAGGATTGAAAGCAGCTCAGGTCAGAAGTAGGAGGAGAAATTGGGAAATGACTTGTTCTGTACCTTGGCTGCTTTTCCCAACTGAGGAGCAGTTACAGTGCCAAGAATATGTGGGAGAAGCTACATCAATCCAGTGAGAGAGTCCGAGACTTCTAGGATTTAAGGCTTAAATAATATAGGTCACTACCTGTTCACTTCAATAGAGGTTATAGTTTTAACGGAAATGTAGTCTCCCTCTGCTTCTCTAGCTAGTTAAAGGCTAAAAACTTATAGACTGGGACAGAGAGGACCCCGTTTCTTAATGTGGTATTCATAGTACCACCTGCCCCTATCTGAGGCTTAGCCCAAATCAGTAGGCTAATCAGGTTGTATCTAAATCGATGTGTCCTTGTTGCTATAAGCTTTAGTCCTCATAGACATCAGGGCGTAGTCCAGTGTTGACCGCCTGGCTTTTCAAAGTACCATGGAGATAGTTCACCCTGCTTCCCATTCTCATTTTCACTCCTGCTTGAACTTCTTCCTAGATGGAACTGTAGGAACTCTGTGGTCACAGTTCTTAATCACTCCTTCCTTGCAATTGGCTTTTCATCTAGTACTCTTATGAGAATCATTTGTATTTGAATTATGCTGAAGAACCCACCGCAGGTTCTGTTTGTTGTTCACACGGAGAGGTAGCGAGAACAGCGGTGAATGCTCCATGTGGATCTGGGGTTGCGGTCTACTGTTTGTAGGGTGTAGACTTTCCATCTCCAAACTTTACTCTGGAGCAGATTTAAAAACATATATTCTTTCTTGCTATCCAGTAATATGAACTTATAGACTATTAAGGAAACATAATAAAATAATTTTTCAAAACAGTGAAACTAATCTGTAAGCCCAGGGATATTTCATTCTTGAATGTTTATAATGTCTTATATGTATATTATCACTACCACTATGGATTTTGACTTAATTAACATTATGCTGAATAAACCTATTTCCATTCTGTTTAAAAAATGTACAAGAATTTTCATATCATAAAAATTATATCTTGATAATATTTGTGATGGTCATTTAGTATTCATTTAATTCTGGTAGGTGAACTTCTCAGTGTGCATGTCACAGGAACATTCTAAATTGCTGTTTATACTACATACTTAACGTTATATGAACGGGAGGCATAAGCAAAATAAATTTGTTGATTTTGTAAATACCATTATGTAACACAGAGATCATGCTTTTTAGTAAAGGGGCAGAGAGTAAATACTTTGATTCTGTGGAACTGTTGAGTTCCTGTATTGCAGTAATGTGACAGCAGCCATGAATGAATGGACAAGTATTGTCCAGTAAAGCTTTATTTTCTGCACAGGCAGTGGTGATGCTAACCCATGGACTGTAGTTTGTGAACTCTTCAATTACCACACGGTGAATTTTAAAACTAGTCTGGTAGGATGGCATGACATTTTGGCAGGGAGAATGATGAGTGGCATGTAAAAGGCCACCACGTACAGAAATGGTGTTCTCATAGCTAGGTTTTCACTGAGCAAATGGAAATCAAGAGTATATAGTTGAGAAGCAGAACCAGTGGCCAGGGTCCTTGGCTCCTGCTGCTCTTGACATATGGCCTCCTTGCTCTGCTTCTCTATCTAGTCATATGCAGCCCATCACGTGAGACTAGAAGGAATTCTGTCGGCAGTCTCCTTTGCTGCCGTGGGGTCACAGCCTATTCATTCTCCACGAATCTCCATGTTAGAACCATCAATGCTTCCTCTAGTACCAGTGCTCAGAGCTGGATGTGCCAGGGCCACATGCTTTGATGGCTCTAATTGCTCAGGGCCTGGCCTTTAATGTGGGACCCTGGCATCACACAGAGGTTCTAGAACAAGCAGAGCCACTCTCTGCTGTTTCTCTTGTATATGCTCTCATCCTTAGGCTGCTATTCGAGTCAGAATCCTTCACCACGGTGTGTTATCGAAGCTTGTCTTGATTTATGAGGCAAGACCGACGATTAGGAGAGGAGGTAGACAAGGATGCATTACCCTCTCTCTCTATTTGCCTGGTTTTGTCCCTCTGATTCTCGATTCTCTTCATCTCTGTGCCTTGGCTCCCCTTGATCTGCCAGACAGGAAAGATTTATTTTTGAAGATCACTGTGGAAGCCTTAGTAGTTCACATGGCCACTGTTTTCAAAAGGCTTCTAAACCCTCCAGACTACATTATCTAATGTCCACATTCTCACAGAAATAGTAAAGGGCAGGAAAGGGAATTCCCCCTCCCTCTTGCTTGCAGTCACCTTCGGCCTTTTGCTGTTAGAACACCCACAGTAGAGAGGCAGGAGGAGGCAACCATTGGTAACAAGGATCCCTTTGGGATCGGAGCCATCCAAAGGCTGCCAGGTCTCCCCTGTTGGGTAACTTATAAATAGAACATTTCCCCTTTTAAACCTGAGAAGGGTGGAAGCTTTAATGGGCACGACGCCTGGCCTCCTGTGCACTGGTCCACGAGGCAATCAGCTGAGTGTACCTTCCCTTCCAGCTTTCCATCCTGCTTGCCAGGGATGGCCTGGGCTTCCTTCTTCATGCTGCCTGCTCCTCCGGTACCCTCTTGGCCCTTCTTCTCCCTCCTGGTCCATGCAGGTTTCTGTGACAATCACTTTTATCTTCTGAGGCTCAGGCAAGGGGCTATACAGGTGCTGGCTCTCTGCATTTTGCCTTTTATTAGGAATCCCACCTGTGACATGTTTGCTGTGGCTCCATTGAGCTAGAATTATATTTAGTAAAGCAGTGACGTCTTAACTCTAGAGTGGCTTAGCTATGGGTAGAGCTTGGAGAGAGGGGGACTCACTCCTCAGATACCGTATGTTCCCAGCTGTTTTGTGTGGTGAGACCATCTTCCAAGGACACTGTTGGCAATAGGGCTCCTTGAACTTGCCCAGACAGTCAGAAGCCCTTTTGCTTATCCTGGAAGACATTTCAGAAACCCATTCTTAGCTTTAGACAGACAGAGGCAGCCAGCATGTAACTTTGCCATGGCCTAATGTTTTCCTTTCCCTCGTGATATGGGCTCTGTATTGACAACAGGCTACAAGTTGGACTGGTAGGAACTACCTCCTGATACCCTAAATTGACCGCAGTCAGGCAGCATGGTACAGGGCCCTAGATACCTCTTTAACCCCTAAAGCAAGTGGTAGCTGAGACAGAGGTTGAAAAACTGTCCCTACTGTCACCAAGTCCAGGATTTTAGTTATTATAGTTATTGCCTAAAGAGTTCATACTACATATGGGACAGTGTGCTAAGTGTTGGACATACACTATATTACTTGATCATTGTTATAAGAGCCATATAAAGGAGGTAGTATTATCGACCTCATTTACAGATAACTAAGGCTTTGTCTAGGTGCATACTTAAGGTCACTCAAGTCATATCTTCCCACCCTGATCAAAAATCTCAGATTGTACATCTTACCACATGGGTTAGCAGAGGCTGTGAGGCTTCGATTGGGGTAGTATTGAGTCATGTATAGGCACTCTAATTCATTGTAATGCTATTTCTGTAATGTGTGACATTGGACTGGCTTTAGTACATACATCTTGACTTACCAGGTAAATTAAATAAAATTGGGGTACATAGCCTTTGCTTAGTGGTAGTAGATATAGTGATTAAGTATTGCTCTTTACTGTTATTATTATCAGCGACATTCCTATTTTTCTAAGCCTGTATCCATCTCTCAACTTCCTCAGAGTATCTTCACAGGCATTGCCTCATTTGGTTTGCCTATTGCCTTCATCTTAAAGATGAGGAGGGTAGGTAAATGAAGGCTGTCCATCACACAGCCATTGTGTGGTGACACCAAATCTGAGGTTTTTGAGTCTAAATGCCATTTCTTTCTCCATCTTTGCTGTCTCTGAATTTTCTCTGACAAAAAAAACCAAAACAGCAACAACAAAAACAAAACAAAACAAAACAAAAACCAATCTTAACAGTTCCTGGGGCATCTGGGGGTAGAAGGTAGGTTTTTAAAAGATAGGAGACAGGGACCCGATAAGCAGAGGCATTTGGCTGAGTGTTTGAAATACTTCTGTGTTCATGGATTTTTATTGGTTCAGAAGTCAGTACAATGCCCCCAGGTTCTTAATAAAAGGAATCAAGGCCAGTGCCTAAGATGTTCTCAGGGGATCAGATGCCCTGGTCCTGATGATGTTGGTCACTGAATGAACCCCTGTGTTTCCAGCGTTGCTGTCCTGGTTTGGTGTTTTACGTCCCACAGAGGAACACTCTTTCTGGTGGTGGCTGTGTAGGCCTCAGCTCTGCTCTGCAACAGCTGACATGGTGCCCCCTGGGCCTCCTGACTCCTGCTGAGAAGTGGCATGCTTTTAGCAGCTGTCCTAGGGCCTCCTTGATTTAGACCAAGAGTTGAGAGGTCTATCCCAGGCAGGCAGTGATTTTTCTTTTCCTTCTCCTTATGTTTCTTTCTTTACTGTATCTCTCCTTCAGCTCAATTTTTTTTTTGTTTGTCCCCAGAACCTGGTAAGGAGGGTCAGTGGCTGTGTTTCCGGCAGGCAAGGAGGAAACGTTTTGATTGTCAGGGTTGATGCCTAGAGACCAGGCCATGAATGGCACCCTGTGAGTGCTCATGTTTCATTGTATTAAGTCAGCTGCTCATCCCCATTGTCTTTGGACATTTTATCTGTTGGTTCTTGGTCTTTCGGCTGGAAAAATATGAATTGCTTTTTTTTTCATTCAGGAAACATTTATTGAAATAAAATCACAAGAAGACCAATTGAGCCTCTGCCCTCATAAAACTGGAGTTTTTTTTTAAACTTTTAATTGGAAAATTTTAACTGATAAATAAAAAATTAAGTGTGCACATTAAATGGGCTGGAGGATTTGTATACATTTGGAGGCTATCCGCTAGAGAGATTGACAACAATCTGTAAATAGGCAGAGCAGGGCATACTTTCTGATAGAGGCGAATCCCATGAAGAACTAGGGGCTAGAGAATCAGGGAGAGGGACTTAGGTAAGGTGACTAGAGCCTCCTAAACAGTGACTTTTGAGCAGGAACCTGGAGAAAAGAGGGAGGGATACATCTGAGAACTTGACAGATGAGTATTGCCAACAAAAAGGCCAACCACACGCAAACACAGAAGTAGGGATTGAATGGAGTTCTAAGAATATTAAAAGGCACCATTTGTATGAGAGGAGATCTGGAGGAGAATGGCCAGAAAGACCAGTGAAATCATGAGATAAAATTGTGTTCTCAACATTAGAGAAGCCTCCCTTGAAGGAGGATCCTCAACCTATAGGTCATGACGACCCTTTGGGAGTTGTATATCAGATAACCTACATATCAGTTATTTAAGTTACAATTCATAATTGTAATGTAATAGTTATGAAGGTGCAACAAAAATGATTTTATGGTTGGGGGTCACAACATGAGGAACTGTACTAAAGTGTTGCATCATTAGGAAGGCTGAGAACCTCTGTATTATAGAGTCACAGCATTAGGAAGGCTGAGAACCTCTGTATTATAGAGTCACAGCATTAGGAAGGCTGA
>NC_022020.1:27619837-27621033 GCF_000317375.1 Microtus ochrogaster
GGAAGGCTGAGAACCTCTGTATTATAGAGTCACAGCATTAGGAAGGCTGAGAACCGCTGTATTATAGAGTCACAGCATTAGGAAGGCTGAGAACCACTGCTCTTGAGCATTGTGACGAGACGAGGTGAATGGCCTGTGCTGACTGTCATTTAAGAAGTTGATCCTGAGGTTGGTAAAGAATAGACTCTAGGGGACAAAAGTAGAAACATCTAGGAGATGATAGCAGTAGTCCTGGAAAAGGACTCTATAGGCTTGGGTTCTGGTATTAGCCATAAGTATAGCAAGAAGTGGCAGGGTTCTTGGTGCATTTTTGAGTTATCACATACAGGACTGGCTAATGGATTGGATACAGGTGTCAGGTGGATGTGGGTTATGAAAGCTGGCAAGGATGATACTGCTGGAACATTAGAATGTGTTAGAATATGTGTTAGAATATGCTGCCTACCATCTCGTCCATTTAGCTAGCTTGAGTATAGCACCAGCTTCAGACATGTGAGACATTAACTCAGATATGTTCCTGTGTGTCATCTTTATTGTTGCTTTTACATATACATATATCACCTTCATTATCATCTTTTTTCTTTAAATTCATTTCTTTTTTTTTTTAGTCTCCACTTAAGATGTAACTCTATCATGCAGTATATTTTATGTCAAACAGATTTCCAATACTTAGATATCTAGCTCTAAGAAATACTTGTAAATTTCTTGGAATTATTCCATATACCACAGTGGCATAAACTCATGTTTTGTATTAAGACCCAGCAGTTTTGGGTCCTTCATAATATATAGGAAGGGTAATAGTATAGATGCTGACAGTTGAGTTAGTAATTGTTTTTGTCTCTGGCAATGATAGTTTGGAGTGCTGGGTGCTTTCCAAAGAGCTCACCACCTACCAAAACACAATGTGTATGAGAGGGCTCAGGATTTGTGTTACAAGTATACCTTATTTCTCTTGACTCCTGGGATTTATACTACCACCACAAGGAAAAGGGCAGGATCCAGAAACCAGATCCCTAGCTCTCTAACCTCTCTGGCTGTTGTGTGAATTCCAGCAGAAAATAGTATAGAAGAGAATGAACTCCAGACTCAGACTTAGACTTGGTTAAAATCGTGGTCCCTGTACTTACTGACCCAGTGACTTTACAAAGGGCCCTTAACCAGCTGAGCCTGTGTGAGGAACAAGATGATGATGATGA
>NC_022020.1:27621133-27646091 GCF_000317375.1 Microtus ochrogaster
GATGATGATGATGATGATGATGATATGCTTTTAGTTCATAGCCCCAAGCAGTGTAGTCTGTCTTGGTAACTGTTTGCTACTATTAGCGTTGTTACCACTTAGCCTCATGAGCCTGGTTTTTCTCATCATTAAAATTTAGCAGAGAGGTTGGGAAAAATCAAATTAGCTGTAGTTTATTAATTTATTTTCTAAAACTGTAGTGTATTATCCCTCATTAGTGTAAAAGCACAAGCAAGCAGTGATTAGTGAGAAAAGTCACAATATTTACCCCATGGGATTATCCTAAGAGTCACACGAATGTGGGTGCAAAAACTTTCATCTGCTGCAAAGTTTGATTGAAATATTAGCATGTAGTAGCATCAAATGTTGATGGTATTGGAAATATCAGTATTTATTGAGCAGCAAGTAAATCCCAGTTGCTGTCCATTTCACTGGGTCTTCATGACACTTGGTGAGTTGTCCTCACTTTACAGACAGGGAGATGAGTGATATGGGGTGAAACACCTCAACCCAGTTACTCATTTGGCCATAGGCAGCAGGAATAAAATTCTATCCCGGGTCTGTTTGGCACTAAAGCTCTTCATTCTCTTTGAGTTGTGATTCATGAGTATTAAAGTTGGTTTGCATCATTTGAATGCATGCTGGCCAGGAAGCAGAGAAATATCTAGCTTTAGATATGGGGGGCAGTGGAGCAGAAAGATATCCTAGGGTCTTGCTCAGAACTGTGGGACATTTCCAAAACAGAGAGTTTATATCTAGGTGATTGAGAAACATTTTGCCAGCATTCCTTAGGTCCCACGGGAAGATTCTGATAGCTGCCATCACAGGGTTACAGCCCAGGGAGCTCTAGATTTCTAGGTCTTAGTACTATTACAGAAAGGGCGTGAACCTCCCTGGTCCTCCCTCTGAATATGAAAGTATTCCCTCATACATAATCTCTGTTGCATGCTTTGACCAACACAGGTTTTGTTTTTCCTTTTCCTTGGACTCATTTTTTTTTTCCTAAGGGAGTGGAGTGTGTATGTGTGTATCGTAGCATCACTTTGTATTGACACAGGAAGGAAATGGTTAGATCAGTCCATTAAAATATTAACCTTTATATCCTCAGAAAGGGTGAGAAGGCCAAAGACCAGAAGCTTAAATAACCCCCTACTCTCCTAGGGTTTATCTCTTGGAATGTAAAAGGTCATTTTGACCTGCCACTCTGTCCCTCAGCAACTCCCATGATTCAGTTGCCAATTAACCCATCCACAAATCCAAAGCGAAAAGATTCTCTCCTTTTTTCTCATTTCATGTTCAACGCCATAGTGCACAATAGCAGATACAGCAGGGAACGGAATTGATAAGTAGAGGTTTTTACTAGCCATTGTCTTCATGATTGCATATTTTAAATTTGGTACTTACCATTATTTTTCAGAGCCACACAAATAAATATGTGCTTGACATCTGTTTTGTCTGTTTTGAGAGAGGTTGATGAGACACAATAGGGTATTAAGTTAGGAGGGGAGATTAAGGAGACTTCTGGAGGAATTCATACTTAAAGAGAGTTCTGTATTAATTATGCCAAGGGATTTAGGTTAGACTCATGCGAAGTCTGGAGAATGTGGTTGATCGGATTCTGCAAGAAATCCAGAGTTGTGAGGTGCTAAGAGCTAGGAGAGTGGCATCTGAGGTGGCTGGAGAAGCAAGCTGGGGCCTGGCCACAAGGCTCTGCTGCCTTCCTGTCCAGGATTTGTGTTCCCTCCTGAGCAAGGCTGACACTGAGTTAGACTGCTAGGGCATAGGTTGAATAAGTAAGCTGATAGTTTAAATATCATTGAAGCATAAGAATAGGAGTGCTCTTGCAGTTCCTTGAAGCAAGAAATGGGCGGAAGATGCTTTTGTTTTGTGTTGAAAGCCTAAATGAGTCTGACTCGTAGAAGGACAGCCATACCTATGCATGGAGTTGAGCTGTAGGGCCAAAGGCACATGGCATCAAGCCTGTTGGGTGGATTAGCTCAGTAAAGATGATAAATGCTGTAAGTTTAAGATATCATGGACATTCTTTTAGAGAATGAATGGATATAATTTGTTTTAGAATCAATTGGACAAGCTAGGGTTGAGAAGAGTAAACTAGGTTAGATGGAATGTGCCATTGACAGATTGGAAGTAGGGAGGCAACATGATTTTTTTTTTCAGCATTATTCATTTATTTTTTTTTCAGTGTAGAGCTCAGAACCAACAATATTTCTTTCAAATGTGAAAACATGATTTTTTTAAAGATTTATTTATTTATTAATTGTGCATACAGTGTTCTGTCTGCATGTGTGCCTGCACACCAGAAGAGGGCACCAGATCTCATTCCAGATGGTTGTGAGCCACCATGTGGTTGCTGGGAATTGAACTCAGGACCTCAGGAAGGGCAGCCAATGCTCTTAACCTCTGAGCCATCTCCCTGGCCCTGTAACATGGGTTTTTGTTTGTTTAATGAAGGGGCCAACAAGGTAATGGAAAGCTAGTAAGGGAACAAGAAGAGATATGAAAAGACTAGCTCAGAGGCCACTGCAGTCACCCTGGCAGCAGCTAACAGAGGTAAGATTGCTATGGAGAAGAGATGGCATATTGCCCCTGTATGCCCCTGCTCCCATCCTCAGCAGCAGGTGAATTCTTTGGCTCCCAATGGAGAATGAACATGGGGACACAGGGAGAATAAGTTAGTAGTCAAGTCTTAATTCAGCCCTTAAGAAAACAAGATTGGAGTACTTCCTCCAGAGTGGAGGCTCCCAATCTCCGCAGCGGCCTCAAAGGGCTAGTCTCCTACCAGGCAGAGGCCTTTTCAGACTCTGTCCTCTCCCCAGTTCTGATAGGTAGATGTAGTGGATGTTAGAATATGTTTAAAGATGTAACTACTCAAAGTTGGGAAGTTTACAAGGGAAAAGGACAGCAGTGCCTTGCAAATGTTCCTCGGGGGTTCTTTCAGAGGGGCTGGGGGTGGTGTGGGGGGCTGCTGAGGCAGTGCTTCTCGGGGTTTTTTTCCGGGGGGCGGGCTACTGATGCCACCTTTGTTGTTTTCCCTACCATGCCTATACTTCCTCTGATCGGGTCAGCTTGGATATCTCATACTTCTTGGCAAGCCCTCTTATTTATTCAGTGATTTAACCCTATCATTGCTTTTCATTGGATTGGAACCAAGACAGTGATGTTGGAGTGAGCTAGACAACACTGAGAAACATTAAGAGGAACGATGAAAAGTTGGTAATGCTTTGGATATGTAAGCGAGGTAGAAAGGAAGGGAGATGCTCATGGTTTTGTTAGAGTTGTCACATACACATGCTACCGCCACTGCCACCACCATTGCCACCACCACCTGCACAGTTTTGTTTTGTTTTAAAGATGAGAGGAAGTTATTTCATAGGTACCAGAAGCTTTCAGTGGGATATTTTTATTTTTACATTTTTTTATTCACACTACAACAGTGGTAGTTACATTAGAACTGTGTTTTTCTATCTGGACCACCAGTCTCCACCTTTTAGGCAGAAAAGGGATTGATTGTACCTTACCTGGTGTTGTTCTTATTGTCCTACTGTAGTACAACATTTCTGATTCACCTGCCTCCCCCTCCTGGAGTTTGTATTGGTGCAGCAACCCGAAGCCGCACCACTGTCAATCCCCTCCCAGGTTTGCCCTGAGATGCACCAAGCTCACTGAACATGTGCCTGCCTGTCCTGTTTGCACATATTCTCACAGTGCTTCTACAAAGTGGAGTTGTCAGACCCTGGCCCTTTCCTTTCTCAAAAAAGGAGAGACCAGAGCATGGCTTTAACAGTTGTGATGAAAGTTAGAATTGTGGCACCTTTCTGACTTGGGAAGTCAGACTGTGTCTTCTGTGTGCACTCTGCCAACATCAATTATACCACATCGGTGTTGGCTGCTGATGTAAACCTGAACCCAGGGAACTTGAGGTTAAGGGAGGATGAGAAGCCAAGTTTTAACTTCATCCCAGGATGCTGAGTCTGGGAGCTACAGATCCTACACCAACTCATTGCTAGTCAAATTAACGGAATGATGCAAACCTAGTAGATATTTAATGAGAGATTATTTCTGGAGATTATAAGGATACAGAAATTGCAAATAAATCCCTGACCTTTTCTGAGCCTTGGCTCAGTGAATGGGCTGAATCACCTGCTTGAGGGGATTAAGGACAGCCGCTTCCATCTGGCGGGCTACTTTCTCAGTCATTGGCAAACTCTGCTCCATGGTGATAGTGTTTCAGACCTTTTAGTGGGAATTCACTTTGCAGACTAGATCTCGATTGCTTAATTAGGAACCCAGTGGGCAAAAGTAAGAACTAATATTCTGCTTATGTATACAGTGGGGTCCCTGCCACATTAGTGATACCTAGTCCAAAGTTAAATAATATGTAGTTATTAATTATTAATAACACCGTCATGATGTCAGCAGGAACCTCAAGTTGATGAGAATAGATATCAAACTCTGTGTGTGTGTCCGTCCCTGCACGTGTGTTAAGGAAAGAGAGAGGACCAAGAGAAGATGGAAAAATGCAGCAAAGTGGTGATGCAGAAACTTGTATCTCTTCTAGTTTAGAGAGTTAGAACAATGGTTGCTGAAGTGTATTTACTGAATTCTTGGGAGTCTTGTTTACAAAACTAGGTCGGTAAGACAGTAAGCAACTGTAATAAACTAGGCTTAGCAGAGTTAACCCGAGCTCCCATTTGGCTCTGCAGCTTGGAAATGCTATGTACATTTGACAACTAAGCTATACTGATTAAATACAGCGTTACCTGTAAGGTAACTGTAAGACATTTTTCTTTAACATCAGTATAACGAGGTTTTACTTGCTTTTAACAAATGAGGGAAATTGCGCCAGCATAGGGAAAGCTAATCTGAACATTGAGTTTGTGTGTGTGGGGGGGAGGTCTTTGACATTTTCAAAAACATTATGGTTAATGTAAGTTGGTAGAATTTAATTTTTTCTGGATATATCTGGAAAGTTCCATTGTATTTTCTTTCTTCCATGTGCCACTTGCCTAGAGATGACTTTCACTTCCTACTTGACCTGATAGGGTATCTAAGCACTGGGGCCTTCTCAGTTGCCAAGTTCTTTCCAATTTTCCAAAACGTTTTTTGTTTTTGAGGTAAGGAAGTAGTTTTTGTCCAAGATGAAGTTCTCCTATGTTAAAAAGAAAATTGTGTTCACAAGCCTGTCCTTAAAACATCCACGTTCAGACCCTGTCTCCACAGCTCTCAGCAGTCAGTGCACAATGGCAGTTCTTTCCCCAGACTTCTAACTCCTTATCTTTGGAAAGATACTTTGAAGCGCTTCCCCCAAAACAAAGTAAAGGCTTCCAGTGACTACAGAATAACAGTTCCAAATACTTTGGAAAATTCCTTAAGCAGAGAAAGATAATTCCCTGCCTGACACTACATTCCCAGTGGCTGTGTTCTGAGTACTTCATGTAAGAATGAGGATTGTCCCTTGCACAGGAAAAGATGCCTAGTGTCCTTAGTCACCCGATGCAGAACAAAACCACAGCAAGGAAACTCTGATACCACTGGGATGGCTATGATGAAAAGAACAATAGTGAATGCCAACAGGGATGTCCAAGGAGATCAAAATGATTCATTCATACAAGCTATGCGCACTGTATGGCTGATCACTAAAGCTTGGGTTGAGGTTCTGTGGATGGCTGGGCTCTTTATTGTTACAGTTTCCCCAGGGGAACATTGTTCCTGTGGGTTGTTTCATTTTCTGAGTGGCGCTGGTAGGTGTTGGAAGAGATGGAGGACCCTTTGCCCCTGCTGTTGGGCTATGAAGAGGGGCTCTACTGTTTCTGGGGCTCAGGTAGCGTCTTCGTCCTCAGCCCTTTCAATGTTCATCTGGGTTATCTTTCTTTCCTTCATTTGCCCCTTGATTTCCCACATTTTCTAGTCACCAGAACACAATTATACTTTAATCCGAAGTCATATTTAAAGCAGTTTGCTGATCTGGCCCCCGGAGCAAGTCTCCACACGTTAACTTGGCAACTTGAGTCATATTTCACTTTTCCAAACCTCAGTTTTTTTTCATCTGTAACACAGAGCTAATAATACTATCATTCCAGGTGATTTGCTGGAGTTACAAAACATAGTCTAGGTAAAGCACTTAACTGGTTTGTTTAAAGCATTTCATGTTTGCTTTGTGGAGCAGACTGCAAGCAGTTTTTCCTGTGGCTCCAACTGGAGGTGTCCGCCACCTTGTGCTGCCATTTCTTGTTAGACACTGAGACTAGTGCCAAAGTTACTGTGAGAACTAAGACAATACACGCGGAACACTAGCATGTTATGTGGCATGTGGTAGGTCCTCTATCAGTACCACCCGATTTTAAACTGTTATTCTACTTTTACTTATTTGTCCTCACATAGGGAAGGGGAGAGAGCCTGTGGCCGCACCATGTGGGTGGCTTCCAGTGTGTAAACCTTGCAGTGAGTTGGTTTGCACAAGCAAGGCCTGACTGCACTTCTCTTGTTCTTTCAGCCGCACAGTTGGACAGCATCGGCTTCAGCATAATAAGGAAATGCATCCATGCGGTTGAAACCAGAGGTAAAGTAGTCTAACAGACGGCGTTGTTCTCATGAAAGGGGGGCAGCAGACATGCTACCTGCTGCTTCTCATTTTAAGGAACTCGTTAACCCTCCTGGTGCCACTGTGGCTGTTTCTACAGGTCACATTGGTCTGAAGCAGGGGTTGTCCACCCATTTCACGTCATCTTTGTCTCTGGTTGATCATGAAAATGTCTTACATGTATCCAAATAGAATTCTTAGGCATATGGAAAACCGTTCTAAAACTCAGTTATTATTAAAATAATTGAAAATATAGCTACAACCAACTGGTAGAGATGCTTCTGCATTAACAAGTTATTTAGTAACTTATAGTGGTGGGTATCATAACTGGCATAATCTGGAAGTTGCAATATTGTAAGCCTTCTTGACCATTGTAAGAAGTGAGGAAAATATCTGTGATTATGTGCTGTGTTGCGGGTACTGTGAATACCACTGTGATTTGTTGTCTCCATTCATAAGGGAAGGAAGTGTGCAAAGTCAGCGATAGTGAAAATAAAGGCTGCTTTCCCATCCAGTTCATAGATCCCTGGACTCTCCAGGGATTTGCTTAGCATCTGTGGACCCCAAGTGAAGGATCTTGGTCTGCAGACCTTGACCGGAGAACCATCGAGGACAGAGAAGGAAGGGATAGCTTCCTACTCCTCATTGACATTTCCCAGGCCTATTGGAACAGGGAGGCCATTGAGATGGGGAGGCTGGTTCGCTGCAGTCTCTTACAAGCCAGGGCATTGTAGAGTTTTAAGTGCCCTGGTCCTTTGTAGTTCTGAGGAAAGCTGTTAGCCTTCTCTCCACTGACACTAATCAGAGCCATTGTCAGAGATTGAGTCTCTTTATTCTTCAGGCTTCTACCTGCTTGCTCTTTTTATTGGTTTGAAAGAAATTCTGTCTTTTAAAGCAGAATTGTAACCTTACTAGTAGGGAAATAGAAAGGGAGAGTGATACACACACACACACACACACACACACACACACACACACACACACACACACACACGGGTAGGGCTGGGAGTAACAAAACTTCTTGAGTTCTTGTGCTTATGTGTCCTATAGGTTTCTCTTTCCAAAGAAGTTACGTTAGCATATAGAATCAGGGTTTTGTTTTTGTTTTTAATGTTTGATTATTTCTGCTTGATCCCCTTCAGCAAAATACTAAGACAGGTTGGTAATAGTACACAAGATATACTAGAAGATGTCAAGTAGACATAATTGGAAATTAAACTTGGAAAATAAGGATGTTGGCCATGTTGAACCAAAAGAATGTTTATACAGTAATGCGGTTAAAATACAAAACCAGAAACCAATCAAATGCCTCAAAATTTGGTTAAATCAAGGGTGGTTCACTTGTGCAGTAAAATATTGTGAGTGACTAAAAATAGAAATATGCTTTTTAGGGGTGAGGAGTGGATATGGAGGGACTGGTAGGTGAGCAGGGTTAGGGGCATGATGTGAAATTCCTAAAGACTCAATAAAGAATTATGTTTGAAACAAAAAAGAAATAGGTTTTATAATAACCCATATTTAGTGCATTAAATGGAAAATATAATTTACAAACAAGCTGGCCTGCTTGAGCCCGTCCTGTGGTGCCCACAGAGAGGGCATCCTCTGCACAGGTCTCAATGTGACGCTGGTGGCTCTCTGCTTTCTTTTACTTTCTTCTTTTGATTTTCTATTTGCCTTAGCTATAATCTATACGTTTCTAATGAGCTTATAAGTCTAAGGTAATTTTAAAGAGTTTATGTTTGCTTTTCATTTTAAAGGAGAAAGATGTAACCTGTGTGTTAGTCTGTAATCCTACTGCCTGTTCAGAGGGCTGAGAAATTAGAGAGTTGGGAGTTACAGACCAGCCTGGGTTATAGAGTGAGACACTAACTCAGAAAAGACATAAATAAGGAAAGGAGAGACGAACAGGAGAACAGTTGTGATTAATAAAGGCAGAATCATACATATAAGCAAGTGTACTTGCTTAAGGCGGGCTGTGTGCTCATCCATTTTTAGCCCCCAAGCCAAGAAGGAAGCCTAGTCACTTAAAATTCTTGTCACAGTCTGGTATCCCTGTAACCCAGCAGCTTGAAAGCCTCGTATGCACCATAAGAAGTTAAGAATATGCCAGGTGGTGGTGGTGCATGCCTTTAATCCCATCTCTTGGGAGGCAGAGGCAGGTGGATTTTGAGTTTGAGGCCAGCCTGGTGTACAAGAACTATTTCCAGAACAGGCTCCAAAGTTACAGAGAAACCCTATCTCAAAAAACAAACAAACAAACAAACAAACAAAGAAGTTAGGATTATGATATATACTTAAGAATCCATGGAAGATACTAAGAGAAGTGACATGAACTAACTTTCACATTAACAAGTTCGCAAGGGAACTGGAGAGGAATGCCCTAGTTTCTGAACAGTTCTAGATATGATGGGCCAGGGACAGCAAGAGAAAAGCCATTCTTAATCACTTGGTCTAAATGATCTGTTGGAGCTGAGAAGACAGAGTATCAGTAAAGCATGAAGTCTTAAGTTTGATCCCCAGCCCTCTCTCCTTTCCACAGAAGATCCCTGGGGCTCACTGGCCATCCAGTGAACCTGAGTTGATGAGTTCTAGGTCAGTGAGAGACCCTGTTTCGAAGGAGGCGGATGACATTCCCGAGGATGAAATCCGAGGTTGTCCTCTGGCTGCCGTATGCATGTGCATGCATGTAGACCCACACACATGACCAGGCACAGACATTCGTATACATTCACACATGCATACAAATTGCCTTCTTTTCTAAGTGCCACAGTGGTACAGCCCATGCATTTTAGTGAACAGAAGTTCTGTAGTTTGAAATTCTGTCTTTGTTTAAGTATTTCAAAATAAACACCTTTGCTTTGTGATGAATTTTCTGATTGCTCAGTCTGAACTAGTATTCCCTAAGATGGAAAATGTCTCCACGCTTCAGTATTTTTATGTTGTGTATAAAAATAGAAAGTCATTTATCTTCTGTGAGTGATTTTTTAACGTTGTGTCATTTTGAATTTTTAAATGTAAGAATTGGTTAACTATGATGCTTTATAATAATGTATTTTGCACCTTGAAGAGTCTTTATCTACTGCCTTTGGCAAGGGAGGGGGAAGTATCTTTCCTGCTGATGACCAAGCTAAGGTGAGGCCTGGAGTGTGCAGCACATCCGTGAACCCTAGACAGCTGCGCCAAATCCCACTCCTTTGCTAAGAGCTGAGCTGAGTGACAGGGAACTTTAATTACAGCAGCTTTTAGAAGGACAGAGAAAATGAAGAAAAAGCAGAAGAGCATTTGGCCTTGTTGGCCTGACTCGTGTTCCAGTGTTCATCTAATTAAATCATCATCTTTTCTCCTCTCAGGGATCAACGAGCAAGGACTCTACCGAATCGTGGGGGTCAACTCCAGGGTGCAGAAGTTGCTGAGTGTCTTGATGGGTGAGTACAGCAGGGACTTTGCCAGGCAGGTTTTTTGGGCAGCCTACTCCAAGATTTTCAGCTTCCTAGGTAGCCTCTGGGGTAGGAATCAGGATACGCTGATGCCCAGAAATTTGTCTTGCTTGCTAGTGGTCGCTGTGGGCATTAGCAGAAGAGGTTCAGAGTGGGCCTTTGCAAGGTTAAAATGAAATGGCAGAACTGAACACCACACCCAGTCTTCAGACTCAGCACTCCAGTCCAAGTGCTGCTTGGTCATTCATGTGACTGCCACACCCTACACTGTCTTTAATAGCTCATGACTCCTTCTGCCCTCTTTTGAGGCAGGTATTCAATAGGACACACCCAATGCCCAAGAAAGGACATCTTTCAAGCCTGGATGATCTCGGGGCCTCATGTGCCTCAGACTGAGGGTGTCTTGTAACTCTCAGATAAAATGTTTGTGTATGCAGATAAAACTCATGATTCCCTTTGCTTCTAGACTTCAAGCCGTCACTTGAAGCAGTAGAGGCTCCTCTGTCCCTGGCTGATGTATAAATAGAAAGCCACCACCTCCAAATGTGCAGTGTTTGAATCAAAATCCATGAGCCAAAGTTGCCTAGGCTGCAGATATCCTGTATTTTTAGCTATGCAGCCAGCTTCAGTGAGTCACATGGATCTAAATGGCAAACAGATCAAATTTCATAGATCCGTGGCTGTTGTCCATGTCCACAAAAACCTGAGCCTGGTACTTGTGAAGATTAACTCTCATTCAGGCCTCTAACTTGGTGTTAGAGGCACAGGCCTTTCTTTTGTGTTTGTCCCTTCTTTTGTCATTCCAGCGTCTGAAAATAGCCTTTATATGTGCAAAAGTCTATTCCTTTATATGGGCCAGAGGGAGCCACTCACTGCTGTGCTTAAAAACTTCACAGTGTTATGACTTACACCGAGACCTGCTGTTTGAAACCATGATATCAGGGAGGCAAATCTACACTTAGTTTTCACTTTTCAGTTCAGATTTGGGATACAGTTAGTTCATTATTATTACTATTATTATATAATTGCAAGATACACATGTACAAAAACAACAGTAATGGATCTTTTGTATCCTTTCCCCAATTCTCTCCAATGATAGCATCATACCAGGCTGCATTTCAGTACCATAACCAAGATACTGGCATTTCTATAGTCAAAATGCAGATCACTTCCACCCCTCCCCCCATAATGGCCTTATGATACCCCTTTATATCTACTCTTTGCCTCACCTCCTCACACAGTCCCTAACCATGGTGACCAGAAGTCTATTCTTTTTTTCCTTTTAATTTGTGGCCTTGAAATTACTTGTTATATAAATAGATTAATGAAATACTTAAGTTTTTATGATTGAGTCTCTTTTTTTTGTGAGCCTAATTATTTCCAGATTTGCCCAGCTTATCTGTATCATTACGTGTTCATTTCTTTTAACTACTGAGTCATATTCCCTTTTATGGGCATACCATGGTTTAGACCTCCATTGGCTACAGGTCTTCTGGGCAGTTTCCACTTTTGGCTCTAATGAGTAAAGCTGCTATAGATATTTTAATAGAGGATTTTTGTGAAAGTGTATGCTTGTTCTCAGAGGATAAGTGCCCAAGAGTGATCTTGTTGGGCCAAATGTTGATATGGTTTAATTTTGAGAAATGCCAATATAAGGAAGAATTAAGAGTTTAATAGATGTAAACACCTAGTTGTGTATTATGTAGCAACTACTGTGACCTGGATCTGGAGGTGGAATAGAGAAGGAAAAAGAAGAAGAATTTGGACTGAGCAAATATGAACTATAGCATGCCAGAGCCTGTTGATGTTGTGCGATTATTCTTTAATATCTGAGAGAGCTACTTGAGGCTGAAAGAGGCAGTTAGCGCCGAACAGCTAAGGAGGTCTTTTCTAAGTCCTATGCTGAGGAGTTGAGGAACTTTTCTTTTTAATTTCTCAAATGAAGTAATGTTCTATTAAAAGTTCTAAGTGGTATATGCATCATGGCAAGAGTTAAGAATGATTCAGAATAGTTCATAGATAAAAGGGATTTTCTTAGGTAGCGAGACCAACTTTGGTGCCATCCTCATTCTGAGCCCCTTCCCTTCTTTCTTCTGGTTTCTCATTATCTGTGTCCTCTGTTGGCCTCGGCTTTGGCTTTGCTCTCTCTGGGAGTGTCCTCCATAGACTCAGGCATTGCAGTCCTTGGAGCTTGCATCATTCAGAAGAGTGTCTTTCGGGTGACAATTTTGGCAGAAGGCCACAGAGAGGACTTTGATTGGCTAATGTGGGCCATTCACATGATAAACTTTTCATTTTGGAGCCAATCCCATTATCCTCAACAGATGGACATAAATGAGCTTATGCCTGTGTCTGGGCTTGCGGGTAGAGATGATGTTAGGTTCATGAACCTATGGACCGAGCAGTATCATTGGTGAGAAAACGGAGGGATGCTTTCCTGAAGTAATGATTGCTGCTGAATTAATGAAATGCTTCTGACACAACAGTAGCAAGATTAGATTCTTGCATTAGGTAAACGTGGCAGGATGTGGAGCATGTGTGTAATCACGGAAGAGCTCAGGAAGATGGCAATGGGTGAGGCAGAGAATATCATTTTGGTCTAGGGCTAGACCAAAGAGCTGGGGCTCAGCATCCAATACTGTAGACGGAGACCAACAAGACGAGGCTTCAAACAGACTTCAAAGATGATCATGTAAGGCGACACTATTGAAAAGAATCGCAGTGTTTTAGAAGATGCCAGTCTGAAGTGATCCTCGTTGGGCAGAAGAGATGCTCTAGAGGCAGTCATTCCCCACGGCTCTCAGCAGCCCCCTCACATGGTGCTGGTCTTGCTGTCTTTCTTAGCTGGCCTAGGTATAGAGGAAAGTAATCGTGACCATCTTAAGAATGTTGTGAAAGGTTAATAGTTAGTGACTGACAGTCACAAGGCCAGCTGCCCCTGCCAGGAAAACATTCCAGATAAACCGGAATCTAAACGATCCCTCCAGTGGTAAAGCTGACCAGATGTAACACGTAACCCAATGCCGAGAATGGGACCCGCGAGTCTCCATATCCGTCAGTGGAATCTTGTACTCTTGCGATCGTTGGGCCAGTGCACTGGGTCCAAGTCTGTCTCCCTTTTATATTCGGTTCTGGGTTCTGCTCCTGGTCTGGGCTAGCCAATGGTCTAGAATAAATCTGCTGGGAGCTGCAAACCTTTCAGGGCTCAGTGTGAACTATACGCACACTCTGCCCTGCTCTCGCCTACATGCAGATACAATATAGGATTGCTTCTGCTTGTCCCAAGGCTCTCCTAAGCGGACTTGTGTGTTTTCGTTACTACAAATATGGCTTAGGAGTAAAACCAGACACTGACGTTGATCACTAGTTCTTTTCCTGTATTCTTAATTTGTTGGAGGACTATAGGTGGGATGGGAAACGTAGGTGGTGAGAATCTCTTTGCTTTCCGATTAGGGCTCCTTAAGAGAGCTCATTAGTGTTCCTCACGGCCCCAGCAGTATCCAGTGCACTTTATGTTGGTGTCCTGCCAGGAGCCGCCCTGGTTACTTCCTCCTAGCCACAAAGGTCAGTAGTCTTAGGCAGTGAAAAAGACACAGGGAGACTCTCAGATTTCCTGAAACAGAATATACGTACTCTTCCCGCCCCCAAACTAAGAAGTGAGGATAAATGTTTACAAATTTTTTTACACATACACACATATGTGCACGCATACACCAGCTACATTCTTGCTCATTACTTTTCTGTCTGTTCTTTCCATTTCATATATTTTTTAAATTAAGCTAAATTGTGTGGGGGTGGGCAAGGGGAACTTGTGGGAGTCACTATGTCCCAGGTGGGAACTCAGGTTGCCAGACTTGGACACAAGTGCGGTACACTGAGCCATCATACTGACCACCCACCCTGCTCTGCATATTTTAAAGAATTCTTTTCTCTGGTTAAACATTATGAGTCACCATTGGCAATAATTCAGAGCAATACAAAAAGCATAGAGAAGAAAAAAAGGGCCTTCAGACCAGAGAGGGCCTTTATTGACTGTTTTATTGATGAGACCTTTCAATCATAGCTTCTTTTAGACCAGATACACTACTGTGTAGTGAGCGAGTGAGTATAGCATACTGTATTACTATGTTTCAGCACTGGGCACACAGCGCATGTTCTAGGGCAGTGCTTCTCAACCATCCTAATGCAGCAGCCCTTTAGTACAGTTCCTCATGTTGTGATCCCCATAAAATTATTTTCGTTGCTTCATAACTATAATTTCTGCCGCTGTTATGACGTATAATGTAAATATCTGTGTTCTCTGATGGTCTTAGGTGACCCTCGTGAAAGGGTGATTCCACACCCCCAACAACCAGGGCTTGTGACCCACAGGTTGAGAACCACCGTCCTGGGGTTTTAACAGACTGTATTCACACAGCACTCTAGTGTCTGTTCTCCAGGTTAAGTCCTCCTGTGGCATTGCTCCTGCAGGTGCACTGAGTTCCTTGTCATTCTAGGAAGACTCAGGGTGTCCTGTGAGGAGAGGTAGCCGAGGTGAAGAGCATGCGCTTTGGAAGCAGACAAGCTGTGTATCTTTTTCACTTCAGACAAATGATTTCCATGGCCCATTCTTCTGTCTCCTGCTCCACATGATAGCCTGGCCTACATACAAATAGAATAATGATCCGGAAAGGTGCAGGAGCATTGCTGATCGAGAGCCTGCACATGTTAAGAAATGCTCTCATGTCTTATTTCCTTACAGTTTACTCATCAATGTGGAGTTGCTGGGCCAAGCGGTATATATGGCTTCAGCTTCTTATCTGAGTTGGCAGGTCACTGTCAATCATGCCTAAGGAGAGGGACCTGTCTTCCACAACAACCATGCTCTATAGCACTTGTTTTTCATGTAAATAATGCATGTTAAAGCCTTATTTCCATCTTATTTAAGTTTGCATTCTTTAGTTGTGGATTAAGTTGGGCATTTTGAGCATGTTTATTGGTGCTGACAGAAGTCACTTACCTGCTTTAATTCTTAGCATTATTTTTCTAATTTGTGGTTTAACTTTTTAATGTAGATTTTAGATTTGGAAACTGTATTACTAGCATGTTTATCCTAATTTTCATGTCCTAAGTTTTTTTTTCCCTTTTTCATTTTGTCCTACATTTTACATTTTTGCTAACCCAGTATCTCATTCCTTATCTTTGATGAGAATTATACTTCAACAAACTCACCTATTTCTAGGATTATAAAAAAATTGTCTTTCTTAAAATTCATTCAGGAATACAGTTCAAAAAGTACTTCCTTTCAAGTCTGATGACCTGAGGCTAATCCCCAGAACATACATGATAGAGGGAATCAACTCCAACACGTTGTCTTCTAAACTCTATACATGTTCAAAAGCACTCATGCATGTCCGCATGTGCACACGCACACATACAAACACATCTTCCAAAAGAAATAAATGAATTAATGAATGGAAGTAAAGTTGTTTTAAATACATCTTGTTATACTCAAATAAAGTGCAAGCTCTCCTTTTCCTCAAATATGTGTACTCTTGTTGTTAACTACATAATGAGAACTCTTCCCCTCTCAACCGACTACTGTCATCATCACATGGGATCACCTCTAACACTTACTGGGTCCACAGGGAGCTTTTAGAGGTGATTTTCTAGAGAACAGATTGCTTTTCAGTTTGTTGCCCTGGAAACCTGAGTCTCAGGAATACGTGGTCTTGCAGGGTTCGCTGCTCACCTTATTCTTGGTGTTGTCAGGAAGTCTTCAGGCTTTCAGGCTTGCCCCTCAAACCCACGCCCCTCGTTTAATCTGCTGTGAATTGCTGTTGTGTTCTTGTCATTAGCAACATAATTTTGTTATTGAGTTTTCAGTGTCTTCACTGGCACACTTTGCTCTGTGGTTTGCTCCTTCAGTCGTCACCTGTACCATTTCGCTTTGGTGGCTCATTTTACGGTGTCCACTTTTTTATGAATTTCATTGACATGAAACAGTAGATGTTTCCCGATGCTTTGCTGTCTGTATTCTATACCACGTACATAGGCCTTTCCAGGTTTAAAGCTCTTTGCTGTTGACTTCACTCTGAACAGATTCTCCTCGGTCTGCAGTCACTTTCCTAAATCCTATTTCATCGCCACCCTCTTCTATGGCATTGAAAAGCTGTTGTACAAGGTACCAACCAATTCGCAGTCAGTCATAAATCTTCTGTTTTGAGTGACTCTATAGTCCTGGTCCCACTGTTTGCTTAAGATCTTGGAAGAACTGGCGTATGTATAACTGTTAACCCCAAGGCTATGGGTCTTCTCTTGTTCCCTTGCCTCATTTTTGTGTTTGTTTTTGTTTTATGATAGGGTTTCTAATGTAGCCAGGTGGATGTAGACTCACGACAAGCACACACATACACACTATGTATGAAGATGAGCTTGAAGGCCTGCTCCCTTGGCCTCCACCCCTGAGTTGCGATTCCACGTATCACCACCACATCCTACTGCTTTTCTCCTGAATCCATTCTCATGTTTTAAAGGTCTTCCTGTGGCATTGCTGCCCAGCCTTACTTCACTGCTTAGGTTCTGTTCTCAGGGCTGTTGTAGGCCTGCAGAAAGCAGCCTCCTCTCCAGATGTGTGGGAAAGGAGTGTGTCCTGACTTCCTCCCCCAGGATGACATGCTAGGCCATCACCTACAACGTGGTGTTCTCAAAGGTTTTCTTTGGGTCTTTACATGAGCCCTACCTCTGGCAACAGGAGATTGTTAACTAAAAGGTTGCTTTGCTGTACTACTCAGGCTTCAGGCCCCTTTAGCCTTTGTGTCTTTGTAATGTTTCATTATGATGGCAAAGAAATGCAAGTTCAGCATTGCTGTATTTCTCCTGCTATGTGGTAACTTCCCTCTGGGTTAGGATTTTACAGAGGGCACAGGGGAGGTATTAAACAGCGGGGCTTTAAGTCACCAGATTATAGGCAGTGTTCTTCCCTGCCCATCTCCAGCCTTGAACTTGCCTTCTCCATCCCTCTGGAACCTTGAAGGTCTGCATTCCTTTCTTCTGTGTCATTATCCCCCACACACACATTTTCACACACCGAGGAACTGCTTTCTGAAGAGTTTCCACAAGGACCAGGCAGTTCTTTCTTTACCATGACTTCTGAGACCTGAAGCTTACCTCATAATGAGTGGAAACATCTCAGACTGAAGACTGCATCCAAGAAAAGGTAGGGGAATAGAGAGAACTCAACCCCAGCCTCCCCCAGTGAAGGGAACAGACAGACGATGACAGGCTCCTTGGATAGGGGTGCTTCTGGGAGACAGACAAGAGGTCATGGGTCATGATCCTGAGTTCTCAGAGAGGAGATCGCCTGTCACCATCCTTGCCTGTTAGGATGCTACAAGCTCTAAGGCAGAGACCCCAGACGGTAAGTGCTTTGGGTCTCAAAACACAAGTGGTTGAAGGTGCTTTGGGTTCTTAGACATGACTTATAGGAAGTAACTAAGGATTTTAAGTTTTGTGACTTTTGTAATGAGAAAGCAGAATAACCAACTTTGCTTCTCAAATTACCAAATATTAAATCTAGCCACGGGGGAATGGCACGTGGGCTAAGTGAGGTCCGATCAATATACACAGGGGTAGAAGATGCGTTTCCCGCGGAGATGTGATAGAGAACATGAAAGGCCCATGAAGAGTTTAGTAAAAGACAGTTTATAGACAACAAAACACAACTTGCTTTTAGAGTAAGACTGGGTGGTGTTCTTAAAGATGTAGATCAGTGCAACAAGCACAAGAGCCCAGAATCAGGGCCAGCACATACTTGGATCCTGGATGAAGGTGTCGGGATAATTAACTGAGAAAGGAGACTTTAAAACAAGTACTGTAGTAAATCTGACACCCATATGAGGGAAGATGAAATGATATCCCATCTGATACCACACATGAAAAGTATCTTAAAATGCATCCTAAGAGTTGGCAATGTAAACCCAACAGAAAGCAGAGGGGGAAAAAAAGTGACTCCTTAACTAGAATACAGGAAAGAACCATTAAAGGAAAATATGTTACGTTGAACTGCATTTAAATACAAAGGTTTCCATCCAAAAGAGAAATTATTCATGGTGGACCTACTGGTGCACCCGATAACCTCAGCTGTTTGGGAGGCTGAGGCGGTAAGATGACATGTTCAAGGCCAGAATGGACTACAGAGTAAGTTCAAGGCTGGTTTGGGCAACTTAGTATGACCATGTTTCAAGATAAAAACAACTGCAAGAAAGACTGGAGATTTACTCAGTGGTATATTCTTGCCCAACATGCATGATGACTAAAATTTAGCCCATGGTTCTACAGAAAAATTTTTTGAAAAGAAAGTTGTAGATCAGAAGAAAGTATCTATTAAAATGTGTATATAGTCAGTGACTTGTATCTAGAATATATTTTCAAAGATCTTGGTTCTTAAAACAACCATCTAATTCTTAAAATAGACAAAAACATTGGAAAGAACAGTTGAGTAAGGAAAGTGCACAAAGAGCAAATGCCATATGTAAAGATGACCCACGCCATCATGTGCATGAAAAGACATCTGACATCATCAGTCAGTAGTGCTGCAACTTGAGAAGTGATATCCTGCTAGGATATCTACAGCTAAGGTGACGGACAGAGTCCTGATGAGAGGAGGTGAAGCAGCCAGAGCTGTCACAGTCTGAAAACGGCCCCCAACATTGGAAGACAATTTGACCATTTCATCTAAAGGAAAACATTCTTCATCATTTGTTCTGTTCTTGGAGATTTTAATATCGTCCTGCCTGATGACGCAGCATTTCCCTAAGAGATGAAAATGCACTCCACATAAAGCCTCTGCATAAATGTTTCTAGTAGCTTTATTCATAGCAGCCACACCTGGAACGCACCCAGATGTCCATCATCTAGGGAATGAATAAACAGATTATGGTGTACCCAGAGCACTGGATAGGACTTAGTAATAAAAGGATTAAACTACTGTACATGTAACAGCGTGGCTGGATTTCAGAAGCAGTATGCCATGTGAGGATATTGCCAGCGGGTGGAAGAGGAGTGAATATAATAGAGCATCAGGAGTTCTGGGCTGACGGAGTCCTGCGCTGCGGTGGTAGCTACTTAACTATCTGTGAATTTCAGCATGTGGAGCTGCGCGGTTATAGAGCAGTTAAGGAATCCCTCAATAACATCCACTTTAAACATGCACAGAAGAGTGTTCTGTATTTGTCCTTGTCTTTCTTGACAAAAATGCAAAATAAAACAATGAGATACAAAGACCTCAACATAAAACCAACCACATAGAAAAGAACCTCATAGAAAAGAAAGTGGGAAGTACACCTGAACGCATTGGCACAGGAGACCACTTCCTAAATATAACCCCAGTAGCACAGACACTGAGAGAAACAATAAATGGGACCTCCTGAAACTGAAAACCTTCTGTAAGTCAAAGGACACGGTCAACAAGACAAAACAACAGCCTCCAGAATGGGAAAAGATCTTCACTAACCCCACATCAGACAGAGGTCTCATCTCCAAAATATACAAAGAACTCAGGAAATTGGTCATCAAAAGAAGAAACAATCCAATAAAACTGGAGTACAGACCTAAACAGAGAACTCTCAACAGAGGAATCTAAAATGGCTGAAAGACACCTAAGGAAATACTCAACATCCTTACAATCGGGAATGTGAATCAAAACAACTCTGAGATTCTATCTTATACCCGTAAGAATGGCCGAGATCAAAAACACTGATGACAACTTATACTCGAGAGGATGTGGGGTAAAGGGAACACTCCTGCATTGCTTGTGGGAGTGCAAACTGGTACAACCCCTTTGGATATCAGTATGAGGATTTTTCAGAAACTTAGGAAACAACCTTCCTCAGGACCCAGCAATACTTCTTTTGAGTATATATCCAAAGGATGCCCAATCATACCACAAGGACATGTGTTCAACTATGTTCATAACAGCATTGTTTGTCATAGCCAGAACCTGGAAACAATGTAAATGCCCCTCGACCGAAGAATGGATGAGGAAAGTGTGTTACGTTTACACAATGGAGTATTAGACGACAGAAAAAAATAATGATATCCTGAAATTTGTGGGTAAATGGATGGATCTAGAAAACATCATATTGATTGAGGTAACCCAGACACAGAAAAACAAATATCATATGTACTCACTCTTAAGAGGCTTTTAGACATATAGCAGAGAAAACCAGCCTACAATTTACAATCCCAGAAAACCTAGACAACAAAAAGGACCCTAAGAGAGACATACATGGATCTAATCTACATGAGAAGTAGAAAAAGACAAGATCTCCTGAGTAAATTGTGAGCATGGGGACCATGGAAGAGGATAGAAGGGGAGGGGAGAGGAAGGGAGAGGAGCAGAGAAAAATGTATAGCTCAATGAAATCAATAAAAAATTTTAAAAAGAGAATGATATAACTTAAAATGAAAAGAAAAAAATGTCTCTGCTTGATGAAGACTGAAGCCCAACTCATGTTGTTATGAGGTATGAGAAGTAGTAACTCAAGCTAAAACCTCTGAAGATGGGGCTCGAGTGATGTGTTCAGACACTAAGACATGTATTTTTTGATCCAGAAAGTCCACTTTTAGGAATTGTTAGTTTATGTTTGTGTTCATCTTAGTGACAAGGGTACAACCACAACTTCCTTTAAAAGAGGGCTTTCAGTCCAGAGTGGTATATATGGAAAGTGAAGCGCTCAGAAGTTCGTGTATTCACGTGTGGATGTGGGATAGTTGTAGGAAATTGTCAAATGGAAGCCGCACTGCAAAAGTGACATGTGTCATGTGCTTCCATTTCTGTTTTGTGGAGCTGAGGATCAAACCCTGGGCCTTCCTTGTGTGAAAAGGATCATTTATTTTCTGAAAAGAAACATGTCCACATATTTATATATTTATATATGCATAGACTGGGAGAATTGATCCCGTACAAAAAGTGATATGATATGCCTGTACCATAGAAAAGATTTATTGTTTATGTTTCCAATTTTTTCTTTTGGTTGTTGTGGGTGTATATGTGTGCTTCATGTAAGTATCTGCATGTGCGTTTCAGTATATGCCCTTGCATGTGTGGACATAGGCGAGCAGTTCAAGTTGGGTTTCTTCATCTATCACTTTACATCTTATTTTTGAGACAGAGCCTCTCTTCTGAACCTGCGAGTCACTGATTCCACGGATTCCACTAGGCTGCCTGGTCCCCAGCACATTACAGCCTCATGCCTTCTTGCGTACATTTTTATATAGGTACTGGAGATATGAACTCAAGTTCCTATGCTTGTATATCAAGTACCTTAACCATTAATTCATCTCCCAAACCTTCATTGAGTTCCTTTCACTTTTAGTGTACCAAGTGGTTTTCAGAATCTGGTTCGGTGCGACCTAGGACAGCTTCCTGTTAGAAATGCTGCTTCCACTCTGTGTCCCCTGATTTTCTGAATTCATATGGTAGTGTGTGAAAGAGCAGACCTAGTCCCTGCTCATCAACCACGTGCCCCCTTCAACACTGTGCTGCTCTCTCAGTGTGTGCTTGTCTCCCTAAGCTCTGCTTGGGTTGAGGAGCAGTGTGGGGAGAAATGCTCAGAGTTCTGCAGACTTTGAAGGTGAATGCCACCAGGAAACGTCCATTAAGCAAAAAGAGCCTCAGGAAGGAGGTGTAGCATCAGGCCACTCTTTCTGAATATGGGGTAACTTGGGTGGTTGTATTCAATTTAGTTTGGATATTAAATGGATTAAAATGGACACATTCACGTTATGAACTTTGTCTCATCAGTGCTATAAAAAACTTTTCAGCCGGACTGTAATTTGACTCTCCTCCCTGTAACGTTATGCAATACTCCTATGGTTACAGAGCCCGGAAAAGTGGAAGCTAATGATTAGTTTGCTAAATGTGGTTCATGGAACAGTTCACGACTCTCAGACCTTCCAACTGCTGCTGCTGTCGTTTCGCGGTCCCTTTTCTGGGGTAGAAGTTGCATTGTTCCTCAGAAAAATGTACAGTAACATTTGTCTTGAACCCGAAAACCAAGAAGTGTCACAGTGCTAAGATGCTTTGGGCATAGAGGGGAGGAAGATCATGCTAAGCACAGTGCCTGGATGCATAGGCTTCTGCAGTCTGGTGTCTGTCTGTCTGCAGGAGGAAAACAGGAAGCTTCAGATGACAGAGAAGGAAAAGAATTGAAGTCTCAGAGATCAGGACATTTGCTATAGTAGAACTGTGTGGGATTTGTCAGTCTATGAAAATGGTCCTTCCTTGTTTCTGTCATGCTTAAAGAAAATCATATTGCCCATGGTCATGTGTGAACATCGCACAAGCATCTTGCCTTCAGGAGTGGCAAAGTTTGTAAGCTAATGTCCTTCTCTACTTTGTCTGTAAATCTATGTCAGAGGAACACCTGCGCGGTAGGGAACAGCTAGAGTTGTGCTCTCTCTTGGGAATTGCAGGTTAAATTCTTGAGCATTTTTGAGTATTTGACCTGATCCCACTAGAACCAACGTGGGCTCTTTCTCAGCAAACGGAAAAGTGTGTCTGGTGACTCATCTCCTTTCCCAGTGGACATGCACTTAGCCCCGTAGGCAGAAGCTCTTGTTTGGAGCTCAGTCTTGGGAACTATTGAGAAAGAGGTAGTCCACTTTCAGTCTCTGTTTACCTGGCATGCCATTTAAATATCAGACTGGAGAACCAGATATAAACCATGGTGTGACTTTTTATTACTCTTTCCAAAAGTGGGGCACATGAACTTGGGACAACCAACTAAAGGCACACTGCTTCTCTGGTGTCCTTGTGACTAGCTCAGGAATGGCCCAAGATACGAGCCCTTCCAGCCACTTTGAACTTAAGGACTTTTCCAAGAGATAAGGGGTAGAGTGTGCTGACTTGTTTAATTAAAAAGTTTTGCCTAGGTTCAAGTGCTGAACCTGTCTTCCACACTGCACAGTCTCTCTTTTGTGACTTGGTTTTGAGACCTTCTCTGAGGGACTACATGTTGGCACTTGGCAGTTAAATAACCTTTCACCAGCAAGCACATCAAACAGTAGCTTGTCTCCTAGAGAAGTCACTTTGTGGTGAGGAGAGTGGGGTGAGGCAGGTTCCACAACATCTCTGAATCTGTTTTCGATACTCTGGGTTGTACCTTTGAGCTGTCTGTCCAGTTTTCACTTCCCAACTCAAGAAGGAGTGATAAAAGATAAAGTCTCAGTGGAAACTGAGGCACTATGCATATGGGAATGAGGATGTGAGCTGGAATTGCGGAACATGTCTCGGTCTTGAGGAAGGACAGGCTTTGCCTCCACACTCCTAAAGGCCCTACTGCCTCTCTGGCCCGTTTGTATGTGTCCTGGCCCATCTTGCCCATGACAGTGGTACCGATGACCCATGAAGCTGTTCATCTCCCTGACTTCTCCCTCTTAGTCTCCCCTGTCTATGTACCATTCAGGATGGCTATATATGAACTGACATCAGCTGTCTCTAGCAATCTGCATGCTGAGTAATGCCTTCACCTCCGCCATATTCTTCTAATGATTAATATTTGGATTTTTAAACATTTCTCTGATGCAATCGACAAAATAAATGTCTCTTTAACTTTAATTTTCATATTTTGGTTGAGGGATTTCATGTTTCATGTATGAACATTTGCTGTTAATGTATTTTATGCTTTGTCTTGTTCATTGCCTTTTCTTCATTTTAGATCCCAAAGCAGCGTCTGAGACAGACACTGACATCTGTGCGGAGTGGGAGATAAAGACGGTCACTAGTGCTCTCAAGACCTACCTGAGGTGGGGACTTCTGCTCGTGAGCAGCAAGCCACTTAGCTAGCATGCTGTCAGGAAGAAAGCAGTTTTATTTGCAGCCTCCAGAGAGCTTCTGAGTGGGTGGCTAAGCTGTGGAAACAGCTTCTGTGTGGGAGCATTAAGTTCAGCCAGTCAGGCCAATCATAAATTGCCCAGAGTTGATGGGCTGTCACTGTGCAGCGGTGCCATGAGTGATTTAGAAAGCTCTTCTCTTAATGAGATGTGTTAAGATGATTAGCCTCAGACATGCCCTAAACTATGGCCTTCCCTGAATTACCACCAAGAAAGCAAAAACTCCTATGTCACTTCTTTAAACAGACTGGATCACATACCCAGCTTATTGCCACTGTTCTGTGTTTTACACAGAATATAGTTCTTATTTGGGTTCTTTAAAATGAGAAGGTAGATATGGGGAGAAAATTGCCATTTGGAGACTCCTGTTTGGTCTCTGCTGGTGTGGTTAACTGAATAAAAGGGGAGGGGAGGGAGAGAGAAAGAAAATATTACCTTGTACCGTTATATACTATTGTATACACTATCACTGCTCCCCTCTATCCCTCATTTGTACTATTGGCTCACTGCCTGCATCTCAGTCATTCTGTCTCTGTGTCTTTCTCCCCTCTTGCACATGTACACACGTATACACACACACACACACACACACACACACACACACATTCACACACCTGATACTTGCACTCAGTAGGAACACTGCTAATTCTGTAGTTACACAGGAAGATGGGTTGTAGTCTTAAACAGGAGAACTGAAATCATGGGTTGGGTAAGCCTCTATACTGACTCTATAAAGATATATGTGGTTCAGCAACAAAGGCGGCCACAGAAAAGGAGTTGGTAACTCAGGCTTTATTTGGGGGCACCAAGAGTAAGAGTCAGTGCAAGGGGTGACTAAGAGCTGAGCTTGGGAAGCTTGATGAATGAAGTTTGAGCCACAAATGATGAAGGGTGTTTGATTATTATTTGAGGTCTCATTACAGATGGTTGTGAGCCACCATGTGGTTGCTGGGAATTGAACACAGGACCTTTGGAAGAACAGGCAGTGCTCTTAACCACAGAGCCATCTCTTCTGCCCTGATTATTATTTGAATTATTATAAAAA
>NC_022020.1:27646882-27652056 GCF_000317375.1 Microtus ochrogaster
GGGAAATGAGAGTCTAAGGCCAGTTGACGCAGATATGTAGCTGGTTGCTTGTCTCTCAGACATGTCCTAATGCACTCTTGCTCGTGGATGACTCCTGACTGAAAGGAGGCCTTTGGGTTTGTGCTGGACTTCTGCATCTGCTCATGCCGCTGTGTGGCTGATGCATAGCTGTAGCTATCCTTTTCAAAAAGAGAGAGGGGAGGAGTGGCACCAACACCTATAACACTAGCATCTGGGAGGTAGAAGAAAGGTAATGAGTTCTAATTCAGCCTAGGTGATATAACAATGTTGTAGGTGCCTGCTTGATGATTTCCCTGCCACCCAGATTCCAGAAATAATCACACATAAACTATATTATTTGCAATACTGTTTGTCTAATAGTTTAAACATATTTCTGGCTAACTCTTACGTTTTAATTTAACCCATTTCCATTATTTTATAATTCACCATGAGGCTCATAGACTACCAGCAAGGTTCCAACTGGCAGCTTGTGTCTTTCTCCTTTGGCGGCTACATATCTTCTCTCTTACTCCGCCTTCTTTCTCCCAGCATTCAGTTTAGTTTTCTCTGCCTAGTTCTTTTCTGCTAAGCCGTTTGCCGAAAGCAGCTTCTTTATTCATTTGGCAATAAAAGCAACACATATACAGAATGACTTCCCACACCATAACAAAATGCTGGTGGTGGGGAAGAGGTGAAGGAAATGTTAAACTGAGAATTTCGGGTGAAATGCCGCATGCTTTCAGACAATGTTGCTACATCAATTGCTGTTCTCCACGCCCTGCGTGTTAGAGCTGGGCTGTGCTGTTTGCCAGTGTTCAGGGTGCTGCTTACCAAGAGTGGTCATCTTACTGTGGAATTGACTTGTCCATGTCTCTGTATTTTTATTCTAGAATGCTTCCAGGACCACTCATGATGTACCAGTTTCAAAGAAGTTTCATCAAAGCCGCAAGTAAGCATTTTTTTTTTTTTGTTTGAAGTTTCAAGAAGAAAAAGAATAGATTTTTCTATTTCGAGGAACATTCAGAATCCCAAAATAAATACTGTCTAGCCTGCCACATTCTACATGCAAAATGTCTGCATACAAGCTTGAAATTCTGTATCAAAATAAAAATGAAATGGAGTCAAGGCTGCTAGGGGCTTCACTTAGGCTTTGACTTTCTAGTGCAAGAGGGAATAGGAGGAGGGAGAGGGGAGGCAGAAAAGCAGTTTTGATTATTGAAGTTGTAACTCCTTGGGGTTTTTTCCATCCTTAAAGTAACATTATACATAATGAACCAGACATTGCACATTTCCTAAGTTGAGAGTTGGAAATATTTCCCTGAGTATGACACCATTTATGTAACGTTACCGTCCTTTTTCCACCATGTCTTCCATTTACAGTCTGATCATTCTTTGATTCTATCATTTGAGGCCCCTAGTTCTTATTACTGCTATTAAAATACATAGGGATTAGGTTCAAGCTACCCTAAGTATACTGGAATCTGTCTACGTGGGCAGTTAGATTCTCTATCAGATTTAAACCTGGCAGGACTGATCTTGGTATTACGATGCCCATAGCTTGTGCGTCTCCCTGGTTCCTTTTAGCCTTTAGGGTTTGTTTACCCTGGTAACACTACTGGCCTACTTTTGTAAGTACCTAATGTTCTGATAGCCTTATATACTTGAGCTTGTCCTCTTCACCAAGGAGGGGAAGGCATGGGCAAGTGAAGATGGTGTTTATGTGAATTCTTCCTCGGGAGAGATTCCAACCCCATAGCAGCCATTCTCTAATGAAACCTCACATCAGCTCTATAAATAGGTATGATGAGTATTAGCAATCTATTTCCCAGAGAAACGAAGCCACTTCCCCAAGTTTAATCTAAAGGTGTCAGGCTGTGTTATAGGTTATGGAATGACAGAAAGATCTAAGTATTTTACCTGTCACTGCTTTCTTTCTACTAGGCTGGTGTGTGGCACATAACTTAGGCACAGGGGTGGTTTCTTTGATGCATCTGGATACGTTATTTTGAAATTTGAGACCTTTGTAATGTTCGCATAAGATCTGTTTACCACTTCACAAGTGCGTAAAGTTCCTTCTTTCCTTGAAATGAACTTGGCCCTCTAGGGAGCCAGCTGCTCCCGTGTTTGTTCCCTCCCTGGGTGTGCAGTTGACCAGCTCCATTTCATCACAGTCAGTGTTTAGATGAACTCTGATACAGAAAGCACATCGCTAGGCCTGTCCGAGGAAGCCATGCTGGTCCTAGGCACGCACACAAAGCAGACTTGTAAATCCTCGAGAACATCTTCCCTGTGTTAGGGCTGAGGCTTTAGTTTCCCTTGGTCTTGTCTTGCCGCTCAACTGTGACTCCCATAAAACATTACCCCCTTCCTTCCCTCCCAGAGCTGGAAAACCAAGAGACCCGAGTCTCTGAGATCCACAGCCTTGTTCACCGGCTCCCAGAGAAGAACCGGCAGATGCTGCAGCTGCTCATGAACCACCTGGCGAAGTAGGTTCCTCTCCTCCTGCTCCTTCCCCACCCCGGAGAGTTCTCACCTTCACAGTGAGGTCATTCACAGTGATGTCATTGTGGCTCTCCCTCCTGCTGTTGCATCAGGTAGACTGGAGGCTCAGGAAAGAAACATGTCCTGCAGTAACCGCAGAGAACACAGTTGGCGCCAGGTGGCCTTTGCCATGGAGCCTTCGGAGGGTCGCAGTGTAGGTCACCAGAGGTTGCAGGGGATTTTGCTCTTGTGGTGCTCAAGGGCAGTCCAGAGGAGATCAACCATGATGTCGGGTCCCATGGAGTTTGGGGCTCTAGATGTTCTTTTGATGACCGAGGAAGGGCGTGTTGTGTGGTCACAGAATCTGGGTTTGAAGCAGGTAGTGGTGATGATGGGTGAATGCGGAGTGCTTGCTTAACCCATGCAGCCGCAAACTCACTGAACTGATGTGTTTCAAATCTGCCCTGGAGTGTTTTGCTCATGCCTTTACACGTGTCCTTCAGGTAAGCTGATCCTCATCTGTAGGAGACTGTTACGGTTAGTGGTTAGTTTTCATACACCTGTCAAGCACTTGATGTTACCTTTCTTGGTGGCGGCACGTATGTTGTCTACCATAAAGGTTTAAAAGGCTCTTATAAAGAACCGAGGATGTTCTGAGTGCTGGTGAGAAACAAGTGGACAGAGTCAAGGAATTTTCCATTATTGATCTTTTTTTTTTCTTCCTTTTGGGATGCCCTATCAGAACTGCATATTCAGAAATAATTAAGAAGCATGGTTGAAAACGTGTGAGTTTGCAGGGAGAATGCCCCCAGAATGCTGGAAGAACCCTGATGGCATTTGTATAAAGAAGTGGAAGCCTGGTTCAGAAAACAGCTCCTGATGCTCTGAGATGGATTTGTTGCTCGTCCGTACATCCCAGTCGGGCACCTAGAAAGCTGACTTCTATTGTTACAAACAGAGCTTTGCATCCCCCAGGCAGACACTGAGATAGGAGGCTGCGGGTGAACACTCAGCTGAGTGTATAAAGGGTGCTTGTGAGTGGGTGACGGCCCCTGCGTCTTCAGGCTGGGAGCAGCTGGAGGAGAGAAGGGTTGGAAACTAGCCAAAATCTGTGTGACTTGAATGAGCTTAATTAGGTCAAGAGTTAATGGTGACCCATCAGAACCCATACTGAAATTTGCCCTGAGGATTGATAAGACTATTTAAAGAAGAAAACAATTAAAATACTAAAAACAACCCATCCTCTTTCCAACTTAAGATGTCTACAACTAGATAGAATATACACGTTCCAGTGGTCTTGACTTCTTGCCTTTTAACTGATTTATACCGAAGTTTTTGTTTGTTTATTTTTGTTGTTGTTTGTTTGTTTTTCTGAGGTTGTTTATTTCATTGCATATCTAAAGCCTTTTGTGTTATTTGATGACAGTTTCAGGAATTTGTTTCGAGCTAAGGAGCTCTCAGATACTACCTGAACAGTGCTCTGGCTTACCCTGCTCTCCTTATTTTAGAGCCCAGCCGTGAGGGGAACTGAGCTTGTGGCATGAGCTTTGTTTAATTCCAGTGTTCTCAGGCTCAGACTTAGCCTAGGACTGGCCTCAACTGTTGTTCCTGGCCACTTGCTTAATGGTCAGCTTCCTTCCTAAGTTTTGGTTTCGTGGCTGACTGCTAGAAAAGGCAGTCTTCTCTCCTTACCTACTGTTTGCCTGCATAGCTCAGCCTCTGGCTGAAAGTTAGACATTATGTATTGTTTAGGGTTTTTTTTTATATATTTTATAAAGTTTTATATTTCTATAAAATTTGTAGAAATTATAGATTAAATCTCAAGAAAAATGCATTGGGGGGGTGGGACCTAGAAGGAAAAGATAAAACCCTTGACCTCTAAAGCAAAATTATTACTAAAATGTATCCAAGTCACAGAAAAGTTGGGTTTGATCCAGACCGCAGAGGGAACAGCAAAATTACAGGCAATGGAGCACATGTTTGTGTTGATCCATCTTAAATCTACTATGGTAATTAGATGTTTTCTATTTGTGTCTTGGGATCTAGAATGCAGTCTGGAGTCACTTGCCTGCAAGTGTGGCTGGAACCACCCAGAGTGCTTATTCACACTGGCATCTCTGGGCCATGCTGTGCCTCTACTGGCAGCTGCTGCATTTCTGGGTGGTTTCCCCGAGAGTTAATGAACACATAGACCTTTGAGAGTCACTCACCTGCAGGAGGGGCCATATATAAACTTTTTGTTGTTGTTGCTGGCCTTTTGTTGTTGTTTTGTTGGCTTTTTTGTTTGTTTGTTTTCAAGACAGAGTTTCTCTGTGTAGCTTTGGAGCTTGTGCTGGAACTCACTTTGTAAACCAGGCTGTCCTTGAACTCATAGAGATCTGCCTGCCTCTGCCTCCCAAGTGCTGGGATTAAATGGGATTAAAGGTGTGCACCATCACTGCTCAACTATATATAAACATTTTTGAGGAGAGGGAGATAGTATTAAAGAGGAATGAGAGTTAGAAATGTGAAGCTTATTAAAGATGGAGGAAGAAAATTAACACATCAAATACAAACAATATTATTGTCATTATTAAATTGGTCTTTTAAAAATCTTGTTTTGGCCGGGCGGTGGTGGCGCATGCCTTTAATCCCAGCACTCGGGAGGCAGAGGCAGGCGGATCTCTGTGAGTTCGAGACCAGCCTGGTCTACA
>NC_022020.1:27652185-27653008 GCF_000317375.1 Microtus ochrogaster
AGCTCTAAGCACATGAATTTACTTTAAAGTAAAACACAATGCATTTTCATTCTGAAGATCAAGCCCTTTGGATCTTTGTAGTTCTGCCTCTTTAGGCCTCAGCTTTCTGGTGTGTGTTTCTGTTTCTGTGGCTTCACCAGGTAGTCCTAGGGGGCAGGGATAACTTCTAACAGAAACAAGAAAGAAAACTCCTGGTCTTATAGTTGTGGAATAGAAGCGCAATGGGTAAGAAATACGGGCCAGCTTCATGGTGGCTTCCTGATGTTTACACATTTGATGACTCCAAGTGTGTTGCACGCCCCACACATATCATCCACAGTGGCTCATCCTTAACTTTATTAAACTGTCTGTGCTCTGTGGGAGGATTTCAGAGCACTCTGTATGCATCAAGGGTCACTATTAAGAATAACCTTTCACAGCTGGTTTCCCCCTATGAAGTGAATCTTACTCTCTTCTCTTGATGCAATTACCCCTGTGTTGCTAGGTACACAAAGACAACCTCATCTTGCTGCTCATGGGTGGTACTGTATTGCTTAGGGTGCTTTGGGCTTCAATAAAGAGAAAACCTAATTCAAAATGGCTTAGCAAGGAACCTGTTATGTCATCACAAAATGTCAATCTTGAGAGCTGGTTAATTTGTGACTTCTGAAGGACACTGGTTATTTCCTGTTCAGCCAGCCTCCTCTCAGGGTCATAAGATGTTACATTGTGTCCCTGCACATCAGTGCTTCTCAGGAAAGGAAGAAAACTTGTCTCTTCTTGAGCCTTTTCAGGAGTCATGATGATGCTTCCCAAGATGTTCTCCAGGATTTACCATCACAGC
>NC_022020.1:27653463-27676311 GCF_000317375.1 Microtus ochrogaster
TGCATGTTGTGACTTTAAAAAGGCTAACAGTGTAACAGTTATGGGGATCGTGAGAGAATAATGGGGGATGTTTGGCTTAGAAATAAGAAAGACTTCCTTTTTGACAGAAGTCTTAAGGATCTGTTGGCTTACATTTTTTTTTATTCTCAATCCTATGATTGAAGCCTAAGTACTTTGAAGAAGTACTTTTTTTTTTTTTTAAGAAGAAAGTATATTTCTTTTAGGATCTAGAAACAGTGGGTTGAGTTTATGCAGACATGTTCATGAATACAAGACAAGGTAGGCCTTGGCTCCCGAAAGAGTAGGACCTAATGGTTAAATACCATTCCATGGAATTCTTAAGGGATCAGAATAGAAGGGGGTGGGCACTAATGAACAACACTGGCATATATCACATACATAACTCTACTATGCTTTCTCCATCCCAAGCTTCAAAGACAAAATGAAGTTTTAATTAAAAGCATGAGAAATGGTAGTACTCTTTTTTTTTTTGCCACCAAATCAAGTTGCAATGAGAATTTGTAATTACATTCACTGTGGTTAATGTCTCTGATACAATCACTGTCTGAGATGGATGCTCCTATGACTTCTCAGGCTGCCTTTCCATCAGCCATGTATCCCATTGCCCAAACCCATGTTCTTTCTAGTAGTCATCAGACTCCTTACTGCTGCCAGCATGGAACTGCGTAGCTGCTCGGCCACTGGTGGTTGTGGCTTGATCTCCCATGGAGCTGTGTCATGGCTGCTGGTCCCTCATTGTCCTCCACTGCCAGGCCTGACTAGTTTTGACTGGACTGCTCTCTATTTCTTGAATCCATGTACTTCTTTCTATTTCTAGCACTAACTCCCCAAGCTGTCAGTCTTTCCCTTGCAGTGGCTGAGTCCCTTCCAGTCCACGGACTGTAGGCCTTGCAGCTAAAGAACTTGGAGCACAGTATGTTTCATTTCGCTCTGTTAAAAAAAAAAAAAAAAAAAAAAAAAAAAAAAAAAAAAAAAAAAAAAAATGCTCTGTTAAAAAAAAAAAAAAAAAAAGCAAAAATAATGAAAACTTTAGAAGCAGCGGGCAGTGGTGGTGCACACCTTTAGTTCCAGCACTCGGGAGGCAGAGACAGGTGGAGCTCTGTGAGTTAGAGAATAGCCTGGTCTACAGAGCTAATTCCAGGTATCAGGACTGTTACACAGAGAAACACAGTCTCAAAAACCAAACCAAACCAAACAAACAAACAAACAAAAACCAAACCAAAACAAACCCAAAACTTCATAAGCAGTTCTACTTATCGTTGCCTTGATGATGAAACCCTCCACAGTCTTCAGCCCCTTTGGACTTTGCAGCTCTGTCTCTTATAATAGCCCCGTGTCTCTATTATGGAATGCATTGTCGGCAGACACTGAGGGATATTGGTGGAGCTGAAACATGACTAGTCTCGTGGTCATTTCTCAGACATCTCTCCTGGTTCACCTTTCCCTTTTCTCAGTCATTTCCTTCTGTCTGGAGTGGCTGCTCCATAGCCTCTGCCTGCCCAAACTCCCTCCTCCTAGCTTCAGCACAGACCACATGCTTCAGCCTATGATTCCTTCCTGCTTCAAGCACCGCTCACTTTCCTAAGCTCTCGTTGTCTTCTCTCTCTCCCTTTTTATGTACTATGTACTGCTTTCTGCCTATGGCACAGTTTTGCTGAATGTCTCTCTTATTTCTGTTAGATCAGAGGCTTCCCAGGGGTGGCCAGTTTGACTCCCTTTCTTACCTAGAGGTTGCAAACCGGTCTCTGGCTAGAGTAACCACATGTGTTACTGACATGTTTGGTGGTACTGACACACATTGTTGGTTTAAAAATCTAAACGGGTTTCTGACACTTTTATAGGGGGTAATTTTACTAGAAAAATTTCAGTGTCTGTGTTAGCAGTTGGCTAGAGCTGGGGAGAAGCCACACTGTCTGCCAGAGTGTGCCTCTCCAGTTTTCTATAGCTCCCTAGAGCCCCATTGTCTCTTGTGCCTGGTCCAGTTCTTATGCCTCCTCCCTGCCTGATCATAGTGCACGTGTTTGGGTTTACTACCAATCCACTAATCTCCAAAGATAGAATTTGGTGACCAGGGAAACAAACAAGCAGAAGTGGGCTAGGAGAACTGTTGGCCTGACTTGTCTCTTACATTTTTTCCTCTTGAATGACCAGCTATTTATGATAGGTCGGAGGCCTCTGCAAGAACCAGGAGATACTGCTTCCAGTGGTTTCCATGCTCATAAGGCAGGGAGAAGTTGTTCTGCTCCGTTTGTTTGTCTTAAGACTAATGGTTTTCAAAATACCCTCTCCAGGACTTTTTGGCAGAGGCTAAGGAAACCCTATTTGAAGGGACACAGCAGAGAGGACAGCCACCTATTTTAAAGCAAACAGACAGCTTATCAGTTTAAACTAGTGGCAATGCAGAAGTAGTCAGAGATCAACCCTACTTTAAACCATTGTCAAATACTTTCAGAATTTCATGGTCTGTGGCCTTCAGAGTTAGGTAAAAGAAAGACACAAATTAAGTCTATTAGTCTGTTTTCTTTCTTTTTGTCTTAAAAGGAAAATCCACAAAGTTCCATATTCACCCTTTCTCATCCCATGGAGCACCCATCCCCCAATGGGGAATGCTTGGCTTGAAGCTACTGGTTCTCTGCAAGGCCTGTTGATTTGGGCCTTTTGTTGGTGTTTAGTTGTTCCACCCCCGTTTGGATTTTCCAGTGACTTTCCTGTTTTATAATTTATCCTTTTCGAACTCAAATCGTCAGTCTTGACCTTGCCTCTCACATTTTAGAAAGGGATCCTCTCTTTTTCTCCTTAGCTTCTGCCGCTGTTTTCTGCAGGTGGTATTGTAAGAACAAGAGTAGCAACAGTCCGCTGCCTTAGTTCCTTCTTTGCCAGGTCTAGCAAAGCCTGGAGTTCTGCGTTGACTCTGGGAACTGGTGATTAAATGTCTTTTGGGCAACTGAAGGCCTCTTTCTGACTGAGCACCACATACTCTTTGCATTGCATGCTGAGCATTTTCTGAGTTTTCTTTGCTGTTTAGCTAAGTTCTCTTACCCAGGCTGGTCTCAAGTTCCCTATGTCCCTAAGAATGACCTTGAACTCTTTTGGCAGGAGTGGTCAGGGCAAGTTGAGCTAGTGTCTTTTGGAATCTAGGCTGACCTCAAGCTTTCTATGTGGCCAAGGATACTCTTGAACTCCAAGTCCTACTTTTTCTACCTCCTGAGTGCTGAGATTATTGATGTGTGTCACTATACTGGGTTTACATGTTACTGCTGATCAGAACCAGGGCTCTGTACATGCTAGGCAAGCATGGTGCAAACTGAGCTACATCCCACCACAGAAGATACTCTTTTTACAATGGCTGGTTTTCACCAATTTTTCAAGTAGTTGTGATTCATACATGGTAAGGAAGACATGCTTGTAGGAATTTGCACTTTATGTGTAGGCACTGAGAGCACAGTGATTAAGGGAGAACTTACAGGAGCCGGACTGCCTGATTTGGATCTAGTCTCTTCTATTGCCTTGCAGGAATCAGTTGCTCCCCACAACCTCAGTCTGTGTGTGAAGGAATATATGATGGTATTAGGGATGGAAGCTAGGGCTTCATATATGCTAGGCAAGTGGTTTACCACTATGATATACCCCCCAACTCTGCATGGCATTTCATTGTATCATAAGCATTTAAATTAGTAATCAGCTTCTCTGACACATATTGCAGCCAGCCAGCAATGCATTGATGAATTCTGTGTGGCCTCCAGATAATGTTGTGTAACTGAAGCCTGATAACTTATAACTTCCTGATCATAGTCCCAGACCTTTATAACCTCTAACGACCAACACAGAGAAGCACAAGCTGAGATGATGTCGGCATACACATAGCACTAGAACCAGGCTCATGCATTTCAGAGGGGAAGCCTGGTGCCAGTGGGAGGTGGTACATGGTGTGTGTATGTGTGTGTGTGGGGGGGGTTGATTCCCAAGATGCAGTTACTGTATAAACTCATTTAAAATAGGTCCAAGAACTTGGACAAATGTTGGTGGTAGAACCTGTGTGGTAACACTACTGTCTCAGCTTCATTCTGTATAAGAACTGTAATGTTAAAAATATAATGACACTATTCCCCTAGGGGCACAGTGGCAGAAACGCTGCAGGTCTTTGAGTGGAGGCAGTAGGCAGCAGGCATAAGACCATAGCGGGCCACAGCAGGGAGCCACATGTGGGTGAGAGACCAAGATGGATAGGCATGCCATGCAGAGTGAGGTTGGACATTTATTTAGTGGGTTATGGAAGGAAAGGGAAGAAGGAGCAAGAAGGGAGACTAGGAAAGAAAGAGAGGGAGGGAGAGGAAGCAGGGAGAGGAGAGGAGCCATGGCAGCAGCTACCTCTTTGGGAGAGAAATGGAAAGGGAAGGGGCTCAGATTGGAAGCAGAAGATAAGCTTGCCTCAGTGGACAGGGGAGGGAGTAGGCGGGGCTTGTCTCTTAAAGGGACGGGATAGACCATTACATTCCCATCTTTTTTTTTTTAATAATAAAAAGGCGGGAGGTTAGGCACAACATGTTAAAGGAATTGGGGCGATAGATTCTTAAGACCACTTCCTGCTTATTTGTGGGTGTTATTTTTTTGGGGGAGGGGCTTGAGAAAGCTGGGTGTTGGTCACATCCTGGGGTAGCTGGTCTCTTTGCTCCTGTCTGATGTTTGTGGTATGGAAATGTCTGGTGTCTCTTATACCTGTTTAAGGTATTGGCAGAACAGAGGACAAAGAGTTTCTTCTTAATGGGAAAACCAAGGCGAGATGAAAATAGTGCCTGCTGTCCTAGAGTTGTTGGAATGAAATCAAGTGCACATGAAGCTCCTAGAGGAATGTAGAGCATGTGAAGCATCTTCTGCAGATGCCAGCTCCTGCAGCCTGAGAAGTGAAGAGATGAGGGGACAGTTTCTGGATCAGCTAAACCCAAACCGGCTATTGTTGAGTGGATGAAGCTTTCTTGATAGTTGTGTGGTTGGTAAGCAAAGCCTTTGGGGCTAGATGCTGAACACAGCATATAAGGTCCTTCCTGCTCGAAAGATTTCTGTATGCATCTGTACTTTTTTTTTTTTTTAACTTTTCTCTTTTTCTCTTGGTTCTTTGTGTGCCCAGAGGGCTGAGCATCTTATCGTCCCTAAGCAAAAGATGAGCTAGCCCAGGGCCAGCTGGGAGAAAGAGCTGTTATATCTGGTTTCAGGTCTCATCCTACAGCAAACCTCACACTTCTCTGTGAAGACTCAGGACCTCCATGATTCATTGCCAGGGAGCCAAACACCTGCCCATTGGAGCAGGCCTAGCAGAACTGATTTCCGTGGAAGGGTGGCTCTCGCTCCCCCTTCCCCTCCCCACTCTCCTGCTTCTTGTGTCACAAGGCTGATTTCATCTCAGAAGCAGCTGTGTTTACTTCAGCTTAATAATTCTTAATTTCCTGAAGGGGGACACATTATATCACGACATCTCATCTCAGTCTGCATGATCTGGAAACTTCCACCCCTCTCTGTGATATTTGAAATGGTGTTGTTTGTGGGAGACTGACTTTCCTTCTGTTCTCTCAGATACATTCCTGTATTAAACAGGGCAGTCTTCTGTGAAGTGCATGCTCCTTGCTGCCCAGATTATCACCAAGTATGGTCTTACATATGCGTCTTGAATGTCCACACAAGGAAGACTGCATCCATGTGGCTTCATTTTCCCTTAGGAGACACTGTCCTTTTCACAGTTTAACTTACACAAGGTTGGAAGAAAGGGTAAGATATTGTAAACCACCCTGCCAGTCCTCTGCTTTGTTGCTTTGTACAGGGACATTTTTCTTTGAGCAGCTCAGCATTCTGATCTTATTTCCCATTCTGTAATACAAATATTAGTCTGTTTTTTGTATTTTGTTTTGTTTTGTTTTTAACCTCATCCTACTCAATGGCCGGGAAAGTAACCCAAAATGTTTTGTCTTGCTGGTGTACTACAAGGTCTTCCTGTACACTTGAAGGCGAACATGATTAGGTCCAAGTTTGTTAAAATCAGGCCTTCAGTGAGAAAATAGAACATCCTAGGCTTCAAAGTAGGGATGGCATCTTGATTTGTTTAGTTGTAAGCAACAAAAGCTAGCTCGGAGTAATTTAAACTATGTGTAAAAAAGGAAGTTTATCAGGAGGTTTCTGGAGCAGGAACATACTTGAAAGCAAAGCCAATCAGGTATTGCAAAGCTGACTTGTGGTTCTTCCTGCTATCGTGCATCCATCTTTGCATTTTCCTCAGCTACCGTCTCGTCTCTTCTCTTCTAGACGGTTATCCCAGATTTTACTTCTTATTTGACAGAAAGCGTAGATTCACTCCGAACTTCCTCAGACTTCTGCCACCAGATCAATGCCTGTGCGTGTGTTTGTGCCAGCCATCCTGTGTTCCCACCTAAAGGCAGTCTGTCACGCTCATCCTGTGGCTATAGAGCCCATCACTTCAGACCTCATTCATTCATTCAGCCCTCCCATTTCCTCCTCCTACCCTCTAGTCTTTCATGTTAACACATATACATGTAATTTCCTCAGCTCCTTAAAAGATAAGCAAACAACTGAAAAGAACCTTCCCAACCCATGCCCTCTTAGACAGCATCCCATTTTCCTACATTCTTAGAGCTTCTTGAATAGTCGTCTGTGCTCACTGTTCACAAGTACCATCTTTCTGTTGGTTTTTCTTGAACTCAGTTTCTAACAGGCTTTCCACCCAGTACTTTAGGGAATGTCTTATAAAGTGTTGCCCGTGACTTCTTGTTGCTGAGTCAGCTTTAGACTTCCTTCCTTTCTTTCTTACTCTCTCTGCCTTGAAAGAATTTTTTTTCCAGAAGCTTCTAGGACACTACACTCTCCTGCTCCCCCTAACTTCTGTTTCTCTATCTTGCTTGCTGTATCCAGGATGTAGCCCTTCAGTCTTTGGGGATGTCTCCCCGTACTTGTGCCTTCTTCTCTAAGATACCTTCCTCAGTTGGTCAGAGAATTGCATCCTTCTGTCCCGGCATTCCCCACCCACTTCCATTTCTTAACCACCCCCCCCAGCATGTGTTGCCATCAAATAAACTTTATATGTCACTTACTTGGTTGTTTGCTGTTGTCATCTTGTCTAGAACGATGAGCTCTGTGAATTGACAGTGCCCACCTGACCATCACTGCTCTATCCCTGGCACCTAGACAATGCTTTGTCTGTAAAAGTAGGCGCTTGGTGATTATTCATTGAATGAATAAATGAAAGAAAGACTAAATATGTATTCAGGGAAAGTATCAGATGTCAGCTGTTGGAGAACTGACTTTGCAAAGTCTCAGCTCCAACCACTTCTGTTTTCTTGTGGTTCTACTACAAGTCAGTGTTTCTAGCACAGAGTTTCCATAGCCGTTCTTAGGTAATACACACTAGGGTATTCAGCTGGCATATGTTATGAGCAAAGTCAACCAATTGAAAATCACCCCCCCCCACACACACACAAAATGATACTGTACTTGCCATCCTCAAAGGATGCTTGGTAAGTAAAGTGTCGGTTATTCAGGAGCTCAGTGTTGACTGAAATTCTATTCTTTGCCATAAAGAATCCCTACTTTACATTAGAAACTTAAGGGCCTGGCACAAATGCTACCTGTTTGGGGGATCTGAGCAACTGGAGCATGAGTCATTATGTGAAGATAACACCATCATAATAAAAACTACAATACAACGTTTGACCTAGTTCCTCAGAATGATTGATTCTGATTTGACATTAGCTGGCACTTCGTGTCTTCCCCTCTAGATGCCTGGTCAGGCTCTCATCCTCTGAATTACCATTTTGCTACTTTAAGACATACACTTCCTTTCTAAAGAGAGCTGTCACATAAACAACTTTGCATACCACTCATTTACGAGCTTCTTACCCAAATTATTCCTGATTTACAAAGTCATTGTCTCTCTCCAGTCCTCACCAGAGAACAATGGCAAAAGCGTAACTACCTCGGTGTAATGTCAGTTTGGTGGGTTTCTTGATATGAGTAGTACATCAGAAATGGCTTTTACTCGTGATTAAGTCTGATCTGATTGGGCAGAAATTGAAGGTAAGTCTTATGCAGATGTGTGATGCCATCTTGCCCTGCAGGTGCTCCCTTCAGGTGGCAATGCAATACAAAACTAAATTCCTAACTTGACGATAAAGCTGCCTTTTAAAAAGAAAGCTAAAATTTCCAAGTAGATTTTGCTTTTAATAAGTGAGGTTTCTGTTATATACTCTGTGTTGTTAAATGGCTGCCTCCCGTTTGTGTATTCTCTGGGACTTGCCAGCCCACTGACCGCCATGTTCTTCAGTGTTACTGATGACAAAGATATTCTCTGATGAAGGAGACGTGGCCCAGGGCTACACCGACAGGAACACTTGGCCTTCTGATTCACTTCTGCATGTATTAGTCTATTGTAGCTTTTTCTGAGGACAAGGCAAGTTGCTAGGTGTTTATTTCTATTGGGTGATAATAAGGAATAATTTGGCCTGACTGAGTTTCTCTTTCTTTTCTTTGTAAACTTGTTTAATATCCAGTTTTGAGCTAGTTTACCAACCTTTTAAGTTTCTTCAACAATAGATTTAGGAGGATTCTTTTTTTAAGAACTTAAAAAAAATGTACTTACATGTAGCGCGCGCGCACGCGCGCACACACACACACACACACATTCACACACACTGTACACTGAAAATAGTGTACAAAGTAGCCATGGCATTCTAACTTGGGCTTCTTTATTTCGGAATTTTTATATAATAACCATGTGTGCTATTTAAACAGTTATAATTATTTTAATGAGAGGAGCAGGCTCTGCCTCTGAGCCCCTTTTAACTTAAGAGGCATCTATAACTTCATGTAGTGGGACTGGGTGGAACAGGGACGGGGACGGGACAGTCAATCCCTGGTTATTCTCAGACAGAATCCCTTTTGTCTACCTCGTCCCCTGTCCTTTGTCTGCACTTCTGCTTGCTGGCACCTCTGCCCGGGTGAGGGCTGAGGTTAGAAGCCCTAGAAATGGCAAGACCTTGTCATTTAGGAAGTTTTGCATTCTGTTTGCCTGCTTTATTTATCTAAATTAAGATTGCCATGTCTGTTAACAATGGCAGTTTATTTTTCTGACTTCTTTAGACATCAATTAAATAAGAGCTTTGTATAATTAGTTTTAAATTAGAGTAAAATAACATGAAACCACACTCCTATGAGGCCAACTTGCTTTTCCTCTGTCCTAGGCTCCTCATTCTTCTCGATCTGTCCTGATTTATTAACCCTGTGCTCCCCCCCCCCATCTACTTCTGTCAGATCTACTAGGGTAGAATTCAAACCCCTGCTGCTGAAAAATAGTTTTCTTCATTTTACTATAATTTAAGAAACTAAAGGAAAACAATGTTTTATGGTACATGAGAATTTCCTGGAATTCAAATTTTAAAGTTTATAAAGTTTTACCAGAACACAGCCTGACTCCTTTGCCTCCATATTGTCAATAACATCCGTTAGGCTGCAGTGATAGGTTAGAATGTTGCAATAGAAGGCATAACAGCCTGCAAAGACAAAACTCTTTCCCAGACAACCCTGTAGAAGAAAACCTGTGCTGTATGTTCTTATTTCATCAGATGCCTTGTTTCTAGGACCTATTCAGAAGGGCTGGCGTCTTTATCAGCTCTTTGGTTGACTGGTTGACTAACTTCTGCCAGGCACACCATCCTACACAGGTCCTCAACGATTAGCATGGGACCTCTTTATTAGAGAACAAGAACTCAGCTCAGAGAGGAACCAGGGTTTGTTCAAAGATAAACTGTACCCCAGCACTGGATGCCAGGGCCTAGGTGTGACGTACATGGTGCAAGAGCTCAGGTCGGGAGCCCAACTCTACTTGAGAAGGCAAGAAGCAAAGACCACACAGTGGAGAAGGAAGAGTGGGGGCTAAAGCTGTGTCTTTCCTGATGGTTACTTTTAATTGTAACATTTGGAATTGTTATAATTATTACCTAGAATAAGGGTTGTCATTTTAGCAAGCATTTCTTTAACATTTCAAATGTGCATATGTTCATAACAACTATTGTTCTGTTAGAGGGTCAACATTTTACAAAGCTATGTAAATAAGCATATTATGTACTGATTAGAACTGATGATCATCAAAATATGAAGGTTTTTTTTGAAGAGTCCTTATTGGTTATCTACTTATGAGAAAGGGACAGTAGGCTTTTGGGTTATTAACAACTCGAATTTATTTTGAGGGCTATAAAATTATATCTTGGTTTATTTAACATTGGCTATACTACTAGAGGTGTGTGTGTGTGTGTGTGTGTGTGTGTGTGTGTGTGTGTGTGTGTGTGTGTGTGTGTGTGTGTGGAAAGTAGATCTCTAGGCCCATAAACAATCTCCCCAGCCACAGTGTGGTGAGGAGGGTCAGAGGGATTTTTATTTTTTAGGAGCTCTGGATGTTGCTAATAAGGATCACAGTGACCAATGAGACACTTTGAATCTTGATATTGGCTTTGCCTTTTAACTGTTTTCTCTTTCCTATAATCACCTGTCTGCCCATGAAATACTCAGAGGTTTTTAAGGTTACTCAACACAATGCAAAGGAATTCTCCTTGTTTCTCAATTTGCCCCCTCTTCTGTCTAGCCATCACCCTAAATCATTGACTGATCCATTGCGAGGAATACATTGGCAGTATTAAGAAATGCATAAGCTCTGTGAACCTTTGCAGTTCTGTTGTCAGGCATCTCACCAAATTGTACATGTGAGAGAGGGTGTGTGCAGTGTTGTTCGCTGCGGTGTTGTACATGTGCGAGAGAGTGTGTGCAGAGTTGTTCACTACAGCGTTGTGCATGTGCGAGAGAGTGTGTGCAGAGTTGTTCACTGCAGCGTTGTACATGTGCAGTATTGTTCGCTACAGCGTTGTACATGGCGAGAGGGTGTGTGCAGAGTTGTTCACTGCAGCGTTGTACATGTGCAGAGTTGTTCGCTGCATCATTGCTCAAAGCATTCAGGAAGGAAACAGCGCCAAGTGGCTGTTAATGTGGAAAGGGATAAATAATGCTGGCCTACTTACAAAGCATTTGAAAGAATGAATAGCATTTATCCTAAAAGGATGAAATTTGGTGAAAAACACAAACTAAAAGGTCAGAACACTCTGATACCATTTTTGAAAATTACATACACTCACACATGCACTTATACCAGACATCTCTAATAAGGCACACAAAAATCAGTTTTAAAATATCAAAATATAATTCAAAAGGATACACACTGATTATATTGGTTTTTTTTCTATTGCTGTGATAAAACACATAGCCAAGGCGACTTATGGAAGAAAGAGTTTATTTGGTCTTACTCTCCTGAGGGAGGGGGATAAGAATCCAGTATGGCAATAGATGGCAGGCATAGCACCAGGAACAACTTGAGAGCTCACATCTTGATCCACAAGCAGGAAGGAGGGAGAGAGGACTGGGCATGGCCAAGTCTTTGAATCCTTAAAGCCTGCCTCCAGTGACAGACTTCCTCCAATAAAACTGTACCACCCGAGGCTCCCCAAAGAGCACCACCAACTGTAGACCAAGCATTTAAATGCCCAAGCCTGTGAGCGAACCTCTCATTCAAACTACTACACTGATAACCATGTTAATATTTCCCTGGAAGTCAGAGGAATGGAGGTGGGGTGGGACACAAGAGGACTCAGTGTTGACACAGGGGTAACAAATATAAATGTAACCATCATATAAATATATAATCATGTAAATATGAATATATACATGAAAAATTTGAACAAATATGTGTTTGTATGTGTGTGTGTTCCAAATTATTTTTCTGTCCACCTTTAGTTTTTTTTTAAGTAGATAAAGTTTAAGAGAATGTATAATTAACATTCAACCTGTAGGATGGTTAACCAGGTTATAGGGGTTGGGGTAGAAGTTGGTAGAATGTAGTTCTCATCAATAATCAAAATAGCCTAGGTTAGAGCTTAGAATATCAATGGAAATAAAGAACCACAGAACTAAGACATTAAAGAGGTGAGTCTCTTTGTGGGATTCATGGGGCTGATGTTAAGCCACCAGACAGATGACACAGAAGCACCATGGCCTCTTGCCACCTGATCCTAACTAGGGCTCTGGCAAGTCCTTTTTATCCCGGAGTGTCAAGTCTAGGAAGCCCCTGTATTAGCTTGCCCGTGTTCCAGCAACTGCAAACACAACCATTAAAGAGCTCGCTGTTCCTGGATGCAGAGATCACCCCTCCCCCCATGGTGCCACCATTTCTGTCCAGCATCATTGTAGAAGTCTTTGAGAGGATAAGTCAGATCTTTCTGAGTGGTAAGAGGAATTTTATAAAGTGAAATATATGATCAAAGAGCAATCTTATCCCAGCACCAAGGAGGCAGAAGAGGGACCCCAAGTTCCAGGACAACTTCATCTCATCTCAGACAAACAAGCAAGAAAGCAGAATAGAGAAGTCTCTTTATGATTCTGGATGTGCACAGCTGTCTAGATCACCTAGTGGAGTGGTGGGGGCAGGCCTGGGATGGAGGGGAGGCTCCTGTTCCCTTGGGTAGTCTTTACCTTTTCCCACTTGGCACTGGTTCCAGTGTGATCTTTAAGCCTGATGGCTTCTCACCTCTGTTACCTGCCCTTGAAGGCTGGCACACCTTCACACGCCTCCTGCTTTACCTTCACTGCTGTGTACCACGAACCTGTACTTCCCAGCTCACTGGGAATGGACAGCAAGAAGAAAACTAACAGCGTCGCTAATGAAGAGAGAAAGGGAAGTCTCAGCAAAAGTCAAGTTTGTGCCTTTCCCAGCTTATAATGTTATAGTAACTCAGTAAAGAGGATGCGTAGGCCTGGGTGTAGTTCAGTGGTGTAGTGTGTGCCTACTATGCTCTCAAGGCTTTGTGTTCTATCACTGCAGTGGGAAAAGGGGTAGTTTAGCTATAGGTAAAGTCAGACTAGACACAGAGATGTTCCCAGAGCTGAACCTTGGGTAAAGCAAAGGATATGCCTGAGTCTAGAGTGCAAGGAGGCAGTAATCCAGGCACAACCATGAGGTAGGGCTTCCCTTGAATTCTTCACCTTGGGGATGTTTATGCTTCAGCCTAGCCCATGCCCTGGTTGAGTAGAAATTCCCACACTCAGCGTTTATGTCAGCGTTTGTTTCAGACCTCCTCCCAGCTGTCACCCATGATGAAGACTTGTAGAATCTGGGTCATTTGGTATCTCTTTACCTTGCCTTTTCAGTCCCTGGAAAAGGGGTTTCAGTTAGAGGCTTGTGGTTTGAAAACTTCCAGGAATATCTCTGTTGCCGTTTAGTGTGCATAATTGAAAATTGTCCCCACCATTAAGATCAGTAGCTCTGTGTAGCACTGTGGCAAAATAGGAACAGGTGGGTTCAATTTGCTTGCGAACCAAGAAAGTGTCTGTGGATACTTTCTTCCTGCTCCTCTCCGAGGTGCGTATTTCACTGATGTTGAATTGGCAAAGCAGGTACTTACGAAGGAGCCTCTCAATGTGCATGGTATTTTTGTCTCAAAGAATCAATATTATAGTCATGCTCATGACGTCCTATTCATTCGTTATAAATACAGAGCTTGAAAGTAAGTTTTAGCTGAATCAAGTCAGAATAATACTGAATAGGATACAGGGAATATCAATTTCTATATCTGTGTCTATACCTATCTATCTACTTATGTTTATATAGACATAGATATATAGCTTTCTATAGATTTCATATACATACATATATATGTATATGTAAAGATATAAAAGACCACCGTATAATAGGTACAGAAAAAAAAGAGACCTGAATCTATGTCATAGATATTTTCAAGAAAATTATGGAAGAAAATTTTTCTTATCTAAACGAAGAAATACTTATCACGGTGTAAGAGGCATAACCTATACTAAGAGGCATTCAAAATACCAAATAGACAGGACCAGAAAAGAAACTCCTATGTCATAGACTGAATGTACAGAAAAAATGAATATTGACAGTAACAAGAAAGAAAGATCAAGTCCTAAACAAAGTCAGGCCCATCAGATTTCATGAAAGAAACACTGCTGGATTTAAAATTAGATGGGCATAAACACAATGATCACTAGATGGCTTCAGTACCCCATTCCACCAATAGGCAGTCATATGGGAAAAAATCTATAATGATAAAGCCCCACCCAACAGAAGAGATACATGATTTCCACTCCAAGAAGAACCACCAATGTGTGATCAAACTCCAGAGGCCTAGATCCCATTGTAAATACCCAAACATGAGTAACCAAAACAAATATATTTTCACCAAAAAATCATACCCCAGAATAATATACCTCAAGAAAAATGACCATGACTTTAAAATAGTAATAATAAACATTATCAAAGAACTCAGAGAGAATATGGATAAATGAGAATGAACATATTGAAAATTCAAACAGCTGACTTAAATAATAGAAACATTTCATTAAATGAAAGTATATTTTAAAAAAAGAGAAAATTTCTGAAGAAAGGCCAAAACTGATATAAAACTTTCAAACAAATTCAGAGAAAATCATCACCGAGAGACTGGATCAAGGAGAGAGAAAGAATATCAAGTCTTGAAGATAAGGTAGAGGAATTGGATCACTTGGTCAAAGAAAATGTCAAGTCCCTAAAACACAAAACAACTAAAACAACCCAAGAACAGAGCGTGTAGGAGCTCTTGGTTGAAGCTGTTTCCTGTTAACCCAATTCGTCAGGTCATGACCACTGTATGGGGCTTAGGGTTCAATCTTTGCACAATTTGGTGTTGATGTTCAAATGAAGTTTCAGAAGTAGTTCTGTGTCTACTCTAGTGAAGTTTCTAAGCCCAAGATTCCACCTTCTGTACAGCTAGAAGATTCTCACTGCTGATCTTCAGAAGTCTTGGGGGAGGCACTCAGAAATTTTCCTCAGGCATAGGGCACTTGGATGAGTTGGCGACATGAGTCTAGGATCCCTATTGAAGATGAGTGGCAGAATGAGGTTGGGTTGGAAGGCAGGTCTGTGAGGGTGCTTTCTAGTCTTGGTCTCGTGACCCCCTCCTGGAGAAAGATCCTTGATCATTCAGGTAGATGGAGGTGGTGGTATATGTTCTAGAGAAGGGGCCAAGACTAAAGACTACACAGAGGGGATGGATAGAGGTGGTAGGGTTGCTCAGATTTGGTGATAGAATAGGGGTGGGTTAGCAGACAAGGGCCCTCGGGGAAGTGGAAAGTTGTCAGCATAGGTTGAGCCTATCGAGAGGGGGGATGCCTAAAAACGCTGCTGGAAGGCAGATACAGGACAGGTATTCCTCAGGCAAGGTTCAGGATGCTTTACAAGTTCTTAAGCATAAAGATGTAGGTGAAAAGTTACTTACCATATTTGGACATTAGCAACTAAGTATTTTATCATATTCCTTATAGAAAAGGCCTTCACTGTGGGGTGCACATTTTATTGGACATACCAATAAAATGCAGTTACTATGAGTCTTAGCAGAGTAGATTCAAAATATGACAACAGCCTTGATGTCTTTGGGGAAGCAAGAGCTAAAGTCTTATTTTTTTCTTTTTTCCCTTAGATGATACATTGTTTTTAAAATATGATTAGTTTACATTATTAGTGATCTGAGCCATTGTCAATATTTACCTTCCTTGGGAAGGTATATTACCATTTAAAAGTAGCACTAAAATCCAGGGCTCATTTCTGTCTTTGATTATTATCAGTTTTATTCTAGCCAAATTATTGCTGTCCTTTCTGACATGGTGATTGGATCTTGCTTCTTTGCATATCTCCAGCAGGTACTCTGCTGGCCACATAAATAGGACATGGGAAATGCATCCTCTTACTTCTTAGTTCGAATTTGGCATAACTTTATCCTGCCTTTTCCTTTTAATTCAGATCTCTCTCTCTCTCTCTCTCTCTCTCTCTCTCTCTCTCTCTCTCTCTGATAACAAGTTCCTAAGATACTGTTTATGCAAAGGAACAGTTTTAAGTTATTACATATAGTAAAACTAAAACCTGGTTTTACCAAAAATAATGGTAAGGATCGAATGAGCTCTGCTAGCGCTTTCTTCCTCTTCTTTATTAAACTGTTGTCCATGCCATATCCAGTGGTCTGTTTCATTAGTGTATTTATCATAGTATCAGGCTAGCCCACTGGGAGACAGTCAGAGTACAAGTAAAACTCCCTTTGGGTGGGATTTCTACAGCTGGAGAAAGTGCTGTTAATAACCTAGCTGTGGGGGATGGGTTACTTCTCAGGGAGATTTAGGATCATACCATGACCACAATATCCTTTATCATTAAAGCTTAATCCTGCTCTAAAAGTTTTAAAAGGTTTTTAATATTTTCCTTCTTACTATGCTATTAAAGTAGAAGAGAAAAGAAGCGAGAGGGAACTAGACTCTACTGTCTGCCTGGTGGTGAGCTTTGGATTCTCATCATCCTATACTGATTGATTTGCGATGGCTCTTGGAAATGCACTTGGAATGCATGAAAAAATGGCTCGCTCTTTTTGGAATGCATGGAGTGTTTACAGGAAATTTGGCGAGAGCAGAGGAAGGCTCATGGCATACGTTTCCACAGATTTGGAAGGAAGCATGATTTTAGGGGAGCCTTGCCCTTTTCATTGCCTTCATCAAAGCCAGACTCTGTTCTCTCCAGCAGAACATACAAAGACCTGTTGTGATCGGGCCGCTGCCTCCTCTCCAGCCTCATTTTCTTTGTTCCACACCCTAAGTGTGCAGTCCTGGAAATCACCAGCCTTGCACAGTGCCCCTGCACGTGCCTTCCTGACCTTGCTTATGCCAGCGTCTCCATCACCCAGGCTCTGGTTCTCTGCACTGTGCATACTGTAGTCATGGTCCTGGAGATACTGACAGATCTCTTTTCCTTCCTTCCTGTTTTTGCAAAGGCTTCTTCATGCTAAGGCAGTGTCTGTTAGATCATTTGCCCTACACTGCTCAATCAAGCTCTCGGCAGGTACTTCAAAGAAGATTCTCTTGAGTGGAGGACTCAGAAAGGACCAAGAAATTGATTATGTTCTTGGTGGAAGAGTGTTTTCCCTCCAGAGTATCTGGAGAAAGAATTAGAAAGATTGATAAAGTCATTCATGGAGCTAGAAATATACCAGTTCTTTCTAGCTTCACTTACGTGACAAACACCCATTATTCATCCTTTATCCAGAATCTGGATTATGGGAAAAACTCTTTGGCCTCCATTTTCGTTTTTACTTCATTATATAAAAACCAGCTAACACATGCAGATGCCTGAAGCTATGAGAAAAAAAAAAACAAAGTGCCATAAATCCTAATCCCAGTTTGCCTCCTGTTTTCACATTAATCTCAAGGGTAACCGCTTACCACTCTAGGGTCTGTTGCCTAGAGACTGAGCCAGTCTTCCTGAATGGTTTTTGCCCTTTCTGGCACCTTTCACTGCTGCTGTGGTGCTTCAAGTTTAAAATCTCTTGTTAAGCTTAAACCCACTGTGTGATCCTTCCCTCTCAGTGGGGGGTCCTGTTACCACAAAGCTCCTTTTAGTCTGTATGCCAGGGGTTGCCCAGCATGACTGACTTTTCCTATGCTCAGACAACCATGAATGCCTGGAACCACATTAGAGTTCTGGATCCGACATCCTCTCTCTCCAATATTTACTGACATTGTCTGCTTAGTACAGCTGCCCTATGGCTGTCTGCTCAATTTTACAAGCCGGGTCATGTTCCAGTAAGTTTCTCAAGCACCGAAGAAGGTATTCAGAAGGGTCATTGGCATTGGGAACTGTGTTTACTCTCAAGGGGCTCAGGTACCATGTGCTTCAAGATGTGTGCAGCATTCAGAGTGCAGCTACTGCCTCTTTACTCCTGGGATTTACCTGGCCTCAGGGTCAGGTAAGTCAGTGAGGGCTTCAGGATCTCAATATGCTTTCTCCACCCATGGCCGGATTAAAGTGCTTCAGCCTATGCTGTCCCACACTGTGGGGAACCAGAGCTGTTTGTGCTTTAAAACCTTGTTTGTGCTTGTATGAAAATTAAAGGCACCTGTCCTTCATCAGCTATAAAGCATGGCTATCTAAGTGTCCTGCTTGCTTTGAAAGTACTAAAGTAGAGTTCAGAGGACTTTTGTGGTTCCTCGTGACCAAATTTAGCATACGCCTATGACGCTGGGCTAGGGAGCCTTTGCTTTGCACTCAAAGCAGCTTCTCTGACTTCCTTGGAACTGCCTGCCTCTCTGACTTCAAGACTCCTGGCTCTCCTCTGGACCAGAGGATGATAACTCCTCCCCCTGCTTTGTTATGAGCCTCTGTGGTTCTGTAGAAACTTAGAAGCCAGCAGAATCTTTAGGGAGTCCAAAGGGACCAAGATCTGGCATTCCTAACAAGCTTTCTGTGGGAGCTGATGGCACAGTTCTTCGAGAAACCCTTCTCTAGTCTCTAGTTCAGAGTTCCCTGTTTAGTATGCTTCCTACGTCAACTGCTTTTCACAACTTCATGTTTTCTTTATTTGTGCGCTTTTGTGGTTCCTGTTGATCTTATGTGTGTTTTATGCGCTGTGAATGAGTTATAGGACCACCTACTGTTTGAGCGCACCCTTTAAATTTTTTGTGTTAGTTCTTTGAGAATTTCCTGCAATATGTTTTGACCATTTTCACCCCCCTTTCCTTCTCACCCAACTTTGTGTCTCCTCTCTCTCTCTCTCTCTCTCCCCCATCAAGGCCAATTTGTGCTCAGATATTCTCTCTGTCCACCAGAGTCTGCTCAATGTATTAAGGGCCACCTATTAAGGGCTATTTTTAGAGAAAACTGATCCATCCTCTCCTAGCAGCTAAGAATTGCCCATTACTCCTTGTCTAAAGGTGGATCTTCATACTGAATTCCTCTTCCCATGCTGGTATTTGGTCTAGTTTCAGCTCGCACATGTCTTATGTATGCTGTCACAACCACTGTGAGTTTATAGGTATAGCTTGGGCTTATCCTTTTCATTACCAGGACCATAGGGCTATACTGTCTGTGTTTTAGGGGCAGGCAATTGATATCATGTTTTTGTCATTAGCAGAATGGTTAAATAGATAAGATTGAGATATCATGGAGTATTATAAATAAAACTCAAGGATTTGAGCCAAAGTTTCAACTTAAAATATTGGTCATAGTGGTCATTAGGTTCAAAGAAGAGTCCTTCTGGAACAGTTAAATTTCACATGGACAACAATGGCAAACACAATCTGTACTAGTGGGACAATTACTATCTGGAGGAGAGTGCACATCTCTTGACCTTCATTCTGGCGTGAATTGTGTCAGCTCACTGATATCTTTATGTGAGAGTGTTGAGGGGAAAAAAAACAAAGAAGATAAACGAACCACTTTTGAAATGTTCAGCCCAGTGACATCATGTAACATATTGGCAGTGCCATACAAATCTCACTGTTTGAAACCATTTCAAACCATTGTTTTTCACTCACAGTGGAGGCGTTGCCTGAGGCACTGTGCTCTTAGCTAGTGTTCCTAAGCATTTTTGTTAAAGCACCTAAGATCATCAATGTCTGGTTTATTTTAATGATATGTAATGATACTTTCAGGCTTAGGAAGGAAGACTGAAAAGCTCTTTAAAGATTTATTCTATGTGTTCGCCATAGTTATTTGTTTGAGAATAAACGGTCTTTTTGAACCCACTCAGTCTATAGTGGCCTACCCACCAGCCCCTTTGCCAGTTCCTCCATTTCCAGCGGTCAGTCAACCATGGTCTCAAAGTATGCAGTGGGAAGTCTTAGGGTTGAACTAATTATGATCTTTCAGTTGCATGCCACTTTAAGTAGCATGGTAAAATCAAGGCTTAATAAAAATCAATAATTTGCTGGTTTATTAAGGGACTTTCTAAGTAAAACTAGGCTCCTTTAACCTTAGTTTTACAGCTGTGGGTGTGCGCCTGTTGGCAGATTTGATGCTCTGCTCTCCTCAGTTAATGCTGAGGCACTGGCATTTTAGCTGTTGTTTTTGTAACGTGTAGAACCCCTGCAAAGATCTTATCTATCTCCCAGGAGGCCATGGACCAGCACTTTGATACCTGCTGTCCTAGATAGTAATACAGTAAAGAAGAAAAGTACTAACTGCTTTACAGAGTGGCCATTCCTGCCACCTCATAAAGGATGGCTGGCAAGCCAGGAGACAGTTCCCTGTGGCATATTACAGCATATCGAACTGATTCTAAAGAATAGTCAGTGTCCACTCCTGAGAGTTTGAGAGATTCTATCACAGTATAACTAACTTGAAAGTCACTCATTTTCCCCTACCCAACAGTCTAACATTTGTGGTTCCAGTTCCTTTAATATGTTCAATTTGATTGAACATTCATTGATTGTATTCTGAATGAATTGTAAAAATTTAGAGATTTTTAATTTTTTTGCATGTGTAGAATTCCAAGTTTTTTAAAAAACTATTATTCATCCAGGTGTGGCATTATTCGCCTATTATTCCAGTACCTGGGTCGTGAAGGCAGGAGAATCAGGAGATCAAGGGTACCCTCAATTACATAAGGTGTGTGAGACCAGTTCATGCTACATAAGACCTTGTTTCCTAAAACAAAAGAGTTCAAGTTCAGATTTCTATTTTTTTCTTTTACTTTTGAGGCCAGCACTACTTGAGCCCTATTAGACCTGCTCAATCTAAATGAGTGGAACTCAAAGCTTAGAACCTTCATTTTGGAGCCCCTTTAAAAATTCTTCTTTTCTAGAACTTTGATTGATGCTTTTTGTCATAATTTATAGTGTCAGGAATTAGAACATGCATTTTTCTCTCTTTATACTGGGTAGAATAGCCGATATATTTTTTAATGTTCATTGCTTTAAAAACATAGTTTCTAATCTGTAATTTTAATCATACCAATAGATAATTTTAGAACTATTAATATTTTACAAATATTTTGCCTTATCATAAGCATTTTATTTATTCTTTGAAAATCTTATTTGTATACACAATGTATCTTGGCCGTGTATACCCGTGCCACACCCTCCAACTTCCCTAGGGGAGCCCTCCCATTACATTTTCCTCATAACTTCTGTCCTTTTGTAATTATTTATTTTTTTTTAACTCACTTCAGTTAGCACTATCCATGTGTACATGGAAGTGGGGTCGCCCACCCACTGGGGTGTGCAGAACCTAACAGGGTCCTCATTCCTAAAGAAAAGTGGCCCTCCCACCCCAGCAGCATAAGCTTTCCCCAGGTCCTCAGTCCATTCTGTTTTATTCTTGATGAGTTCAAACTTACTTCAAAACCAAGTCATACCTATAACTAATAGGAAATTTTAATTGACTTTAAGTTGTCTACTTTCAAAAGCTCGAATGGTTTTAATTTGTATTCTTTGGTTATTTTATTTACAAAGAAACAACCCCTTGCAATCGTAGCATCAGCTGGAAGACATAATGAAGAAACAACGCCGAGGTTCCCAGACTGTGCAGGAATGGGAGAGAGACCAGCAGACCACTAGAGGATGGAAGGAGTTTAAACTTGATATCTTCCACCTAGTCAAGAAATCTTAACAGGCTTCCCTAACATTCAAAGTACAGACTAAGGAAAATCTTAGCCCATGTATATCATAAGGAATTTATTTTCCTACCTAAGCCAGGAATCAATAAAGGAACCGATAACCACATTCAAATTTATCCTGGCAATGTTGCCCCTTAACAGTTGCAGATTAGACTCTCAACTTACATCACCTACAACTACAAAGTGACGTTGAAGATAAAGTCAATATTATAAACAAACAAATAATCTATTATCAGCTAGAGTTCAGTGGAAGCAATGTGTGGGAATATTCAGACCCCAGAACTTTATATAATAAGACAATAGGAGAAAAAACTTTAAAGATTACAAAATATAATTGTTTCAAATAACAATTCTATAAAGAAGAGATTAAAACCAAAAAAACAGGCAGATTTGAAGGAAATTTGTAGTCACCATACAAATAGAAATGACTATTGAAGTTTAAAAATCTGTTGATATAAAATATCAAACCAAGGAAAGATGGGAAGATAGGTGTTAGAAAAGTACCACAGTGCAGTACAGAAAACTGATACAATGAAAACCATTTGACGGGAGAGGTGGGGGCTTCGCTTAGTGGTAGAGCACTGTGTAGCCTCATGGACCCCTGGTTCCCTTCCCAGCACCACAAAATAAACAAAGCTCAGGGAAAGCTCTAAATGTGGTCTACTATATGGCTTAGACAACAGACTAGGAAAAGAGTTAGTGTATTAAGTAGTTTTTCATGCCCGGAGCTGACAACTTATAAGGCAAAGGATGGGTATTTAGCATACAGTTGTTGAGGTTCAAAGGTCAAGATCGTTAGCTTGACCTCTGGTGAGGCAGCAGCAGATTTCTCATCGTGGCAGGAATACAAGTGGGAGCAAAGGTCATAGCTTGAAAAGAAGAGAAACTAGAGCCCCACAGTCCCATGAGAGCCCATCTCCATGGTATTTTCCTATGTCTGTCTCATGGACTGGGCCCCTAATCACAGTGGACTCGGCCCATCTCCACAGTATTTACCAAAGTCTGTCTCATGGACCGGGCCCCTAATCACAATGGACTCCTGGTGAGCACAAATCATAAACAACAGCAACATTTTTTTTTTCGCAGAATGGTTGCAGATTTTCTGTTGTTGAGAGGTATAGAGCATTAGAGATAATAGACACAGACTCTTCTAAAATGAGGAAAGAGTCCATGTCCACACAAATGTGCACCCTAAAGGAGCTACATAACACGATAGAAAAGGGAAAATACACAAGAATAACTTAACTGGTAGCACAAATAGTAAACAAACAAACAAACAAACAACAAAAAACTAGTGATA
>NC_022020.1:27676914-27698898 GCF_000317375.1 Microtus ochrogaster
TCTCTCTCTCTCTCTCTCTCTCTCTCTCTCTCTCTCTCTCTCTCTTTCACTTTTAGGTTTTAGTATAAAATCAGAATAGTTACTGTTTGGCTACGCCCTTGGGATTTTCCTGGCTTTGTAGACAGGAAATGAAATGCCTACAACTCTGGCCTGGACTTGATTTTCCCAAGCTCATTGCCTTCTTGTGAGTGGATACTCATGTCTGTGTCTTTAGGATGTAAACATAGATCTGATGAAGTAATCCTTCAGTTGGGAACCATCCCTGGAGTGAGATGTGTGTGTGTTCGGCCCCCTCCCTTGTGGACTCTGGGCATATAGAGACAAGGCAGTGAGAATGAGGATAGAAGCCCAGATTTCCGGAGGAGTGTGGTACACTATATTGCTCTAGTCCGTGAGCATCCTCTCTCATCTGTCATGATTTCTGTTTAATGGTTGATGTTCAGTCCCAATTAGTCTCTTGATGTAGACTTGTAGTTTCATATAAACCCTTTCTGTCCCTCCTCAGGGAAGGGATTCTGTACCAGGTCTTCTCTGGGTCATTTCCATAATAGGGGGTTGATTTCTCAGCCCCACGATGTACTATAATACATGCTGTAAAACCTTTGAGTGAGGCTGAGTGGAAGGTCTTAGGCCACAGGACTGTGGGGTCCCAGCCTCCCTTCTTCTCTTCACCATTGCTGGTTGTTCCCTCTTTTTTCCCATTTGGCCACACATTGCTTTGATGTCTGTCAGAGGTCGTGGTTTTCATAGAATGACTTTTATTAATTTCACCCTTTATCTTTTTCTTTACATCTCCTCAACCCATAATACACAGCATTGCTTTGAAAGTTTATTTCCTACACTCTACTGTCTAAAAACTAGATTATTGAAGTTTTTTGTCATTGCTTAGTGGGAAAGCCCACCTTTTGATTTCTTCTGCATCTTCTACCCAGAATTAACTTTTAAAAAAATGGAGAGAGAAGTGGGAGAGGATCTGGCACACAGCATAAAAGCATTTGAGTTTCATAGTAGTTTGGAATGCTCCCTTCCTGAGGCAGGAACACATCTGCCATGGCAACAGATTGTTGTGTGTCTGTCTGTGTCTGACTTTGTGTGTCTGTGTGTGTGTGTGTCTGTCTGTCTGTGTCTGACTTTGTGTGTGTGTGTGTGTGTGTGTGTGTGTATGTGTGTCTATGTCTCTGCGTCTGTGTCTCTATCTCCCACAAAGCTTCTGTGACAGAGCTGCCTTCCGCTACCCACTGTCTTTCTGTGGAACCCATATGGGCTGCACAGCTTAGCGTGGCCTGGTTCTACACTGTGCTTGTTCCACTGCCCATCAGGCTCCAGGGAGACACTCGCACTGAATAGCTTATGGGCACCAACTCAGGTAGCCTGGTTCCTTTTCTAGCCCCTTGTCTCTGAGAGCTTCTCCTACTAAACTCACCAATCCTTCATCATCTTCCTCATCTTCATCACTATCCCATCTTACAGAGCACCTCCCATCTTCACCTCAACCTTTCCGTGAGCCCACATACCAGGAAAGCAGCCAGGCCTCTGTAGCAACCACAAATGTGTACAATACTTCCCAGGTGCTGTGATACTCGATGGAGCCTGCTGGGGTGTTTTTAAAATCATTGGGACTAAAATGTTGATGCCCATGTCCCTTCAAGCTCATTGTAATTGTTCCTAGTGACAAACAAGACAGATGTGCTTCTTGATATTATGGAGTTTCTAAACCAGCTAATTGAGAAATCGGCAATATTTCTATTTCTGTCCTGGCCTGCCTCGTGTGTGGTTGTGAGTAGACCTCGGGGTATTTTAGTGCTGCACAGAAAAGCAGGGAGAGTCATCTTTACCCAGCATCAGATGCAGGGATCGGAAACATCCAGTTTTAACATGTGTATGAAATTAAATTAAGGATATGTGGATTGTAAGACAGAAATACTCTAGTAACTTTAAAGTTGTTTGTTTTATATAATGTAGAATTAAAATACAGCCTTACCCCAAAAAATCTTATCTGTTACTTTTGGTTACCTTCACCAATTGTTCTACATGTACCCTTTAAGAAGTCCTTTTTCTGTTGGGAGAAGGCCAGGACCATGAAGCCTGTGGAAAAGATTCGATCATTATTAATCAAATAAATGCACCTTAAAATGAGACATGCACAAAATTATCCACTACTTATAGCAACTTTGAAGATAATAATGCCTCATTTTAGTATAAGGAAAGAAAAGACTTATAATATTGTATGTGGGAGTGTAACTAGATATAGGTCTTCTGGGTGACATGTTGGCAGTATATATCAGTAATCTTTATTGATTTTCATTAATCAATTCTTTTTCTATGGTTTTATTCTGGAGAAAACTATGCACAAGCACTTATGTACCTGGGGATTTGCTGCGGTGTTTTGTGGAATGATTAAGCTTGGAAGCAATCTGAATAGCTGATGGGGTTTTGACCTCTACCCCAGTCAGAACTTTTTTCCCTGAATGCTAGCCTTTCCTTGAGCCGGGAGAGATGCACTGAGCCTTGTTTCTTCTTTCCCTTCAAGTTAAAGAGCAACTCCAGGAGTCTTCTAAAAGATTTCTCTTTTTGTTTGCTGTGTTTTATACCCTTATTTAATGATTGCTTAGCTTTTAACAAAGCCCAAGTGAATATGACTTCTTATAATAGACTTGTAGTGCCATTTTCTCCCAAGATAGTGGCTGAAGGTCCTTTCTGTGTGCAGGACTGAGCAGTAGAATCTGTCAGCTTTGGGAGGAGCTGCTTTCTAAATGTGTTGAGACCACAGATATGGGAAATGGGACCTGCCTGAAGCCACAGGGTGTTCTCACCATTATGTGGGAAACCACAGGGGTGACAAGGAATTCCAGGCTTCCAGTTCTATTCTGTAGCTGTTGACACTGCCTTCAGAATTCCTATGGAAGTTGTCTGGAGTGTAACTGTTTGAGTTCATTATAAAGAAAACACAGAAAGGCATCATTGATGGTCATGGTTGGAGATCCAACTCATTGCTGCAGCATGATTGATTCCTTCTTCCTTTCCAGGCCGTGGGTTTCTGCCCTGTGCTCTTTGTATGTGGGTGTAACTCTCTCATCTCCTCTCCGTAGGAACCTGTCCTCCCCACTCAAGTGGGTTATCCTTCCCAGTTTTGGCTCTGTGCCATTTCTCAGTGGCATGGCTAGATGGGTGTCAGGTCATGGGGAATAGTGAATAACTGGGTTTATTGAGGACCTGCTGCTGTTCCTTATATTATTTCAGCCCTGTGGATTGACACATACCCAGACTGGGCAGTTGAAGCAGGCCATGGAAGATTTTTTTTCTCCTAGAAAAATGTGCATAGCTGTATTGTTGAAGTGCTATCGTCCACATTGTACTTCACTTCTTCGTCTCTGCTGCTATCAACATGTATTGCTTCAACCACCTTGCCTATAGAACATTCAAAGCAAGATAATGAGCCAGCTTTGATGCTTGTACCATTGAGAACGTTTTAGTGTTTAGAGTCCCAGATCTCAGCTTCCCTCTGTGAATCCCTTGGTGTCTGTTACTAGACACTACCTGCTGTTCTCTACCTAAAGAAACATCCATCTTCTCATCTTCTATCTTCACTTCCTGCTTGTTGATACCGTGTCTTAAAATCTGTTTCCAGCTGCTCGCTGTATATCTAAATAAATGAGAGAGGAGCCATTGTTTTCCTTGGCCATGAATTTGAATTCAGATTCCAAACACTTGACAGCTGAGTGGTCCCAAGGGCTAAGAGATGCAGATGGCAGAAGCTGGGTGTTGGGTTAGGAGTGGAATATTCATATGAGGTATACTCTCCTCACCTTTTCTGTTGTCTTTGGGCTATGGAGGCTGTGGAGATGATGTTGTCTTCTTTAATGAGTTCCGTTCACCCAGGATGAGTACCTGCATAAATGTGTTTCTCCTTCTTGCTAACAGTCTGCCAGACTTTCTCTCACACATATAATCCCACATATAGATTTGGAGTCTTGGCCATCCCTCCAAAAGTGTGGTTTTCATTCCCTGAAGTGGGGATGTGAATAGGAAATAAGAAGCTCCAAGTGTTAGGCCTTGAGCTGTTGTCTTTGATTTAGGTTTTTGTCTCTGTTCCTTTATCTGTACAATAGGATGAGTGATAAGAGATTGTCTTCAGAAGACTGCTTTTTCTTTCAAGTAATTAAAGATGGTTGCATTATGTCCAGTAGATTCTACATGTGTTTCTTTGAAATGTTTTAATATTGGTCCTGTTTCTGGTGACCAGCACTTGGAGGCGCCGTTCCCCCCATACCTCTGCTCTCTGTTCCACTAGCCTGCCAGTTTCGGTCAGTTCTTTCCTCCAGTGGACACCTTGCAATGGAGCCCTTCCACACAATGACTGGGACAAATGACAGCAAGTGCAGAGACCTCCACTGTAGCAGGCATGGGGCTTGCCTCATTTAATTGCTCAGATGCAATACAAACAGCACTGTGTTGTGGTTTGTCTGTATATCATGATTCTTTACTTGATTGGATAGCCATTTGTAAAGCCTCCTCCATCTATCTCTGTCTCTTTCTCTCTGGAAGACAAGAGACCCATGGAATTTGAGCATTGAAGTTGTAGTAGCTGGTGCCTTTCTGAGACCAAAGAGAGACACTGCTGATATTGGGTTTCCCCGCTGATGAGAATTTTCTAATTGCTTTTTATCTCACTCATTAAAGAACAAAGCCCTCACAGTGGCCTGCAAAGCCCTCCAGGATTTGCTGCCTCCAGGTCCATTGTCTGTCTGACTTTTGCTATTTTCCTCTCTGCTCATTCTGTTCCCAGTGGCTTTGATTTTGTGTTGCCAGCCTGCTGTGTACCTTTTGACCTTAATCTATTCATACATACTGTTTCCTTGGCATGTGACCTCCCAGGCCACATGGCCAGCTTCTTTACTTCCTCCATCTTGTTACTATATGCCTCCTTCTGGCCGGTCTTCCAGATCATCTTTTAAAGATGCAATATGTCTCCAGTATTCCCTTTCCCCTCTCCCAGGATGTTCTGGGACATCACAGGACTATATACTTTAAGTATCATCTGCTTTACCATCAAAATAAAATTTCTCTAAGGCAAAGAACCAGGGGCAAGTGGGAGAGGTCTGGTTTCTTCATTGCAGTATCCCCAGTGCTTTAAGCAGTCCCTGGCACCTAGAAGACATTGGAAGTTATTTGATAATGGAAGAATAGGTAAGGTCCTGCAACTTCTCTGCTGGATCAGGGTGCACCTCAGTCCTCGGCCTGCTGGGTTGGACAGTGGTGCTTTAAAGGCAGTGAGCCCCGTCACTGGAGAAAGGTGTCACACCAACAGGAATTGGACTGCAGCACTCGATGCAGTCATTTTCACATGTGCAGCTAGTGTTCCTCCTTCATTTCCCTTCTAGCCTTTCTCTCTAAGTCTGAGAACTAATTTTTTAATAGTGTGACAATGAATGTGAATGCTTTTTATAAACTATAAAGTGATTTCTTTTTGTAAGAGTTAATTACATTAGGCCTTAGAATCAATTATTAGTGACTTGGAATCATTAAATAGTTTTCCAGAGAGAAGGTGTCCCTGGGTCAGCTCCTCTGTGTGCTTCTACTACCCAAATGCTGCAGGTCCCATTAGGCCTGCAGACTGGGCCCTAACAATGTAGCTACTTTGGCTGAATTACTCGAGAAAGGTGATTCTCTTAACCTCTTAGATCCAGATCCTTAGACCTAAATAATGTACTTTCTTAATATAAGAAAGGAATGAGAGAAATGAGTAATACCCGGGCTGACAAATTTGGGGACTCTAAAGGCTGTGCCTGACTTAAGATTGACAACAAAAGTTTCAGTTCTTATCCTGAATGAACCAAGCCCATCCACGGGAGTCAGTAGTTCTCATGGCCCAGATTAGTGTATTCTCAGTGGAGAAACTCAGGGATGTTCTACACTGTTATTGGCCATAGATAAACTAGTTGATTACTTTTAACAAGTTCCAGACAGGACTGCACAATCCAGTTTTCCTCTGTCATGTGATCTACTTCACCACAGGCTGTATGCAAAGGGAGCGAAGCCAGTGAGGTCTTTATCACACCACCATCTCCACTGGAGCTGGAGGATCAGTAGCTCTGCAATCAGACAGCAGATTTCCTGGCTTCAAATTCTATGTCTTCCATTTGCTCAGTCTGTAACTTGTACGGATTTCCGAATTTGCCATAGTTTAACATTCTCGTGCTGAACAATATTGGATCATAATTCCTGGGATAGTTTGAAAGATCAAGTGAGATAAATGATGAAAATATTTTGCCAATACTGCTATTAGTTATTGATGGCATTCATGGTAATAATTAAAGGCAGGAAGAATAGAAAGGTATTTAAGAAACTGACAAAATGAAAAAAATTAACGTAGGATACTCTATCCTAGAAGCTATGACAAATGTTTTGGAAGGAGACCAGCATAATAATTTGGGCATTATGATGTATTATATAATGCACATTGGGTAATTCATACAATAATGATTATTATACCCTGTAAATATTTTATGGCCTCGTACCTTGCTGACTAGTGTGAACAACAGTGATACCTGTTTTTTTTTTTTTTTAATGTACCGTGACTGTCAGGGGAGCTGCTCTGACTGCCTCTTCACTGCCTCTGGCATGACTAAAGGTTCAAGATCCTGGTAGAATGCCCATGTTATTTCTTTCTTCACCCTCAGCAAGCTATGCTAGGGCCTGGGGTGGTAGGAGAGAGGCTCCTGCCATCCCTGTACTCTTGGACCTTTGGAAGTGGGAGAAACATCCAAATCCCTCCATGAATGGTGACGCATTGTCCAGTGAAGGCTGACAAAGAATAACCGGGGAGTTAGACATTTAGTACAAGACCTGATGGACCTACTGTGGGCACCCAGAGACACCTCTCTAAGGAAGTAAGGTCTTTCTAGGAGAGAGCCAGGGAAAGAGTCTGTAGGACTTCCAGCACATCCAGGATCAGAATCAGGAAGATACGAAGCCCAGAGGTTGATGGACAAAGGGAAATATGTTGGAAAGGGGTCTGGAGAAATTATTAATTCATAGGACTTGACAAAGGTTTCTTGAAAATCCTTTTCTCTTTTAATCATCAGCTTACATCATTACTCTGTGTGTGTGTGTGTGTGTGTGTGTGTGTGTGTGTGTATAGCATCGATTTTAATATATTAGCCATTTCAAGACTATAGTCAAGTAGTATTAAAAGTGGGTTTCAAAGTTGATCTAAGTCATCCTAGCGAATATGAACATCTCAGCAGTTATCTGTGCCCATCTGGAACATTCATTCCATGCAGGGATAAGTGGCTCGTTACTCATAGAGCCTTGAAACGTCTTGGAGGAGAGCAGCATAGCTTGTGTTCCCATCCCATATCTGTCATTTTATCTTTCTGGGGCAATAGAAATCATTTTGCCAGCCCCCTTCCTTCTTTAATTTATCCATCTGACAGCTTCATTCTTACACCATTAGAAAGCAGCTCTTTGACTGTGCCAGCCAGCTATAAATACTGCTCTGTCATATTCAAGGGTCAGTTAATCATTTTGCCAAGTGGGCAGCCATATTTCATGGCAGGAAGTGGGAAGAAGATGTGTAACCCAGTACTGCTTTTAAACTTTCAGAGAAACATATTCCTCCTCTTTCTTCCTGTACCAACCCAGCAGTCTGTCATGGATGAAGGACCAACCTTTCTTTTTTAATCCTTTCATCGTATCTGATGTTTCTCTGTGACTCCTGTGTGTTCACTTTTATGGGTATCTGGGGAAGAAGAGTACCTCTTGCCATTGGTTGTATAGGAACAACCGAGAGTTATGGCTGAGATGGTAGACTCTGCTGACTTAGTTCCATCCTAGCTGTATGAGCACAGGTGGGCTTCTTCGCTTCTCAGTGCCTCGGTTTCCCCAGCTGTTTAATAGTGGCAAAGAGAGTGCCTGCCTGCAAGGGTTCTCATGAAGGGTAAGTGAGACTATAAAAAGCACCCTTCAGAAATAATACTCCATTAATTATTCAAAACTGGAAGTCTGGCCATTTGCTAGATAACCATTTGCAGGAATGAATGTGACCTCGGGGACCATACAGAGATGACTATGTGACTCTTTCTTTTGGGAACAGTACAGAAAAGCTGTATTTATGACTCTGGTGGACTTTCTTAGCAGAGTCCCCCAGCACCCTCCATCCTGGTCCCACCTCAGAAAGTCCAAGTGGTATCTAGGCAACCACACACTTAGGGATTGGTGAAAGCAACCAAATTAACAGCCTGGAAACTTAACACTTAGCTGGTTAACCACAAAATAACAGCTTCCTTTCTAGTGAATCCTCGGCCCAGCCTTGGGGCTTCCCCAAGAGGGTGTTAGTGACTAAGGTGATGTTTACTGTTGCTTGATCTCCCACCCACTCTCTCACTTTCAGGAGTGTTAGCCCTGGGCCCGCCTGGTACCTGTCTGCAGCCCCTACAGGAGGCACTTCAAGGTCACCATCCAGCTCTTAGTCTCTTAACACTTGTGAAAAGGGAACAGTTAGTGGAGAGATGCTCCCAAGGGACAAACAGAGACCCGTGGTTTAAAGGAACAGGCTTGCTGTGGCTACAGTAGAGATGTGCTATCCAGAGTTGACGTTTCAGGACGATGAGTTTTGGCTGCTTAGGGCAGAGCTTGCTCAGTAGGTTGGGGCATGAAGCTGTTGGTGTCATGAAGCAGAATGAGCTTCCTGGGTTTGCACTGGCTGAGTCTCTCAACCTGTGGTGCCAGAGATGCTGAAGAAGAAGTGAAGGAAAACAAGTGTTGGTTTGTTAGTTACAGTATTTTTATTTGTTTGGTTTTGTGCTTAACACAGTGTAGGTACTTCTCCTTGCCCCAGACCAAAGCAGCTACTAGGTATTGCTATGGTATGGCTTTAGACTGGTCCCTGCTGCGACCCACTCCTGTGCTGTAGCACCATGACAGTAGTAACTGTCACCGATTAAGCTGATTTACCATGCCAGGAGACTGACAATTAATCATGCTTTATCAGTGTTGTAAGCTGGGTGTCTTTGCTCCTGTTTCTTATATGAGGAGGCCACATGACTTGCCTTTCTCTCAGCTGGCTCTTTCTCTGACTCTAACCGCTGGGTGACTGTCTCCCTTAGCCTTATTTCCTGTATGTAGAAATTGGGTCATATTTGCACACAATGTTCCAATGGTGATGTTTTTCAAATTGTAGTTCTTGGTGCAAAAGTGGGTTGCAAAATCTATTTAGTAGATTAAAAAAATAGAAAATATCAGATGCATTCCATTTCTACTATAAAACTTCTGCTTCTGATGTGTATGTGTGCTGTTCATCTGTGCATATTTTGTATGTGTATATGGACCAGTGAAATATTGCATAGGAAAATACAGTTCCTATTGTATTTTATTTCAAATTACTATTCTAGAGTTATTATAAATAAGCCAACATTTACATAAAAGGTTCTAGGACTTTTTGCAAAGTTTCCATTACCCTGTAAGTCTGGGTTATCATATTAGTTGACACTAGAAACTGGAGCAGGGGAGGCAGAGCAGTGATTGTATGCTATTAGTACAGCCTTTCTACAGCCATGGGATCTGTGTTGACCCCGCTAACCTGATACCACACACATCCTATCCAGTAGAACTAGGCTCAACTCTGACTTTCTTTCCTCAATACAGTGCTCCAGCCCTCAACCGTAACCAGGTTGCAAAGCCTGCTCTAGGCTTACAGGTACTTGGAGACCCTCATGGAAGTCTATGGTTAGAAAGAACTCAGCACTTAACAAAGCCCTGATTTTCATTCCAACTCAAAGAAAACAGATGTGACCCCTATGCAGTATGAGGCCTTTCTTAATAGGCTCTAAAGGGTTTGGTTACTGTTTAGCCCCTTGTGATGCTCTCCACAGTCTTTGTCTGGAAATGATCTTTCCTCCAAAAGGCATCAGATCCAGACTGTCTAGCTACTTTCCCTTGAAATAAAGATGACAAGAGTCCCTCTGCCATGCCCGTTTTCACTGAAATATGTTCTTCACTTGCTAATTGTAATCCAGTTGCATAGAACATGGATAAAGATCCCCAACAACTTCCCTGTGGCACGTGCCTTAGGAGGTGCACTGAGTCTAGGTGTCTGCAGCCCAACTACAGAGTCACAGAAGGAGCAAGGGCTTTCTTCCCAACACAGACGGGTCTTTTCCTCTGCACCCCGGGTCAAGCCTCCAGAAAGGCTGTACTTGCAGTGGTGGCAGGCACCACAGCAGAGCAGCTTATATGGACTCAGGGTTCTGAAAGTCATTTGCCCATGCAGAGTTCAACACAGCAGAAGCATGTGTGTGGATTTTAGGACAAGACACAACATGATATTCTGAGCTGTTTGAGGAAGAGCCCAGACAGTACAATTAGCAGAACAGAAGGTAGGCTCGGTGTTTTATGGATCTCACTAATGAATGAGTCCCATGGCTTCTGCCGGACCAGCTTCCCAGCACCCTGCCAGCCTGCTTCCCACACATCTGTAAATCCATCTAGCTATAATTCATGGCTGGTGCCAGCAGAGACTTAGGTCTAGGCCTTTCTCTCTGGAATGCACAGAGATCTCAAGTCATTAATAATTCACTCTGGAGTAATAAACATAGCGGTAACAAGTTATGAGCCAAAATAATCAGGTGACAGATCAATTTGTTTCCGCAGTGCTCAGATATAGTGCTGGCAATGAGAAGGAACAAGCGTGTCACTGAAAAGTTTCTCAAGACTTGGATCAATGTGTTTTAAGTTTCAGAATAAAATGGATCATTAAATGGGAAATGAATTTGTTGCGTAGCCCCAAGCCTATTTATATTCAGAGTTGCCAACCCAGAATTACTGTACTGTTTTTTTCCGAATGCCTTTGGGCCCCGGGGCCTGCAAATCCAAATAATTATTACTCATTAATTAAATCTAAGAAGTGGAACACAGCTTGAGATTTTGAAAAGGGAGGCTGGGATAGTTCAGGTATAATTACCCCCATATTGTTGATAATAATTAGAAAAATTTCAGCTGGGCTGAAAATATGAGTTTTACATGTACCAAGAAGTTCCCATCATATTTTGGGTTTCATTCTACTTGTCATTGGCTTTGTCAAATTCAATACCTCAGTCTCTGTGTTCATTATAATGGTGGAAACATTAACACTGAGTGAGGGCCTCAGAGGCAGGCCAACTTGTCTGCTGGAGTCTGGGATGGAGGACCAGGAAGAAGCCAACGCAGATGCAGAAAGCAAGGGTACCATGTGAGCTGAGCCTTACAGAGAAAGTTTGTGAAAGACAGAAATAACAGGAACAAGAGGAGAAATCTGGGAACAGAAGAGGAGGATGGGGAGTAGGGAGTAAATCATCCCCATCACTATACCTCCCATGCATGAACCATCCAACCCACACCACACACCATGAAGTGGATGTGCTATCTACCCCTATCGCTCCTTTTCAGAAAGAGGAGGGACCCATGTTTGATGAAGTAAGTTGATTGTCAAGTGACCCACAGCAGTGAAGTAGCAGAAACTTGGAAATGAGTTGGGAGGAAGTTGTGCTTCTTATGTGACTATCCAACTTCAGGTATAGTCCAAAAGAGCACTTGCCTAGTGCATCCAAGGCCTTGTACTGCATCCTCGGCTCCAGAAAGCCAAGAAAAATAAAAGGGACCAACATCAGCTTTCACTGTCAGAACAATTAAACATGAGAAAAATTACTAGCACTTCAGAACTGTGACATTGTGCTCTTTCCAGGACCAGCAGAGATATGAGAATGTCCTCTTCAGCAGATGAGGGACATCAGAGTAAGCTCCCACGCCTCAACTAATGGTAGCAATCAGGGAAAGCTGGACACAGGTGGGGGGAGGGGGCTGGCATGGAGGCTTTTTCTATAGTCAGGGAGAGAGCAGAAAGGTCTGGCAGTAGCAAAAGATGATGATGATCCCAACTTAGGTTTTTATATTGGTTTGCAATTAAAAGGGTTTTCAGACATAAATAGCTTGTTGATTTCATTTTCCCAAGGAACTTTTATGCAAACAGGAATAGGTCTAGTAACATAACTCATTTGGGAGAAGTGTCATCCCTGAATTCCTCTCTCACTCATGACCTGATGTCCCGGGAAAGTGATGAGGGAGAAGCAGTCTGAGAGTGTGCAAGCTTAGCTGATGGTCCCAGGCGCTGGCCAAAGGCTTTCTTCTCTGCCATGTCCCCATTTGACCATCCCCATTAACTCTTCCACATGGACAGTGTGATGTAGTTCTGGGCAGAAAGAAAAAACCACGCGGAAGCCCAAGGGACTAAGGCAGAGCTAAGAGTGTTTATAAAATATCCTTGTATGGGTCAGAAACAGACCAGACTTCTGTAGCAACGCTCTCTGCTGTGAGTGTTGCCTTCAGTCAGGAAGCAAATCCTCTTGCTCATTGCACTTAGCCACAGTTAAAGTCCCATAGCCCTAAACACACCTGGTTTCTTTCAGAGAAGGAAGTTAACTTGATGTCTCAGTCTCAAAACCTTGAAGAAAAATGTATATTAGATGATAAAATTGGTTGAAGTAGGATTTCAGTAAATACTCACTTTAAAAGCAGACATTTAAGGCAGGTGACTCTCTTCTCCTACATAATGCAAGTCTACAAGTGGAAGAGCCACCATCGATGGGATTGTATGAAAGACACTAAGTGTAAATAGCACTAAATGCTAGGGAGGCCAGTCCATGTAAACTCTCTACCCAGATTTCTCTCTAAGTTCCTTCTTCTAGCAGGTGGGTGACTAAGGACACTTCTAGTATTTTCTAACAGTGCTGAATGGCATGTGCTTGTTTATTGTCAGTAAGTCACTCCTAACTTTTTATTCAAGGGACTGGCTATGAACCATTGAGCTTTATAGCTTGGACATGGAGTTCAGATATACATATTTTGAGTAGTTTTTTTTAAACCTAAAAGTATGCATGTGTATTTAACAGATTATTCTGACCTAGCCACTGCTGACCTCATGTCTCCTTTAAAATTTGAGTGTTAGTGTGGTATAAACATTTGGATATACAGTAGTGTACTTTTTATTTCTGATGATGCCACGTTTCACTTAGTGTGAGCCACATGTTTAATCAAATGGGCTTTTAATACTTGGTGTTTAGAGAACCAAATTTCCTGACATGGTTCAAATACCAGCTCTTTTTCCTTTCGATAAACTATGTCTATTTTGTGCTCTTGTGTGCAAATGAATTAAAACCAGAAGCTTCTTGACCTGCATTGGAGACAGTGCAGAGGGGAAAACCCTCAATGGTTGAAGCAGCAGACAGATGCAGAAGTTGTAGCCAAGAGGGCGGGCAGTTACCTGGACTTAGAGAGCAGTGACTCAGGTGAACAAAAGCTCATCATCTGGCTGATGGCATTGACTAGGTGGTTGGGTGGCTGTCTGTCTGTGGCAAAATGGAAATCATATCCTTAAGTGAATGCTGAATGCAGGTCTGTGAACACTCTAGTTGAAGATACAAGAGAAAAGCTTCTCTTTAACCGATGGCATCCAAGGATGTCCTGGCTCCTGCTTTCTATAGATGCAGATAGGAAGCTGGAAATACCCGAGGAGGTCAGTCATCTCTGTGCATGGCTTCTCTTATTTGTTCTTTCTTCCCATTTCCAGTGTTGCCAACAACCACAAGCAGAATTTGATGACTGTGGCAAACCTTGGCGTGGTGTTTGGACCCACCTTGCTGCGGCCTCAGGAAGAAACGGTGGCAGCCATCATGGACATCAAGTTTCAGAACATTGTCATTGAGATCTTAATAGAGAATCATGAAAAGGTAACACATAATGGGGTTCTTGCAGTAACGAATTGAGTTGTTTAGCTGTGCAGGTGGGGGTGCATTGGAACTGACCTTCAGAACTGATTAGGTTTGAACCCCGATGATGTTGAGGTTGCTTATTGTTGTGGTAGTGATAAATGTGAGAATACTGGTAGAGGTGACAGCAGTGACCATCATGGTGTGGGGATGGGCAGAAGCTTATTGAGCTCCTATTCTGTGCTGAACACTCTGTTGTTGTCTTCTCTTCAAAAGTCCAGAGGAGGAGTGCTATTATGAGCTGCATTTTAGAAAAACCCTTTTACTTTTTGTTTGATTATCTTAGAAATTTATGGGTTTGTTGCAATTTGGTATGTTGAACTTTTTCCATTTGTGTGGCAAGTAAATTTCCTGTAGTCTGAATTTTGATTATATAGATAGTACATGTTTTCATTCATACCTGCATCCATGTGGTCATGCATATTCATTCTTATGTGCTTATATGTCTGTGGTCTTTGCTTTGAATGCACTGGAGTGGTCCATATTTTAAATATATTTTTTCTTAAAAATTGTATACGGGTATACAATGTTTTTCCTCTCCAACTTTCCTGGACTCCTCATGTTTATCCCCTAATACCTTCATGCCTCTCCCTTTAAATTCCCATGGAATCCAGTCACTCATTGCCTATATTCACATGAGTATGGCACTATTCACTAGCTCATCGAAAGCCTCCAGTGGCCACAACCCTAAAGAAAAGTAAGTGTCACTGTTTTGACCTCTTTGATGTTGGCATTCAGACTGAGTCCCATGATTAAATACTGATGGCTTTGTAAGAGAGATAAGAAGACAGAAAGGTGGACAGTCTGTCTGTCTCTGTCTGTCTCTTTCTCATGCACACCTTTGCCCGTCTCTATCTAATTCACATACCCTCCCCCTCATATCTTACAATGTCCTGTACCTCAGCTTGCAGTAAGGCTGTAATCACATGTGATTCCTTGGTTCTGGACCTCCAGAACTGTGAACCAGATGAAGTTTCTTTTCTTCAAAAGTTACCCAGTCTTTGATACTTCTCTCTCATAATGTAAAATGAGCTAATACAGTCTATACACATTCCCGATATTTTAATAAACATAGTCCAGAAATATGATTTTGTTAAAAAAAATCTCATTTTCACTTACAACTTATTCACATGATAGATATTGCACTAAACAGCTTTGTAGCTACCATCACACTTAGTTTTCCTAGCAAACCTATATGGTCAATAAATATTCAAAAGAAAATTTAGCATCCTTATCCATCAGGAGAATTAAGACTGGTTTGAGGATGTATGTCACCAAGCAAGAATGACTATCATCAAGAAAGAAAGTAACAAGAAATGCTGTCAGGGATGTGGGAGGAATAACACCCTTATACACTACTGCTGGACATGTCTACTGCCACGGCCAGTATAGAAATCAGTAGATGGTTTCCTCAAATGCCTAAAAATATTGTCATTTTCCCCCAAGGATTATTTATCTGGAACTCCACCTGTATTATGTGGTCACGAGAGAAGAGCAGAAATGAAAGTGTTTGAGTTGAAAGCTCACAGAGTAAAGATTTTGGCTCCCCACCGTGCTTATTTTAAAGTAATGGTTATTTCTTTAAAATTTCCAATTCTGTATGAGTAGAATTCTACCCCACCCCAACTCACAGTTTAATCACCTTAAGGCGTAAACTATCAAGTAGACAAATACTTAGGATTATAGTGGAAATAAAACTCATTTCTATTTAGAAATAAAAATACAAAATATTACTTCTGTTATCTAAAATACCCAAGAGTTCACACACTTTTACCATTTCTTCTAAAGTTTTTCTGCTAATTACTTTGTAAAAGATTAATTTGTCAGGATTTCGATGTCAAGGATGAACAGCCTTGTCAAGAAAACACACTGCCTTCGTATGCCTTTGGTTAAGCCTGAAGCTTCAGGCTAGCTGTGTCTGTTACACTCTAAAGGTCCAGCACATATTAGTAGGGCTGATGCCTTAGGCTCTGTGACAGTGTGTGACATTCCTTTTGGCTGCGGCTCTGCAGAAGGTTTCTGGAGGAAAGGCAGGACTTCTGTGCACTCAGGCCTGCGAGTGGTATGCTGTGTCATCTTCACCCTCCAGACCTATTAGTATCTGTACATTGTGAGAGTTACTTTGCAGTCCATCAGTGGGCTTTCGGGGAGATAAGAGAGGAGATCTTTAAACTGTTAGCTCTCAGAAATGTATCCTTTTCAACAACTGTTGTTAACTCTTAATCTCATGTGCCAAAGCGATAAGCTAGCAACCATCGGTGACCTTACTGAATCCCCAAGCCAAGAACTCTAGCTCTGTGAAGCCCATATTTCCAATGAAATAAGTCACCCTCCATGCAGTTAGTGAGATTCGAGTCCATTTGGAACCCAAATCTTGCTTTCATTTGCCTTTGCAAAAAAAAAAAAAAATGTTGATGGCACCCCATTAATTGCACTACTGTTTGACTGCACACACAAATTTATATTAATTAATATGCAGTTGATGAATCTGCAACTGGCAGGTGTTTGCCATTTGCTTTTTATTTTCTTATAGTAGTTCACATTTGTTCATACACAAAATTGATACTAATAATGATCATGTGTGCCTGGATTCACTGAAGCCATCTTTCTGTTCCTTTGGTCCTGTCTTTGTAACCCTGAGGAAATAAGACAGATGGACTTGGGCAGTGGGATGAAGTGCTTCTGCTCTCTCTCAGAACATTTTCCTTCTCCCAAGTGTTGTGTAGGATGCTCTTTCTTAATGTAGTAAGTTTATCAATCTGAGCGCATAATTACCCCATTTAACTTTAGATAAGCTAGTAGTCCTTTGTATTGGGAAGCTCCTTTAATACCCCTCCAATGGGACTATAATTTGTTGTGGCTTTGTATATAGTTCCTCTCTATCAGCAGAGGCAGTGGGAAATGGGCTCTTTCTGGAGATAGGGAAAATCACAGCACTTCCCCCGCCCCATGTCCCCTTATATGTGTTTTTAGTTACTAAAGATAATTGGTTCCTTTTGAGAGGGTTTAAGTAAAAGCCCCCAAACTACTTTCCAAACTGTTGATCTCTGCTAAAACTCTGATAGCAACAGAGTCTGGGATTTCCAGCTGTCCTTTAAAACAAACCTCTCTGTAGCTACAGCCTCTGGATTTGGCTTCTTTGCACCTAGCACTTAATGACAAGCCCTGAGGTGGCTTGCCTGACTCACAAGCTTGCCCTATGCAGGGTGCCTCACAGATGCAGTGAGCAGAGTAGCTGAGGCCTTCCCTCCCTCAGCTAGATCCCCATGACCTAAGACCCTGAGGGATTTGTGTCTCAGGAACAGTTCTCAGTCTCAGTCCTTAACTCACCTGCTGTTTGCATAGGGTGTGATTTATTGTCCTCCCAGCTCCTTTGCAGCTGTAGACTCAGAAGCTCTTCCTCGTGACCTCATTTTCCTCCTATAAACATCACGGCGCATAATAAAGAGTACAGGGCACACTTTATAGAGAGACTCCTAATCCTTTTAATTGCGGGGCACAGGACAGCTGGGATTAGAAAAGGTGCAAAGATGTATGTGCAACACAGTTAAGAACAAATTCCGCAACAAGTGTCAGGGCTCCGCAGCATCACGATGGGCCGGAAAGGAGCCAGACCCCCTAAACTCTGTAGGTAGCACACAGCAATAAAGAACATCAGATACTAACATTGCTTCAGGTAGCTAATGCTGATATTGCTTCAGGTAGCAAATGCTGATATTTTGCAAAGAATGTAATTAAATTTACACTTACAAATTGAATTATTGTGTCTTGACTGCAAATAATTCCTTTTCATTATCCATTTATTTCCTTCTTAAACTCGATGTGTCCCCCTTTTCTACTGAATACGGCAGTGTCTTTTTCACAGCCAAGGCCAAACCACCAGGTGCCTTAGCCCTCAGCAAGGTCCTGGGCCTTGTTGTGAATGGGATGTTTGGCTATCGGAAACTTACATAATTTGCTCAAGATCTAACAGACGCCTGAAATCTGATCTCTTGGTCCACAAAACTTGTTATCTTTATGTTTTGACATTTGTTTCTCAGTCACACACAAGACACAGTTAGCTAAGCCCCCTCAGTCAGGCAGGCTATCTAGGTCCTTGGCTAGCCAGCTGTGTGACCTTGACTTCTGTGTGAATCGACTTCTCAATTTCCTCATCTACAAGATGGCTATCACTGCATTTCCCCTATAGAGTTGTTGTGAAGGAAATAATTCATGCCTTTAACTCATATAACTATAACTGCATGATAAGCAGCGAATTTTAGTTGTCATTTATACTACCACACTTCCTGCCTGTGCTTTACCAGTGTAACGTTACACATTTTATGTCCTGTACCTGAGAGTGTAGTGTGAGATCACATTTATAAAGGAAACAGGCCCAGAGGAGCTAAAGACCTTCCCGGAGATAATACAGCTAGTAGGTGGAAAAGCCAGGATTTGAACTCAGGGCTGTCTAGCTTCAGAGCTTTTTTGCTTTTCCCCCATCTCAGTCCTCCTTATTACTTTTATATTTGATATGATGATATGGCAGTAGGGTAGCTGTTATGGATGGTAAGGTTTGGCGGTGGTGTATGAGTGTCCGTCAAGACTTAGTGCTTACCTGAGACTAGCCAACCTCAGAGGCCAGTGCTGACCCTCTGCTGCCTGGCTTGAGGAGAAGCAGCTTGGTGTTTATGGCTGTGTTAATGCCACTCACAGGGATCTCGGAATTGGGGATACTTGGAAAGGTTCCCCGCAGTTGTATTTTTTATTTTACAATCTTATTCTCCACTGACTCCCAGCAGAGTCACAGTCTTCCTGCCTTTTATGTGTAAGGCATTCCTGATTAAGTTGGAATTAGTTCATTAAGTGAGACCGTCTGAACAGGACACTTGGGGCACAAAGGAAAACTCGCCTCTTTGTGTTAATTTGGAAAGTCTCTGTGAAATGAGTACGTTGTTCCCACCGCACGGTAGAGCTTGTAGACTATATGAGTTAATGTTTGTAGATTACAGGGTCCTTTGTACCACAGTCTTCACAACCCAAAGAGAACTTCGTGCAATAGAACTAGAGTAACCAACAGAGCTGTGTAATTCAGATGCATCAGAATTCCGGCTTAAATTCTGAGCACAGACAAAGCTTGGCACGGTCAGAGGTGGCTGGAAAATCCTCTTGCATGTGTGGGAATTTCCGAGTTACATGAGCAACAGTCATGTGGATAGTAATTCCCACATTCCTGCTATGTGTCCTAGGCCTTGAACTCACTGTGTAGCTCAGCCTTGACTGGAACTTGGAGCCATCTTCCTGCCTGAACCTCCTGAGTATGCAGATTGGTCCTATAACACCATGGCAACCCCGACTTCCTGTTGAATGTCCGCATCAAGGTGGCTTCCCTTACAAAGGTGCCCTCGCACTTAGGAAAGCCCTTGCAGCCAGGATGTGTTGGGCCTGTATCTGGCACTTTCCGTCTCGCAGTGTGCTCTTGTGCACAAAGTATTACATCTGATCCTAAGATCAGCCTGACAGAGTTATTCAGAAGCCTGTGTCTACCTCCTAATCAGACCCAGAGAACTGGCTTTTGGGGCTGTTGTGCCTACCATGGTGACAATTCCCTTATAGAACTGTCCCAGTCTGTCAGTCTGTTCACTTAACTTTTAGAGAAAATAATAGATGCGGAGGGAAAGATGCTCCTCCATGTGCTCCCATGTCCCTTCCTGCTGTGTTTGCAGGGCGCTTTTTCATACATCTGTCTGTGTCTAACTTGATCTCTACTGCAGTTCTAGAAAGAATAGATGTTCTCAGTGCTGTTGTCAGCCGAAGTTCAAATGCACATCTGCTGTCTTTCCCCTTACACTGTAGTGGACAGTGGATGGATCACTCTTCCTTAGAAAGAAAGACAGTATCTGGAGGCCAGAGGCAAAGTCATGGGCAGGTAATAGGACCTGGCCTGTCCTTAACTATGGATTCATGTCTAAATGCTCTCAAGGGATTGCTAAAGGTACTGCATTCTGGGCCAGAGGCAGAAGGGTATAAGAGACACCAGTACTTGTTAAAGAACTATCTGTTCTCACGAGACTGAGACTGTGGTTTCTAAAAGAAGTTTGGCTGGAGAAGATGGCTGGCTGCTGCAACCCCAGGGCTTCACTTCTGGTCCATGTGGCCTCATGGGAGTCGGGAGCAGGGTAGGAGATGCTCTTATGAAATGGTCATGCTGTGCCCTATGCTGAGTTAACCTGCAGTTTAGGGAGGAGTCATGTGAGATGCCCAGCTCAGCTCAGCTCAGCAGGTATAAGCACACATATCTAGGAGCCGTGTTTAAACTGTCAATGATGCTGCTCATTGAGATGTCACCTCAGAGTGGCCAAGGCTCGGCATGGTGGGGGAACAAAAAGAAAGCATTTTAGAGGGTGCATACTCGGGCTCAGTGGGAGCCGCAGTCTTTCCATTTTCTTCCAGTACAAAGGCTCCAGGAGACTGCAGAAGTGAATAGCCTCGGTCAGCCTATTGTCAGAGCTTCTGGCTGCCCTGGAGATGAAGTTTCCTTTTCCTTCAAGTCTCCATTTCCTACCCCCTGTCTCAGTTGATCTCAGCTCTATCCATCCACTCAGTTTATCTTGTTTCAAGTTTGAATCTGCTAGGGAACATGGAATAATGCTACCTTCCTCCCGACAGCTGTGTTTGGGAGTGAGACTGGCTCACCCGGCTGGCTGGCATCATCAGGACCACAGGCCTGCCAACCCAAGGAGAGCAGCTGTTCCAGCTGAAGCTCTCATAATTCTTGTGACGTGGCTTTCTGCATATCAGCTTTCGGGAGTCACTTTAAAACACTCACACGAAGATGAGAGCCGTACGAAGAACAATTATGGGATACCCTGAGCCATAAGTTAAGGGATGCCGTCCTCTTAGGACTTGTGACTGCTGGAGAGAGGGTAGCCAGGAGGCTGATATCTCCATGTAAGGGAGGACACCAAAAGAGTCAGTCCATCTTAGTCTCTCAGGAAAGTTGAGGAGGTTATGAAATCCTTATGAATCCTCTTTGAAGATTTTTCTATGGCAGGGAGAATAGCGCCATGTAATATTATATGAGATAAGCAGGATGTAAAAGTATGTGAGGAATATACCCTCAGCTGTGGAAAATGTGGTTAGCATTAGATGAAAATTGCACAACGCTCTCAGCTCCAGACCTGGGGTGGCAAACACTTAGTAAATCACAGCCACTGGAATGGAAGTCCTCTGACCATCAGAGACACATTTGTTTCGTTCACTGTCACACTCAGGGTGCTTCTGTAAAGTGGGTGTTCAAATAAGCTGCTGATTGTTCAAATGGGTGTTATTATCATACCCATTCTAGCAACAAAGGGCCCTGTGTTACCTTGCTATCTTCCACAATTATATCTATCCACGTGACAGCTACATTTCCATATGCTTTCGTTTTTTATAAAATGCCAGGATGTTAGCAGCTATGCAGAGTTGCTGAGCACTGAGTGAAGTGCTTGTGAAACACAGGGTGCTGCGGCCAGCACCCAGGAGCTGCAGTAAGTGGCAACTCCTTCCATGGAAAGCACCATGTAGGTGCTGGCCGTAGAGATAAGGACATTCTGTAGTAAGACAAGTAAGAGTTGGGGAGATTTTTGTCTCACTTTTTTACCTTGCTGTGATTTGAGTGTGCAGTGTTCTCTGTGGGTTTGCATTTGAAACTCTTGTTTGAAGAGTCCATGAAACTGTTGGGAGATGGGACATAGCTGGGAGAAGTGGTCCCTGGGGGCAGACTTCGGGATTAATAGCCAAGCCCGTTGCCTCCAGTCTCTGTCTCTGTGATTTCTGATCCATTGAGATTTGAGCAAGCTGCCTCATGCTCCTGCTGCCAGGGCTGTGAGCCACTCCTGTTGTTGGAGGCCACGCCCAAGTGGGCGGGTAACTTAAAGGCTACCTGCTGAAGGATTTCCTGCAGCACCCTCCCCCCTTTTTTGAGTATAATAAAGTGTTATGTATTAAGGGGTAGACTCACAGATTAGAGCAAGATCCATACCAATGCAAATCTCTAAAGCACACTCCCACCAATATGACTTCCAGACTATAATAGGCTGCATCCTTCCCTCGCACCCACACTAGGATAGACCTTGCACCCACACTAGGATAGACTCTCCCCTCACACCCACACTAGGATAGACTCTCCCCTCACCCACACTAGGATAGACTCTCCCCTCAC